>NC_089038.1:21071388-21394166 GCF_034140825.1 Oryza sativa Japonica Group
CTACATACCAAAGCTTTCTCTGTGCTTTACTATCACAAATACTTGCTGTTCTTTATGGTAGTTAATCTTCCAAAAAAATCAACAATCGATATTTTTATTTTAGTTGGACAGATTAAAAGTATACATACGTATGGAGTATTATATTTGAAAATTATGATACTTGATGGATTATATTTTAATACAAATTTAATCGAATTGCATTTAGGATTTCGTATCAAATAAATGAAAAAAAATGTATTTACCATGTTTTAGAAAATCACGTATGAAATCTTATTTAAATATTTGGATTGACATAACCTGATTGGTTGAGCAAACTTGATAAGTCGTAAAACAAATAAACGAAGCACCAAAAATAATTTTAAGGTAAGACTTCTATATACTCCTTTCCTATGGGTCTAAAAGTCAAGCTGGACAATAGAAAACAATAAAAAGACAAAACTAACTTTAAAAACTAAGCTCTAAAATCCTTTTTTTTAAAAAAATCTGAATCTCGGATTTGAATTAATACTAATTAAACTATTTAAATCTCAATATAAATTAATATTAACTTATATCCAATTTATTATTATATTGTTATATTTTAAGACAGAAGGAGCAACTCGTTTCAGTTCACACTTCCTAATCTATCAGTTTTCAGATTACTATACATACATACGATCCAACTATCCGATTTATGTATGACTATATTTGATTAACGGTCATAATATATATGTATGACTATATTTGATTAACGGTTATAATATATATGAACATACGCTCTTTTAGTTGATTTATGGTTGTATGTCTCTAATTGTACATGACTTATATAATTAGATCGTATGTATAGCAGTACTCTTTTCGGACCTCGAACTCAGGCCTTGTTTAGTTTCTAAAACAAAAACTTTTCACCCATCACATCGAATGTTTGGACACACGCATGAAGTATTAAATATGTAAAAAAAACCAATTACATAGTTTGCGTGTAAATTGCGAGACGAATCTTTGAAGCCTAATTGCGTCATGATTTGACAATGTGGTGCTACAGTAAATATTTGCTAATGACGAATTAATTAGTCTTAATAGATTCGTCTCGCAATTTCCTGACGGAATTTGTAATTTTTTTGTGGAGTGTAATTTGTTTTGTTATTAGACCACGTTTAATACTTCAAATGTATATCCGTATATCTTGTGTGACTCCTAAACCTAAAATTTTTCCCCATCTAAGAGCAAGGATAATACTGGGATATAAACAAGCTATATGCTTACGTGGAAGAGAAAGATAAATAAAAGTGGAGAGTGTTGGCTCTCATGCAAGAGCTAACTACACACAAGCTCTAAGAAATATGCATTAAATTTATAGTGAGAGAAAGAGAGAGGACGAAGAAAATAAAGATAACCTTAGAGCAAGTTCAATAGCAGAGCCAACTACTAGCTCCAGTTCATCTATAGCCAATGTAATAACTCATTCATACAATAGTTACATACTATACTATTAATACCTGGTCCCACCTATCATACACACACTGCGTCTTGGAGTCCGTGCTACAGCTGGCTACAAATATGTAGCCCGCTGTTTTTCTCTCTCCTTATTTAACTTCTTAAAATATATTTACAGCTGGCTTATAGCCTGCTATTGTACCTGCTTTAATATAGCCAACCTACTATACATGTTAATTTTAACATTGACTAATAGTAAGTAGTGAGCTATACTATTAAACTGGCTCTAAACAAGGCCTCCACCTGATTGATATCCCTTTGTCATCATTTCCAAGAGAGAATTTCTTCCACAAATTAAACACATATAGGGACATAGCTGAAAATGCCGTTTGGCAAGAGAAAAAAAAAATATTTTGTAACGGTAGTGGTGGGCTTTCACACGAGCACGGTAGACCAGCGAGCAAAGACCCACTCCACCACACTTCCATATTACCACCACCCCCCACCTTCTCGCTTTCCTCTTCCTCTCCACTTCCATTTCCAAGAATCGAACGGAGGCGTCTCGCTATCGCCATCGCCATCGCCATGGGCAGGAAGGAATCGTCGACGACGACGACGACGACGGCGGCGGCGGCGGCGGCGGCGACGAGGAGCATGAGGCTGCCGCCGCAGCACCAGGCGCTGGAGGTGAAGATCCCGAGCTTCTTCCGGTGCCCCATCTCCCTCGACGTGATGCGCTCCCCGGTCAGCCTCTGCACCGGCGTCACCTACGACCGCGCCTCCATCCAGCGATGGCTCGACTCCGGCAACACCACCTGCCCCGCCACCATGCTCCCCCTCCCTTCCACCGACCTCGTCCCCAACCTCACCCTCCGCAGCCTCATCTCCCACTGGTCCTCCTCCTCCCCCGCCACCTCCGGCGATGCCTCTGTCACTTCTTCCCCCGCGGGCCTTGTCCGCCAGGTCGCGTCGCCCGACGCCGACCCTTCCGCGGCGCTGCGCCAGCTCGCGGCGTACCTCTCGGACGACGACGTCGACGAGTTCGAGAAGAACGCGCTGGTGGGCGCCGGTGGCGCCGCCGAGGCCGTGGCCTCGGTGCTCCGGAGGAAGGGCGAGCGGGAGGTCGGCGTGGAAGGGTGCGAGGCGGCGGTGCGGGTGCTCGCCGCGGTCGTCGCGATGGATGGAGTCGAGGACGCGAACAAGAGGCGGGTCGCCGCCGGGCTCGCCGCGGACGCCGCGGCGTCGGCGGCGTCCCTGGCGCGCGTGATGCGCGGAGCGAGCGGGCTGGAGGCGAGGGTCGACGCGGCGAGGCTGGTGGAGTTCCTGCTCGCCAATGCCGCCGACGAGGCGAGGGAGGCGGTGGCCGAGTCGGCCGAGCTCGTCGCCGAGCTGGTGCGGCTCGTCGGCCCCGCCGACGAGAAGGGGAGCCTCGACGCGAGGGCCGTCGGCGCGGGCCTCTCCTGCCTCGCCACCATCTCCCGGTCGCGCCGCGCCGCGCGCGCCGAGATGGTCCGCGCCGGCGCCGTCCGCGCCGCGGCGCGCGCGCTGCGCGCCACGGCGGCGGACCCGGCCGCGTCCGCCAGGGCGCTCCGGGTCCTCGAGTCCGCCGTCGGCTGCGCCGAGGGCCGCGCCGCGCTCTGCGAGGACGCCGAGCAGGCCGTACCCGCGGTGGTGGGCAGGATGATGAAGTCCGGCCGCGACGGCGCCGAGGCCGCGGTGGCCGTGCTCTGGGCGGTCTGCCACAAGTACAGGGACCGGCGCGCCGCCGACGCCGCGGCGGCGTCGGAGGGCGGCCTGACTCGCCTCCTCCTGCTGCTGCAGAGCGGGTGCTCGCCGGCGGCGAGGCAGATGGCGCTCGAGCTGCTCAAGATTTACAAGGTGAACGCCAAGAGCTGCCTCGCCGGCTACGACTCCAAGACCACCCACATCATGCCGTTCTGAACTGAAAAATCGAAGCTTTTGGTCAGGGCCATCATGGAACAGGAGATCAACCTTCGTGTTCCGTTCTTTTCTTTCTTTTCTTCTTTTGTTCTTTTCTAAATGTAATTTGATGATAGAGAAAACAGGAGGAGATCGAATTGATTTGTGGAGGGAAGAAGAAAAAAATAATCTGTACATGTGTAGCGAGAGTTTTGATAGGAAAAGAAAAATCAATGGGAAATTAACCGATGAGTTGTTGATTCTTAAGTCCAAATAGATTGCAATTGCGTGATCAGAAGTTCAGAACAGCCACATGTACATCTCCAAATCATTCACAACTTTTGGGAACAAAGTGAAATGTTCATTTCAATTCTATTGCGTGGTAGTAGTAGAGATTACAAATCCGCATGGCGTATATTAATCCAAGTCAGAAAGCAACACGTATGGTCATCAGAGAGGATAAGCCTAATGAGACATCATCTCCTACACGATGGCGCTTAGTAGACTAGAGCCCCTGTTCGATTTGACCGGTCATGCATCATGTCTGGTTCGCGCTCTCTCCAGTACGCAAGCAAGCAAGCAAAGGGAATACTGAAAGAATATATCTTGACTAATAAGCTCCATCAGGCGCCGTTTGGACTGTGATAAGTACTTCCCTCAATCCGTTCCTAAATATTTAACACATCTCTTATTTAGTTCCCAATTTTTTCTTCAAACTTTTAATTTTTTTCATCACATCGAAACTTTTCTACACACCTAAACTTCCAACCTTTTTATTCGAACTTCCAATTTTAGTCAAACTTCTAATTATAACGTGAAACTATAAACACCCGCACCTGCAGTTGATTTTTTTAAATATGTTTAACCATTCGTCTTATAAAAAATTATGTAATTATTAATTATTTTCTTATCATTTGATTTATTGTTAAATATACATTTATATATACATATATTTTTTACATATTTCATAAAAGATAAATGACGTCAAATATTTATAGACGGAGGGAGTATAATTTTTTTCCCTGCTAAACTAAAGCGTTCTCAAACTGTTCCAAACAAACCGGTCTGAAATTCTTGATGTGATCACCTAACTTCCTTTTGCTTTTCTAATGTGATCGTACGCGCGAGTAGGCGGCCGGACAGGCAAAGAACCAGAGTTTCCGGTGATCTTTATGGTTAAAGTCGTAACCAAAGGCAACAGCGAGTCAATCTCGTGCAGCTCGTAAATTATTGTTTAGGAGATACGGGCAGGCAGGCAGTGGTGATGGTTGACTCACGAGGACGTAGGATCCTAGTAATTAGGGGAAAATATCTCTTTTTTAAAGGAAAATGAGAAAATATTAGGGGAAAAGATGGTAGTAGTACGTGCTAGGGAGGCGACAAAAGAAGGAGAAGGCCGGCCATGCCGATCGATGCCGGCAAGGAAGGTCCGGAAAGGGGGCCGTGGTTGTTAATGTGCCCTTCTTTTTACTGCAGCCGTGTCCTACCGATCACTATGCAAGTTGGTCGCCGTGTTAATTGTGTCCACTTTCTGTTTGATCGGCTATGGAACACTCGATGAGTAAAAGAAAAATAAGGGTATAGCTATATTTATGGCGCCATATTTTTTATCAAAAAATAGTCGGCATGTATTTATATTGTAAGTTCCTAAATTACATATGTAATTTTAGTGTATTTACAATATAAGTCTCAAAATTACATATGTAAGTACTAAAATTACATATGTAAATTCAAAAATTACATACTAATTGCATATGTAAGTGGGGTGTAAATAAGGTGTAACTACTGTGTAAGTGGCTGAAAAAAAATCGACTGTAGCATATGGCGCCATATTTCTAGCAACTCCGGAAAAATAATACTCCTTCTGCTCTGAATTATATGCATTTCTAGCTATAAATCTGATTTTTTTTTAAATTACACAGCACAACACAGACACACCCAACCCTATAAACGCACGTACGCAAACCCTACCCCTATGAGTATCTTTGAAGACCGGGTCGGCAAATCCTGGAGATTAACGAAGTCACCACAAGCATCTCGCTGTCGACGGGTACGTCGCCTACCACTGAAAATACAAAGTCGTTAAATACTGAAAAATTCACTCTCATGGAGAGTCGAACCCAAGACCTAAGGTGCTACTGAATTTCTTGTAACCACTAGGCTACAAGCTCTTTCGCATGAATCTGAAAATTTTAGAACAGAGTCTAAATTCATAGAAATGCATACATTTCGGAACGGAGGGAGTACTACTTTTTACATAACTTAACTATTTAATTATAGCACTTCAACACCCAAACTACACCAAGCAGTTCTGCTTTCTCCGTCCGAAAAGTGCATTGTTGAAACTGGATTGGAACACCAAACACCTCTAGATTCGAGGGTTTCTATTATAGCCGAACGCAAAGTGTTTTTAGTTTTATTTTACGCATGCACCCAACTATTGAAAACGGTTTAGTTTACTCCTTAATTAATAGTTTCTCTTTATTATTTTTCTCTATGTAAGTTGCATTTTGCACCGATATTCGGTAGGGTCGTTAGATGCATTACAACTTATATTATACCTCAATATTTTCATAATTTTGTTATCACTATATTTACTTAGATTGAAAACACCTAAGATTGGTTTAAACATATTTCAAATTTTAAGCAAATAGTAAAGAACTTTTTTTTGGAACTTCGATAATATTGCCATCTATTTATTAAAAACTTTTAGCTTGCAATATGATTCGTATAAAGAGAAACGTAGATAAACGATATTAAGCAGTAAAGTAGACCTTTTTGAAAGTTTAAGGGGGTAAAATAAGAGAAAAAAATAGTTTACAAGGTTAAGTGATTCTAAAATAGTTCGAGAAAGTAAAATGGACAATTTTTTAATAAAAAAAGGCAGAAGTGCTAACACGATGGGTGTCGTTTGTGGATCTTTTAGGACTTATTGGAAGGCATTTTTTGAGTTGCGACTTGTATAAACTAAAGACACGTTATTCAAAAATGTTAGTATACCCATTCGGTTCAAACTATTTGTCATTCTAGCTAATTTCATCTAAACAGGAAGATGTGTGGTAAATTACATTGCTACCCCTCAATAACTATATGCGTAGTAGTTATCGAGGGTAGAGATGGAACACTTAACTAGTGGATGTCCCTAGCCCTCAGTAGTATTTACAGAAACTAATTAATATGGATAGCTTGGCCGTGCCTCGGATTGATTGGGTCCAATCACGCGCCTTGATGGCCCGTTTGGTTGGAGGAAGTTTTTAGGAGGGATTGGGAGTTTAGATGGATGAGGCTATTAAGAGTTTGGTTGGGAGACATGGGAATTTTGGTGGGATGAGGATGGGGAATTGAGGAAGGAACTCCCTCCTTTTCAATACCTGGGTAGGGGCAGGTAATTGGGAGGGAATTCCTCCTTTACTTTGTTTAAACAAATCTCAGCCATCCGTTTTTATTAATGACCTAATCTCCAACTAAATTCCCTATCAATTTTCATCACCTCTACCAAACAAGATATTGGGACTAAAAATCAAATTCCCATCTTAATCTTATCATCGATTCCCTCGTGTAAACACCCAATCCCCTTCCCTCGAGTTACCAAACAAGCCGTGAGCGGAATTCTCACAGAGTGGGAATAAGGGCAAGTTATATAGTGGAGGTGAATGCCACATCTAATTTAAACCAGGCTATCTTATTATTAATTAAGAGATAACAAATTCAACATATCACATCTAATACACAAATCCTAATATTAGTTTACTCTCAGAGCAGGTACAATAGGAGACTATTAGCCAGCTATAAACATATTTTAATGATATAAAAGATGAGAGAGAAGAGTGGCAGGCTACAGATCTGTAGCCAATTACAGCACGGACTCCGAGACGCAATGTGTGTATGACAGGTGGGACCGTATATTAATAGTATAGTAAACAACTATTATATGAATTGGCTATTAGATTGGCTATAGATGAATTGGAACTAGTAATGGGCTATACTATTAAAGTTGCTCTTATATCATCTTGCAATTTTCTTGGAGATTGTGTGAAGGTTGCCCCTTATATGCGTAATGGCTTATTCTCTCTTCTAACTTCTCTCCTCCACCTCATCATTTAATCCTATATGACAAATTTAGGGGTAACATGTAGGGGCTTATAGTACTTGTCCTAAGGGATTTTGCTACATCTAGGATGCCGCCTCGGCCTTTGTCTTCAGTCTAGTGGGACTCTCAACCAATTACATTTTTTACTCATTTAATTTCTCCACATATTTTCTTTTTAAAACCAATTAAAATCTCTTCATTTAATATACTTTCTTGAGGAATTGCTATATTTTAAGATAAATTTTAAATGCTAGAAGTCGCATGATTTGGGATGAGAGAGTACTATCTTAACACTCGTGTCCAACCCTAAAAAGTTTTATATTTTGGAAGTGAGATAGTGCATAGTAACATTGAAGTTGTCAACAATTTAAGGTTGTTCAGATTATAGTTAAAATAAACCTTATCAAAATTTGGCATTGCCATTTGGCAATATTGGCCAAGTTTTGACAGGATTTTTGATGTATTTAATAAAGTTTGGTAAAAAATTAAATCGATACATCTTTAACAACTTTATTATAAAATTGTATGGTTAAAATGACATCAATTTGAACAACCTCTTAGTAGAGCAAAATTGTCTCCAATAAATCGAATGGCAAATTACTCGCCCTTAACTTGGCACGTGCTAGGAGACGAGGATGGTCTGATCTGGTAGAGTGCCGAAGATACTCCCTCAGTCGCAAACAAAACCCAACGATCTAGGCTGTGTTTAGTTCCTGAAATTGATGAGAAGTTTAAGAAAAGTTGGTAGTTTGGAAAAAAGTTGGGAGTTTATATATATAGAAAAGTTTTGGATGTGATGTGATGTGATGGAAAGTTGGGAGTTGGGGGGAAGTTTGGTGTGAACTAAACACACCCCTAACCTGGACAATGAACCTAACAAGTCTTTTTGTTAAGATTTAGTACTCCCTCCGTCTCTAAATATAAGAGACGCATCCAACCAAAATCTCTTATATTTAGGGACGGCGCATCCAACCAAAATCCCTTATATTTAAAGACGGAGGGAGTATTATTATAGAATAGATCATATTCCATCGTCCATCGTAGATTGTTTTTTTCCTTTTTGGATAGATGGACTATGAACAACCATATACGTAGTGCACGGTACCGCACGTTCCCACTAACTATAGGCTACAGAGACCACGCGATCCGTGGACCGGCCATCTATCGCCCGCGCTACTACTGCGCTAGGTCGGGCCTTCTGCGTGGAGTTCACTCACACGGCGGATCCACGCAGCCACCACGAGATGAGATGACCAGGTGGGTTCAGAGTTGGGAAGAAGCAAACAAGTCAGTCATCAGTCTCATGGACGTCGTCGAATCGACGATTTTGGGTGTGTTTAGTTCACGCTAAAATTAGAAATTTAATTAAAATTGAAACAATGTGACGAAAAAATTAGAAGTATATGTATATATTAAAATTTTAATGTGACGAGAAAGTTGAAAGTTTAAAAAAATTATTTGGAACTAAACTCGGCCTAACGTACGCACAGGTAGCAGCAGCAGGGGCTAGCTTAGCTGACGCCTTGACATGACTTAACTCTGCCTGCCTCTGACCATGTTATGTTACCCGCACTACAAGGAAAACACAAGAACCGTGCACCGTAGCAGCTGCTAGTGCTCCAAACACGGCCGTCACTGCTCACTTCCGTGCCGTGCGCTGGTGCAGCTAGTCGTCTTCGTCGACGTCAACCTGCACCGTGTTTAACACCAAAGTTATTCTTTAAACTTTTAACTTTTCCATCACATTAAAACTTTTTTATACACACAAACTTTTAACTTTTTCGTCGTATCATTCTAATTTCAATTAAACTTTTAATTTTATCGTGAGCTAAACACAGCCCTGGTTTACTTGCTTTTCTTTCTACTCCTAACCTTTGCACTAGTAGTATGAGCTGAATTAAGAGGAGCTAGCCGGTGATCGATGGGCCGATTTCCATCTGCTTCATTTCCAGGCTGTTACGCGGATGGAAATTGGCCGAACAACCGACCGGACCGATTGTGCCTGGTAGTTTCGGCTTCAGGTTGTTGCTCAATTGGGCTACGGGTCGGGCCTATAATTGTATAGCCCTTGCTTTCCAACTTTGAAGGCAGGCGTACCTACTTCACTACCGTGTACTCGATCAGTGGCGTACTAGAAGATGACGGAGTTAGAATGAAATAGAGAGGAGTGTTGCTCGCTTGCTTTACTATATTTTAAATCAAGTTTAGACTGTTACAACTGCTTAAATTTGGATTGAGGGGATATACATATGATGAAAATAGATGAGCTATAGCTAAATAGATGAACATATGCCTAGTTCCTGGGCCTCTTTTATATAGCCCTACCACTGATTAAAATAACATACATACGAATTAATTGTATTCCCTCCGTCCTAGAATAAATCAATGAAATATGGAATGTGACACATTCTAATATTATAAATTTGTATTACCTTTATCATAAAACAAATCAACCTAATTCGGGATATACATATTCTAACTAGTTGATTTATTTTAGGGTGGAGGAAACAGTAGCTAGAAAGACTCCACCGTGTTTATAAGTTGTGGCATGCATGGGTAGAGCGTTTCCACACAAACTAATTAAGCACTGCAAATATGGGTGGCAAAGTTGCTCTCCTGGTGGTCCTTGTGGCCATGAGCGTCGTCCTCCTGGAGACCCAGGCGAAGACAAAGCCGAAGGCGGAGGAGAAGCCACCCAAAACCAAGGAGCACAGGCTGCCGAGCCACCCCGACAAGCCGCCGCCTTACCGTAACTCACACACCAAAACGAACACTCCCAGGACGCCCCTCTACGCGCCGCCCCCACCACTTCCCCACACCTCCCCTACTCCCGAACCTACGCCTCCGACGTACAGCCCCATCGCTAAGACGACCATACGGGCGGATCGATGGCGTCGTCGAAGTGAAGGGGAAGCGTGTGTCCGTGTATGGGGTGGTGTACCTTGTTAGATACAGAGTACCCCCTCCATCCCAAAAAAGACCAATCCTACCTACAAACCTGGATATGTGTGTGTCCAGATTTGTAGCTAGGAATTCAGTTTTTTTGGATGGAGTAGTATAATCTTAACTTGATTAGTTACGGCATGTTATGTGTGGTGCATGCATGTGCACATTGAGTACGTTTTTGTTTAGCGAACTGGTATAAGATTGTGCTAATTTTATTTCATTCAATAAAGGATATATTATTACAGCCCCTAGGGGCTATAGCGTCGATATACCTTTTATGATTATACCGAGGGGTAGAGAAGGAAGGAAATAGATGGGATGGCAATGGGGGCTCTCCTTTTTTTTTTTATTTTTTTACAACCGGGCTACCACGTGAACACCACATCAGTAGAAAACACCCTTAAAATAACTGAGGGAGTCGTTTTTGCACTGGTTATAACACTTAGGAGATGCAATACACCCGATTTTGTGGTTGAGTAATACAAATCAGATTCGCTAATAGTTAAGGGAGTTAGAATGAACTTTTTTTTCCCGATTACGGACTTGGTTTCAAAATTCTGACTTTGGTTGTTTGGTGGGCTATGGGCCGGGCATCTAATTGTATGGACCATTGATTGCTGGCCCCAACGGCGTGCCATTGAACGGATCGAGCTCTTCATGCTAATGGCCTCAATTCTTGACTCCTGCATTGGCTGACGCAGATGCCAGAGACAAATAATAGCCTTAATTAGCCGCTCGCTTAGAGCAGGTACAGTAGCAGGCTATATAAGCCAGCCGCAAATATATTTTTAAAAAATAAATCAGGAGAGAGAAGAGCAGCGGGCTACAGATTTGTAGCCAGCTGTAGCACGGACTTCAAGACGCAGTGTGTCTATGACAGGTGGGACTAGGTATTAATAGTGTAGTATGTAACTATTGTATGAATGAGCTATTAGATTGCCTATAGATAAATTAGAGCTGGTAGTTGGCTATACTATTGAACTTGCTCTTATCTGACTCTCGCCATGGTTTTCTGGTTCCATTCCTGTCTAGTTGTCCTCTGAGTTTATCTCAACAAGATGGGGCTCCATGGGGGTAGCGTCCAAAAGATCATTCAGCTCCCTGCTCGGCTGCTCTTCGGTGTACAGGCACCTTCACCCCGAGCAAACCCTGCATCTCTGCTCGGCCAACTTTTGTCCCCTCGCCGCTGCATCGACATGTCAGCGTGTGCAACTTGTGTACTAATCTCTCCTACCAAAATAACTCAATCTAGAATATGATACAATAAATCTGAACAAAGGATTATCTTGATTCATTGTATTAGAATGTGTCATATTTTATCAAATGTTAAGTTATTTTGGGACAGAGGGAGTACTAATATTTCCAACTTGCAGATCCAATTTAGGAATTCTATATCCGTGGGTTCCAGGTCCTAAAAGATGTACTAACATGTGGGAGCCATATCTCTAACGCCGGCTTTTCTAGTAAGAGCAAGTTTAATAGTATAGCCCACTACTAACTTTAAACCATCTATAACCAATGTAATAGTTAATATATACAATAGTTGCTTACTATACTATTAATACCTGGTCTCACATGTCATACACACATTATGTCTTGGAGTCTGTGCTGTAGCTGGCTACAGATCTATAGCCCACTGCTTTTCTTTCTCTTCTTTTATCTATTTAAAATATGTTTATAGCTGGCTTATAGCCTGCTATTGTACCTGCTGTACTAGTTCTTTTACATGCAATCTTTTAGTGCATCGATCTTGCAAACCAGAGGTAGATAGGCTCGTAGTTAAATGGCGCCATTGCGAAAGCTGTTGGTTTCCATGGCAATGTTTCAGAATTCTTAGGTAGGTCAGCACATGCATGCACATAAACATGAAGCAAGATGCTGAGCACAGCTCATTGTTCAGTGGATGATGCAGGGAATTACAATTAAGTACTAGATTATTAAAGGAGTTGAGACCATTTTCTGGGACTGCTACTGCTAGGCATGCTTGGGGGGTTCCTGCCAATGCATGTTAACAGAATCCTTTAAGCTGCCAAAGCTCCTTCAAAATCTAACTGAACTTGGTCTGTTTCTACTTTCTTCAACTCATCAGCAGCATTTTTCAGAATGTGCAATATTGCCTTTGGCAACTAGCCAACCACATAAGTTGAAGTTTCTTCTAATGTCTTTTCTTGGACGAATTCCTTCTGATGTCTTGTCACTGAAACAATTGCTCAAGCTAGCGAGACATGTATCATGCGTTCCTGCCATGCGTGGCTCCTAGAAAGCATTCAACGAAATCATGGTTGCTCGTGCTTTGTAAAAAAGTTTTTTTTTTGCGGGGGTGCTTTGTAAAAAGTTGAAGAGAGATTCTTTCCTATCATCTGAACCACGTACCTAGCTCGACTCAAAGCATATCAAAACCATATATGCATGCTAGTAGCTAGCTACTGAAACCACGAAATATACACAGAACCCCCCTAGCTCGTATGATCGTCGCCAGGAGCCTACCATTTTGCCAGTGTATGTAGCAACCATAAAATACTTGCGTACGACTCCTTTTACGAGATAGAGAAATGCCCTCTCCAGAACTTTCTAGAGGTGCGTGAGAATCTCATCTGCCCGAATGAAGAATTACACCACTGCCAAGTGACAACATGCAGGAAACGTGAGAGCATCATCCACATAAACCGGGATGGGCTAAAATTTTTAAGTACTACTCCCTTGGAAATTTTTAATTTTTAATCCCTTGAAAATTTTTAATTACTACTTTCTCCGTTTCATATTATAAGACTTTATATGTCTAGTTTCATTAACATATATATGAATATGGACAATGCTAGAAAGTCTTATAATATGAAACGGAGGGAATATTGAGTAGAGTAATTTTAAACTCACAAATCAATAAAGCCTGATACTCATTTTCATGACCATTTCAATAAATCCTAGCCGCCCTCGCCGCCACATCCTCATCCCCTCCTCCACCTCGTCGTTGTCGGAGCTCGCCGGCGGCGAGCCAGGAAGGCGGTGGCAAGGCCCAAATAGCTCGGCGGAACCGCCCCTGCGCGAGGAGGACAGAGCAAGGCCGACAATGGCATGGCCAGAGGCGGAGACGACGGGTCAGCAGGCGACGGATCTGGCGCCTCTGTGGCCGGATCTGGCTCCCTCACCCGCGGATCTGGCCAGCGCGGTGGGCGATGCGGCGGCTAGCGGCACGAGGGAGGATGGCGAGGCAGCCTAGCGCGGTGGCGGCGTGGGTGTTGGTGCCGGCTTCTGCTCTGCCCGGCGTCCTCGTCGGTTGGCCGCGACGCGTGCAAGATGGGCGGGATGGAGGAGGTCGAGGCCGCATGCCAAGGCAAGGCGGCGCCGGAGGTGTGCAAGGTGGCGGCTGGCGACACAAGATGCTATGGCCGGAGCGCGGCCATGGCCGGCAGCGTAAGACTGTGGGCAGCGATGCTGCGCGAGGAGGAAGCCGGTGCGGTCGCGCTTAGTCAACCAAATTCTTCTCTATTGACAGCTCGAGCTATGGGATGGTGGGCTGAGCTTGGGTGTTGAAGGATAGCGTGGTGGTCCGGCGATGGTCGTTGTACGGGATGGTTGTGTGGAGCTTTGATTGGGAATCGCTGGCGATAGCCTTGCTAGGCCACGGGCCGGCATGACGACAACGACGTCTTTAGGCGTTGTTCCCCTCCTTGGAGGCGTCGTTCCGGCGTTGACCTCTCCTAGCACCAAGAACCCTTTGCTTGCAATGGGTCATTGGTGGATTCCTGCAATGTCTCCGAAGCTCTACAAGCCTAGGGTGTTTTGACGAGGCCTTCACTGCCTTGGTTTCGTTCCTTGCTCTACGATGGGTGTTCATCACTCTTATCTGGTTATTGTTGAGTAGAGTCGGAGCTGCTTCGCTGTAGGGGTGCGACGAAGCTTGGCAATGATGACACAATGCAATCTCTTTATTGGATTATTGATGCTAGTTGTGAGTAGGATTGGTTCTTTAGTAGTTTAGGCTGATGTCCTTCGTGGGTATCATTTTTATTTGTTCATTTTGGCGTTGGAGTAGCATCGCAATGAAGTCGAAGCTGCTGTGGCGCTTGGGTGGCAAGCTCGGCAATGATAATATGTGTATGTTGTTGTGTCGTCTCTTTGGCAAGCTTGGACGACGTCTTGTGTCAGGCTCCGTCGCGGTAGTTTAGGTTAGGTTACTTGTTGGTGTGGTGTCGTAGTTGTGGTTTTCGCTTAGTTTTTCCTAATTACCTGAGCATTGTAAGGTTTGGTCCTATTTTCTTCTTAAAATAGAATATCTTCTTCTTAATATAAAACGTCGGCAACAGCCTGACCGTTTGAAAAAAAAAGACCATGTGCAGAGATAGCATCCTTTCAGTGTATACCATCTCTCTCGTCAAAGCATGGACATTGCTTGTAGGGCAATGCACATTGGACACAGCACTGTATTTGGATGCCATCTCATCACTATCGTGGAACATAAGTAATGTGCCAAAGCTACAGCAAAGTCTAATTGAACAGATGCTGAGCCATAATAATGAGATCCCCGGCTTGATCAGCGGTGGATTCATGAAGGCGTAGGTGGATAGGTGTGGCACGTAAATATCAGAGCAATTATTGCGAGCTTGTGATGTGTCCAATGGAGCAATGCTGAAGGTGTGAATGATATCTCAAGCTTACATTTTCCTAGATTTGGTGTCACATGACTAATTCGAGCTAAGGATTTTTTTTTTTTTAAAAAAAAAGTAGAAATTCTTGCCGATTTTAAGATATGGAGGATTGGAGGTTACATATTTTTTTGCAATTGCAACAAATCATCGCTGCAGCTAATAAGGGAGACTCCACCGACAGATACGGTTAACCTGGATGCAGACGGATTTGCAACGCATCCATGAGATTTATTTTGTTTAAGTATTGTTCGCACGTCTAGCAATTCCAGTGTTTGTCCTGTCCATGTATCATTAAAGACATTAAAGACGAGAATTAGCGCATCGATCTCGATTTCTGGGGGAGACCAAAATTTTGCCTGATTTTCTGCTGTTTGGCAGAGGGAAGAAGACAATATGTCTCACCTTTTCAGGAGTGTTTCTTTCCTTGGTGCACCCCGTATTTTGCTAAAGATGTTCACTATTTAATCAGGCAGATGATATTTGTTTCATCAAGCCGTTTAGTAGTACTAGATGACTAGAAGTGATTGCTTCTGAAATGAGGAGGTGACTATTAGGGACTACTAGCTTGTAGCCAAATGAAGGGTGTCCGAGTTTAAAGACGTCAATGGAAAATAGAACACCTCTGTTTATTTCTAGCAACTAAAAATGCACTAATTGATTAGATGCTTTAATGCTTATATTAAGATTCAGGCCTATGTGATAAAATGGAGGAAGATCCCATGGAACAGAGGAGAGAATTTGATACTATCGTCAATCACTCAATCTAGGAGCCTGGTCCATCTGGAAAAGGCGTAACGATCGAGTGTTAAACTGACGACAGTGAAACTTTTTTTTTTTTGGCGGGGTTTTGATTACGGCAGTGAAACTTGGTCGATATTACAAAGACAATGGGCGAAAGAAGCATAGCGGTTGGCGAACGTTGCAGTTCCGTAGCTACTTCTGTAGCCAGTGATAGCCCTAGGTTGCCTTATATGTTGCAAGAATCAAACTAGTGCAACAAGTTCCTTTCCCCCTGCTTTTTTTTTCCTGTTCCGTTGTAATTAGCAATCTTTACTTTCTTAATACAACAAAGATGCGTAAGTTTTTTTTCGTATTCCTGAAAAGAAAATGTAGTTCTTATATGAAGTTGCATGAAAATATATGAATATATAGATGAAGCCACAAAATGAAGTGTCTTAAACTCTTCTATATCATTGAGTTTGTCATATTTCAACAATTTACTATTGACTTTATCTTTTTCTACAATATACCAGCGACTTTATCAATTATTCTACAATACATTATTGGGCTGGGCTTATTTTTCAATAATATCTAAAATACCCTTATAGACATATAAGGTTAACAATTGATTTATACCATTGGAAGTTTTAAAAAATATATAAAAACTTGTATGTGGCATCCTTGCATAGTACAAAAGTTTGTATATAAGTTTTAATTTTTTTTTTCATTTCTATTTTTTAAAATAACTTATTTGTTGGTATATAAAATATTTTTTGTGTTGTTGTTTTTAATGTAAATTATTTTTCATATGCAACATAAGATATTTTTCTATTATCTTTTGTGTAAGCTATTTTTCTCTGATATACCATACAAAAATATTTTTTTTTCTAAGAAAAGACCAAAAAAATTGAAAATTATGTACATACTTCTTTGTTGTGTGAGGAGGCCATGTAAAAAAAATTCATATTTTTTCGATACTTTCTTATGAGATAAATTAAATATTAACCATTTATGTCTATAAGGATATTTTGGGTATTTTTTAGAAAGAGGCCTATCCCAATAGCGTATTGTAGAGCAATTGATAAAATCATGGGTATATATTGTAGAAAGAGAAAATATCAGTGGCAAATTGTTGAACTGGGATAAACTTAGTGGCATAGAATAGATTCTCTGTTAGGGAAAAGACTAATACGTAAGAACGATACAACCAGTTATCCATGGGAGTGTGCACAAACACAAAACACAAACATTTTAGTGATATATTGCTTGCGTCCTCGAGATGATTGTTACTTGCCAGATACATTTTAGTGATATATTACTTGTTCCGTGTTTAGTTGTTTTGGAAAAAAAAATTGACGTATACGAACACACATTTAAAATATTAAATATAGACTAATAACAAAACAAATTACAGATTCCGCCTGTAAACTACGAGACGAATCTATTAAGCTTAATTAATCCATCATTAGCAAATGTTTACTGTAGCACCATATTGTCAAATCATGATGTAATTAGGCTCAAAAGATTCGTCTCGTAATTTACATGCAAATCGTGCAATTGGTTTTTTCGTCCATATTTAATGTTTCATGTATGTGTCCAAACATTTGATTTGACGGAAAAGTTAGAAATTTGAAGGGAAGTAAACACAGCCTTGCATGATCGTTCTATACACCCGCGGAGCTGAGTTCTTTCCCACTTTTCCCAACTCACCTTTCTCGTTTTCCATGCGTACGCATTTCAAACTGCTAAACAATGTGTTTTTTGCAAAAAAAAAATTCTTTATGAAAGTTGTTTTAAAAAAATCATATTAATCCATTTTTTTTAAAAAAAAGTTTAGTTAATACATAATTAATCATGCAATAATACGTGGGCCGTTTTGCGTGCCGGGTGGAGGGTTTCCAACCTTTTATCTCGAACACAGCCTAACTAAGCTAGTGTTCTAGCCTCAAAAGGAGTATCTAAAATAAGTGCAGAGTAAATCGTATGTATCCTTTCCCGCCCAGCTAATACACCGTTTTGGTGATTTGACCTTGGAGTCACATGACGAACTGTAAGCGAGCTTAATAGGTGCACTTTAATTTTCAGCTATTCCAATAGTGCTACAATTCACATAGATCACACAATTAACGCCAAGATACCCACACCATGGACCCATCACATCTATAATAGCGAAGTGAAATAACCTTGTCGATCACCACATGTGAAAATGCCAAGCACACTGCTGCGAGGAAATCGACATACTCGTTGGGTTTCATGCATTATATTCTGAGTGATTATAAAAACGTGCTGGCAGCCCAGTAACAGTAGTAGCCGAGAGCACCATTTTTGTTTTCTCCTCGATCAATGAACGTCTTTCATCACCGACACAAAACACACAGCCGCCATCGATCCTCACGTGCCTCTACCACACAGATTGCCAGATTGGTGCTTGATTGTTAAGTATTATTATTACTGCGTGATAACGTGCGTACCACAAGGTTAATTAGGCTAAGAGCAAAGATAATAATAGCGCTCACTTCCTACTATTAATGTATCTTAAAGCCAACATATATAATGGATTAGCTATAAGGCTAGCTATAACTTTCTTCTTCTCTCTATCTCTCACCTATGCATTTAATGTATTTAATTAGAAGCTTGTGTTAAGCTAACTTTTACATTAGAGCCAACATCCTTGATTTTTTTTTATCGCTATTCTTCACGTAAGCTCACTATTATACTTGCTCTAATAGAGTAGTACTGCTAAGGCTAAGGCCCTGTTTAGATGGGACTAAAACTTTTAAGTCCCTATCACATCGGATGTTTGAAAATTAATTATAAATATTAAACGTAGACTATTAATAAAACCCATCCATAATCTTGGACTAATTTGCGAGACGAATCTAATGAGCCTAATTAATCCATGATTAGCCTATGTGATGCTACAGTAAACATTCTCTAATTATAGATTAATTAGGCTTAAAAAATTTGTCTCGTGAATTAGCTTTTATTTATGTAATTAGTTTTGTAAGTAGTCTATATTTAATACTCTAAATTAGTGTCTAAAGACAGGGACTAAAGTTAAGTCCCTGGATGTAAACACCACCTAAATACGACCTGCTCCACCGGGGGCCATCCCTGGTAAACAGCTAGAGAGTACTAAGCTATGTACAGTGATCCTGACCTACACGTACGTCAAACGTTTCAGACCACCACGGCGCCCCGACTGGACCAGCAGCGAACACAATGTGACCAGCGGCGAAACCCCCTCCCCCTCCCCCACATGCACGCCAATCCCCTCACCGCCACCACCATGCCGTGTCACATGCCCGCTTCCCCGGGCTACCATCCAAGCCTCCACCGTGTATATAATGCGGTGCCATGGGTAGAGCCATTCCACACACACTGACCTGCAAGCTCGCTGGGCAGCTTACACAGGGGAGTGAAGTAGAGTGAGTGTGAGAGAGAGTGAGTGAGAATGGGTGGCAAGGCCGCTCTCCTGATGGCCCTGGTGGCCATCAGCGTCGTCCTGGAGGCCAGGGCGGACGCCGGTGGCTACGGCGGCGGGTACACGCCGACGCCGACGCCGGTGAAACCGGCGCCGAAGCCGGAGAAGCCGCCCAAGGAGCACAAGCCGCCGCACCACCACGAGCCCAAGCCGGAGAAGCCACCCAAGGAGCACAAGCCACCGGCCTACACGCCGCCCAAGCCGACGCCCACCCCACCCACGTACACCCCGACACCCAAGCCTACGCCACCGCCATACACGCCCAAGCCGACGCCGCCGGCTCACACCCCTACTCCCCCGACGTACACGCCGACCCCCACTCCACCCAAGCCGACGCCTCCCACCTACAAGCCACAGCCCAAGCCGACGCCTGCGCCTTACACTCCCACTCCCACACCGCCAACATACAAGCCGCAGCCCAAGCCGACCCCGCCACCGACGTACAAGCCGCAGCCGAAGCCGACTCCCACCCCCTACACTCCCACTCCGACGCCGCCATCGTACAAGCCGCAGCCGAAGCCGACTCCCACCCCCTACACTCCCACTCCGACGCCGCCATCGTACAAGCCGCAGCCGAAGCCGACTCCCACCCCGTACACTCCCACTCCGACGCCGCCATCCTACAAGCCGCAGCCCAAGCCGAACCCGCCACCCACGTACAAGCCGCAGCCCAAGCCAAACCCGCCACCCACGTACAAGCCGGCGCCGCCAACCTACAAGCCGCAGCCTAAGCCGAACCCGCCACCCACGTACAAGCCGCAGCCTAAGCCGACTCCCACTCCCTACACTCCACCCACGTACAAGCCACAACCGAAGCCGACTCCCACTCCCACTCCCTACACTCCCACGCCCAAGCCGAACCCGCCGCCAACCTACAAGCCACAGCCCAAGCCGACTCCCACGCCGACGCCGTACAAGCCGCAGCCCAAGCCGACTCCTTCTCCCTACACCCCCAAGCCAACTCCGACGCCGCCGACCTACACACCGACGCCAACGCCGCCGTACCACAAGCCGCCGCCGTCCTACACCCCCGGCCCGCCGCCGCCCTACTAGTTGTGTTCCGCCACTCTCCGTCACGTTCCGACCAAAGGTATAGTACGCCCAACACTTCAGACGCTCACGGTTCAGTTTGCACATTTACTTATTTTCGGAAAGATTTTTGAGTCCGAACAAATTTAAATATAACTAATATTTTTACAATAAAAATTTCAGCATAGATTCACTTATCAACATAAAATTTTATATTGCTTATTAATTAACCTGCATGCATGGACGAACGGATATCTTGAATAAGTCTCTTAAAAGCGGGTGCTTAATGGCGTACTCTGTTTGTTTTCTGTCTTTGCAGGAGGTGACCGACCGACCAGAGTTGTGCGAGAGGCCAAAGAGGCTCTTCCTTCCGTGAAGATTGCTGTGCATGCCGAGCTGCGCTGCCTTTAATTACCTATAGCTAATTAATTAGCTAGGGCCAATGTTGCGAGGAGAATAATGCATGCTTGAGTGCCAATGTTGCTAGCTCGCTCCCTCTCTAGATGTGATGTGTATCATGTGTTGTGTGTTGCTCGAATTTGTACTGTCTAGCGTACGTCGATCCCGTGGTGATTTGTGGAGTATGGTATTGTTGTGTTACGGTATAACCAAAAATAACAGCGGAAATGGAAGTAAAAGCTGTTTTCGATCGTCCCAGCATTTCTTCTTTCCTCTATTCCTGTTCTTTCGCACCGTGCAACCACGAGAAATTGATGATTGCATGCATGTCAGAGAAGACTCTAAACTTTACTAGTACAAATTGTACTGATAATTAAACTCCACACAGTGACATATAGAGATTTCACTTGAAATAAATAGTACTTCCTCCGTTTTCGTATAACACCCGTTTCAAAGATATTTGATACTGTTTGATCATTCGTCTTATTCAAAAAATTTAAGTAATTATTTATTCTTTTCATATCATTTGATTTATTGTTAAATATATTTTTATATACACATAGTTTTATATATTTTATAAATATTTTTAATAAGACGAACGGTCGTGCTGCTACTGCGTCAAATATTTTAAAACGGAGGGAGTACTCCCCCAGAACGAGCCACAAGGGTACGACTATCACAATTGGTGACGCCATTATAAAAATGCAATAGTCTCTGCATTTGCAGGTGCAGCAGCATGCATGCATGCCTGAGCAGCCGTGAGCTGTCACGCGTTGCTACAGTCTCACTCGCCGCACAGCACACAGGTACAGCGACCGCCTCTGCATTTGCAGGAGGACGCCCATACGGCTGTGACATCAAAGCTAGCCTGCGCTCCAAAACTTCAGGACCAGAAACAATGTCTGTTTGCATCTCCATTTTCGACGCAGGCGCACACGTCGGTCCGATAGACTTTGGAGTGCAACAAGAACTCGAAAGACATAAGCAGAGTGTAATCAAGCATATGGTTTAGTGCTGAGTTTTTCATTTCATATAGCAAGGGCATGTTTATTTCGCGAAATAAAATTTTTTTTTGTCACATCGAATATTTGACTGTATATCGGAAGAGGTTTTCAAACACGAATGAAAAAACTAATTTTATAACTCGCCTGAAAACCACGAGACGAATCTTTTGAGCCTAATTAAGACGTCATTAGCACATGTAGATTACTGTAGCACTTATGGCTAATCATGGACTAATTAGACTCAAAAGAATCGTCGCGCGATTTCCTCCCTAACTGTGTAATTAGTTTTTCTTTTAATCTATATTTAATGCTTCATGCATGTATCAAAAGATTTAATGTGATGTTTTTGGGAAAAACTTTTGGAGAAATAAAGGGACCTAACAATAGCAACGTTAAGTGATGGAACATGATGAACAACGAGAAGAAAATCCACTGTGTCACTCTTGCGCAGTGGCGGATTTAGAAAGAAATAGTAGTTGGGTCTAAACAAATTAAATAGAGTTACAATGTCCCCACCCATCTATATATAATAAAAAAATTTAGCGGTATCTTCGTGGGGGCTCTCATAGTTTTCACGCCAGTAGTGGAGGCTCGAGACCCCGCCGCCCCCGTGCTAGATCTGAGAGTGAGAAATATATATGCACTCGCAAGCAAACTGAGAAGCTTGCAAGGACGTGTACTCTACACGATCAATCCTCCTTTGCAGTAGCAAACTGAGAAGCTTGCAAGAACAACGGATTGCAAGCTGGGCGATGAATTGGTGGAAGGTGGTGTGTGGTCACAGTGATGTTCGAAATCTGAAGCAATGAATTCGACGAAGGGGGAGAGAAAGCGTGCAAGGACATTGGTCGGTAGAATAAATTGGCTTGCAGTAAAAGAAGATCACGTGATGGCGCATGGCCGCATGGGAGAACTTATGGTCTTTTGATTCCAAAGGTTTCAAGCGCTTTGTTGTGAAAAGCTGAAAAGGTGAGGAGAACAAAGAAAATTTAGATCTGGTTTAGTTTCCAATTTTTTCTTCAAACTTTTAACTTTTTCATCGCATCAAAATTTTCCTACGCACACAAACTTTCAATTTTTCCGTCACATTGTTTCAATTTCAATCAAACTTCTAATTTTAGCGTAAACTAAGGCCGGGTTTAGTTACAAATTTTTTTCTTCAAACTTCCAACTTTTTCATCATATCAAAACTTTCCTACACACACAAACTTTCAACTTTTCCATCACATCATTTCAATTTCAATAAAAATTCTAATTTTGACGTGAGCTAAACATACCCTTAAAAAGATAGTCGTCATATTACTTCAAGGAGAATATACTACAGTAGTATATATAGGAGTAGTTTTATTTTAGATAATGAGTATATAGGAGTAGTAAATTATGGAAATGGTAAGATATAACCATGTTCAGTGTTCTACTTTTCAGTAGCCTCTCACAGGGTACACAAAAACAAGGAACCACCAACATTGTACTTGAGATGGTTAATACTCTAAAATCTAGATAAAACTTGGGAACAAAGAGAGGCACTAACATTTTCTTTTTGTTCTTTTGATAAAACTGGTGCGTAGCCATTGCACATGAAGCTCGTTTTATTACTACTACTACTACTGCTACTACTCAACTTGATTATAGAACTTGAATATAATGTTGGGTTGTTGTGATTATCTCCCGCGGTAATAATTTTTTTCCACTGAACGAGGCAGCGCAAGCCAGAATGCACATGTTCATGAGATAAGTGTCAGAGGGGATGGATTTAGTATTTGGAAAATAGCTTATGCCGATCTGAAAACTACTCAGATTTTCGCTCAGTGGTGGTGCACGTCGCTGGTCTTTTTTTCCCATTTCCTCGGTTCGTGGCTAGCAGCCTCTTGCCCTCTTCTAGTTCACACGAAACTGGTTAGTGCACTATTTTTCAATGTATCCTCCACATGGGTTTGTCGATGGATGTCAGATATCCCTGGAATAAACTTCAGAGAAAAAGTTATTTTTGCCTCCCCCATACCTCCTCTTTGGCATGGAAAGGCACACACGGGCAAAATAAGAGGGGTGAAAAAGGAATGCACAGATGCCAAAAATCCAGGTTTATGTCGCGGTGATGTTTACTAGTTGTACATGTTGAATTACAGGTGCATTTTAATTTTTCAACTGGTTTGGAGCATAAAATCTTACAAAACTTTCAATCAATTAATATAACCCTTTTTTGAATGAAATAAAAAGAAAGACAAAGATATTAGAAAAAAAATATAAATCTAAAAACAACAGTTGTAAAATCTAATTTTAATATACTGTAACCAAGTACAATGTAACCAAGTATAATTACTATGTAACTAACTGTAACTACAAGTCGAGTCTACATGAATACGAATGTTGATATAAAACCTTACGGACGAAAAACCGAAACCCAAAAAATCTATAGTAAGTGAAATAGCAACTTTATACTAAGTCAAAAACAAGATACATTAAAAAAAACAAAGACAGCGTGCTAGTAGAAAAATCATTGTACTAGTATATCATACTTCCTCTGTTAAAAAAACTAATCTATATATTCTAGTACGAGAGATGTGATATATTAGCTCATTTCTTTTCTTAGACTGAGGGTGTAGGTAAAAACATTGATTATGGGCTACTGCATTTCCATTGAGCAAGGGCCAAGGGGAAGAGGAGGGAACCTTGTGCCCGGGTGCGTGAGGACATGAGAATAACCTATAGGGTAGGTTTCAGTAATGGCGGTCTTAACCGGCCTGAAAATTTTTATCAATTCCTGCCTGGAGATAGATCTAATCCCATTTGAAAAATCCAAGGACGGGTTAGTGGTACAGTAGTTAAGTTTACTGGCGCAGTTTCTACCTCGTGAAGTTGTCATCACTCATCAGCTGCCCAGGCAATGCAATGCAGAACAGCTGGCTGAAGGTATGATGTTGATCCTTTCCTCCAAAAAGAAGAAAAAAAAATGAAAGCTCTAGTACAACAAATAACTACGGAGTACTATCATCATTGACCCACAGTGTGGAACTCAGTATGGATCAGAAGGATCCAGAGAAGCCAAAAAAACAACAAATGCTACGAGGGCTCCACATCACATTGACCACTTGAAGCGGCCTCTCTCTCTCTCACACACACATGTTGAAGCCCAACTAATGCTCACTACGAACAGAGCAATGGTTAGTGGCAGTAATTAAAGTGCAGTAACAGTATGTCAGTATCGCTATGCATCGTATCAAACAGCTTCACCTCCGTGGGCTCTGAGACGCGGGTAGCCGAGCACGGCCGCCACGAGCCAAAACTGGAGCGAAACACAGCTGCCGAACACGAACGCAAACTTGTAATCAGCGCCAATTTCTTCGATCTTCTTTACGAACGCGTAAAAAAAACACACACCAATATGCTATAGAAAAAAGTTTTAGTTACACAACACAATCAACCAGAACAACTTATATCAGAGAAAGGGAGAGAAAAAAAACTTAAACTTAGAAACTAGGGTGGCTAAACACGAACTACAAACAGCGAAAATGAGCCGAGCCACAGCTGCCCAATTTCTTCAGTCACCAGCGTCACTCACGTCCACGGACCACGGTCCGCCGCTGATGATGATAATGCCCGGCATTGCAGGGGAGATCGGGCAGCTGCAAGCAGCAGCAGGAGGAGGAGGATGATGAGCCGGGCCCAGGGTTTGACCAACCACGCATCGAGCAAACTGGCCGAGTGCCGACACCGCGCGCGGGACCGGACTACGTGGTCTCTCGTCTATCCAGAGCGCGGAACCAGCCGGCCGATGCGACGCAGTGACCGGGCGGGGCGGCGATTAAAGAAGGTTTCAGAGTACTAAATTATAATCGCAGATAAAATTATGGGTGCGATGCGGAGAATGAAGCGAGCTGAGCTGATCGACGATCTCACACGATCGGGTTAGGTGGCCACGGCGCCCAATCAGATTAGATGGGTCATATGGACGTACGCTGCAACTTGGGGATGGCCGGCCCCCTTTTCCCCTGTCCTTCACCTCCCTCTCTATACTTGCAGTTTCCTGTTCGGGTTTTAATGTTCCTCGTGTTCTTTTACGTGCGTGCGTCTAGGTTCATCCAGGGCAATCGATTCGAAAATCAATCATTGATGACCCGACAAGAGCTAATTATCAGATCGATCGATGATGGATGATGGGCATGGATGGCCGGATGGGAGATGGTTATCTATCACCAGTGACTACGTGCAGCGCGGTGGTGTGGCACTGTGGGGTACTCTACAATTCGACGTGTTTGGGCCTTATTTAGATTCTAACTTTTCTTTTCAAACTTTCAACTTTTTCGTCACATCGAATTTTTCTATACACACAAACTTTCAACTTTTCCGTAACATCGTTCTAATTTCTTCAAACTTTCATTTTTAACATGGAACTAAACATAGTCTTGGTCCGGTAAATTGTGAAGATGTGCTAAAGTCTCTGCTTGATTTGCTCGAATGGATCTCGATGGGCAAACTAGTTTTTGTGTTAGGAACGGCCTAAGCTAAGGAATCAATCTAAAGCTAAGAGCCTAACACGCATGCTGTTCCATGGATCTATTATTGGGGAAAACAAAAATGTTTCAGATCTCACTGTCATGAGAAGACCAGATCCATCCATCTAAAGCACCAAGCGTACCTACCTTTTTAGGTTGACCTTACCAGCGGATTAACGCCGTCGATCGATGCCGGTTTGGCCTAACCCATATCCTGTGTAGCTCACATGCCTCAAAGCGTAGCCGCTTAATAATGCAGTTTTTATCTTTTCCGTGATGGACAGTACGAAACAATAGAAAATGTTCTCTGAAGAGAACCAACCTGTCGAGTTGGCTATCATCATGCCTCCTGAATTTTGAAGTGTTTATCAGGATCAGAAAGAATTGCAGCTGTGCTTCATCAGGCCTCAGGTAAAGAACCAGCAATATCTTGTCCAAATCAATGCTGTTACAGTAAGTCCAAAATCCAGCAATTCAAGGTAGACCTGCCATAACATCAAAATGTACTCACAAAATGATCACAGTAACGGAATTTCATTTTTGAGTGAAATAACTATAAACTAAATGAAGAAGATGTGATTTCATTAGAGCCTGTAGTGCAAGGCTAGGAAAGAGCCAACCAATCAAGACAGGCCTGTAATGCAGGGCTAGGCAAGAGCCAGACAATCAAGACTGCTGATGATTACATTCCAAAATGACAGTATTACAGAAGTCAAATGTAAAACTTTCGTTGGATGCCAAACCATCATGTCGCAGTTCCAGCCTCCTCTGCCGCTAGTGTCTAGGGGTCTAGATTGATTTCTGCCAAACCGACGAAATTCATTTGTACCCATACTTTCCGTCCAGATAATTGTCCAGTCCAAAGACACGGACGTTGTTGAAGCCCACTAGTATCTCCTGTGGACTGTGGTTCGGTCCAAACACACCGCAGCCGCAAAGATCAATGCGTCCTTAAGGTCCAAACTAGCCCATTAAAGTGTCAGTTCAACTAAATTCAGCTAACGACGAGAGGACGCATCAAATCGAATAGATCAGTCAAGATATCCCATGATACTCTGTACTTCACTACTTGTGTACAGATATACAGCCGAAAGTGAAATAGTAGTAGGCACTCCGCTACCAGTGTTAACACTATAATGCAAGGTCTGATTTGAGTGTTCAGTAACAATCTATCTATAGCAGGTACTTTGTTCCACATCTTAATAGCAGTCATTTAGATGTACTTTTGAATGGAGCATATAGAATTCAAAGTTAGGTTGAGTGTGTTATCTAGCCATTTTATGTTAAAAATAGGTTGGAAACTTGAAATTCGAAGTGCCAGGATACCAAAGTCAGGTTGAAACTCGAAAGACCAAACTACTAGTACCAGCCAAGTCCAAGTACCAACAGCGTGAAATTTGGAGCTCCTTGCAACACGGCCCAGTCCTCCAAAGTCCAAAGCTCAAGATAATGGGTTTGGTAACATCGAACAAACGGGAGATTCAAACGCGCCACTATAAAAAGGCGCCAAATGGAGGAGATCACTCGAAGCAAGCCGAGCACTGCAGTGAAGCGATCGAGCCAAAGATGGCCGCCGCGAACCTCCACAAGTGCATCGCCCTCCTCGTCGTCGCTCTTGCGGCGGCGCTCTCGCCGTCTCACTGCACCGCCACCGCCACCGCCTCCCCGCCTCGCTACGCCTCCCCGCCGGTGGAAGCACCGGATGAGGAGGCTCCGGCTCCCTATGCCGCCGAGGCGCCATTGACGGGGCAACAAGGACCTGAGCACGGGAAGCATCACCACCACGAGTCGTCGTCGTCGTCGCCGCCGGCTGAACCGCCGTCGTCCTACAACGCGACGGAGCACAAGCACCACGGCCACCACCACCACCGCCGCCGCCACCACCACGGGGAAGCTCCACAGGCGCAGCCACCGGCTCACCGCTCGCCGCCGCCTCACCACTTGCCGCCGCCGCCCCCTGCTCACCCCTCGTCACCACCCCCGGCTCACGCCTCGCCGCCGCCTCATCACCTGCCGCCCCCTGCTCACGCCTCGCCACCGCCGCCGCCGCCGCCGTCCCGTTACCCGCCGCATTCCCCACCTCCTCCGGCGCACAAGTATCCACCGCCGCCGCCTCACGGCAAAGCAGCAGCAGCACCGCCGCCGCGCGGCCACAGGAAGCTCCCGCCGCCGTCTCCTCATTCGGTGAATTTGGCAATGGCGCCCTCGCCATCTTATTTCAGTGCTGATCCACCATCTAACTAATTAAGCAGAGCTGATCACATCAGCAGCTCTGATCGATCGGCGACGCTCAGAATGGAGCATCGCCACATTGCTATCTTTTGGAATCTTTGATATGCAAGGCCAAGATAAACACCTTAGCTAATTAAGTAAACTCGAGGTGAAATGAAACTGTTAGGCAAATAATCAAAAGCCCAGGAGCAACTTTCTGAGGGCGTTCGTGCTTTTTGTAACATTTTCTATCTTCCAAAATTTAACGAGAAAGTTACTGAGTAAAGTATGTGGTTGCTTTGAAATCATGGAGCTGACGTAATGTTGTTGCTTCGTTGTTTTGTGGAATGCAAGTTGCCATGTTCTGTGCTGGTGGCTGTGAATTGTGACACATGAACCATGCTTTATTCATGCTCATAAGTCATCACTATTACTTGTATGCCATTTACTATGTATTTTCACTGATGTATGTTGTAATATACATGTATGCAACAGTTTATTGGAAAAAACAGCGGCAGGCAAACGTTGAGATAAGTTCAAACATCTTAAAATGGGTATGCATCTGATGACAGTAAATTTCTATATTTATAAGTAAATTAATTAGGTCATAATTGCATCCTTACAAATCTTCATATATACGAAGGGCTACAGAACCATATTGGACCAAATTGTGTAGAATACCTTGCTATTAACAGATAAATTAATTACTGTAATACTAACTTATAGGAGCCCCAGCAGACTCACCAGTTTAGGCTTGTTAAGTGGGGCAAAGTGTCACGAACTCAGATTTGAGTCGGAACGAACTTTCTCCTGTGACTCGAATTGGAAGGGAAAGGAAGCTGGCTTGAGGAAGAAGAAGAACAGAGACACGAGAAAGCAGAGGAGCAGGAGGGAGATTAGAATTGAGTTTGAGGTTTCAGTTTGAATACAATATTTCATATCTCGCTCTCTCGCACCTGCCGACTATATAGCAATGCGCCATCTAGTCTCTCTCACTGACAGTGGCCCAGCCTTTCGCTACTGGGTCCACTCACTCGACGGGAAGCGTGTGTTGGGCCGCTTCATCCTTTGGATCGATCTTGCTGCTGGGCCGCTGTTGCCGTCTCAGGTTGAACGCCTTGCTCAGATGCCGCCGTGACATCCCCTCCTCCTTGAGTGGCAACTTGTCCCCAAGTTGTTGTAGTTGGAAAGCGACGACGTAGCTCCTGCTCATTCTCCCAGGTGACGGCGGCAGGTTCACCGCCAGACCACTTGATCAACACTTGTTCCACCATCTTGGATCCTTTGTGAACAAATCGACGATCCAGGACTTGAAGTGGTACCGGAGACGCCTCTGTTGTCGGACGAAGAACAGGAAGCCTGGGAGACGCTGTTTCACTTGGTGCCAAAGCTTGCTTCAATTGGGATACGTGCACCACTAGATGAATAAGGCTGGAGGAGGGTAACACCAAGCGATAGGCCACTTCCCCCACTCGCTCCAAAACCTGAAAGGGACCATAAAAACGGAAAGAGAGTTTGCGATTTACTCGACTGTTGTACGAAGGGCTGCAGCTTCATATACACCCAATCTCCCACAGCAAAAACTCGTTCAGAACGACGATTATCAGCCTGAAATTTCATCCGAGTCTGTGCACGCAGAAGATGCTCCCAAATCAGAGTTTGCATTTTCTCTCGCTCATGAAGCAATCAGCAAGCTCAGTAGACTGACAAGCTGTAGTAGCTGTCAACCCAAAATACCGAGGTTTGTGGCCATAGAGAACCTCAAAAGGAGTTGATCCCAAAGCGGAATGAAAGGATGTATTGTACCAGTATTCTGCTAAGGCGAGCCATTTACTCCAATGAGATGGACAAGCGTGCACAAAACAACGAAGAAAAGTTTCCAAGCACTGGTTCACATGTTCAGTTTGCCCGTCAGTTTGCGGATAATAAGAGGAACTCATCCTTAATTGAGTTACCGTGGAGCGAAGTCGAGGCCAAGCAAACAATTGTTTAACTCTGTGATAAGTAACATGAATGCCTGAATGCCCACCCACTGCAGTAGTATGAAGGTTTGCTAAAATTTTCTGTTGCACAGCTGTATTGGTACCAATCCATATACGATCCTTGAAATATAACACACCATTTCTCAGAGAAAAATTGGGTACAGCACTAGCACTGATGCATAAGGTCTGAACCTTGCTACACGCGTCAGGATCAAGTGAGTAACCAGACACCACTTCCTGAATCCAATCAGGCACAGCAACAGACAAGGCAGACAATTCCAAAGTGGCAGAAGAAGGGTACCTGGACAGAGCATCTGCTGCACCATTATCAGTGCCCTTCTTATAAATGATTTTGTACCGCAATCCCAGTAATTTAGTGAGAGCCTTGTGTTGCCAGGGAGTGGTCAGACGCTGATCATCTAGGAAAGAGAGACTGCGATGGTCCGTTCGAATGAAAAATTCAGCGTGTTGGAGATAAGGGCGCCAATGTTCAACAGCCAGCATAATGGCCAAGCTCTTCTTTTCATAAGTTGACAAGCCCTGATGGCGAGGTCCAAGAGCCTTACTGAGAAACGCGATTGGATGCTGATGTTGCATAAGAACAGCACCAATGCCTTTATCGGAAGCATCCGTCTCGACAATAAATGGTTCAGAAAAATTTGGCATGGCCAAGACAGGAGCAGTAATCAAGGCTTGTTTTAATGCTTGAAAGGCTGCCTCCGTTTCAGATGTCCAAATGTACAACTGACCCTTTCGCAGCAGATTAGTAAGTGGTTTACTTAAGATGCCATAGTGACAAACAAATTTGCGATAATACCCAGTTAACCCCAAAAAGCTACGCAATTCTTTGACTGAACCAGGCACCGGCCAATTCTGGACCACTCGAATCTTGTCGTCATCCGTCGACACACCATTAGGAGTGATGATATGCCCCAGATAGGAAAGACGTTGTTGAGCAAAAGAACACTTACTCTGTTTCACCTTGAGCTGATGCTTGACCAGAATTTGGAACAGTTGTCGCAGGTGGTTCACATGATCTTCCAAAGTTGCACTGTAAATGAGGATGTCATCGACAAATACCAGCACACATCTGCGAAGTAAAGGAGATAAGATGCTGTTCATTCCACCCTGAAAGGTGGCAGGTGCACTGGTCAAGCCGAATGGTATCACACGAAACTCATAATGGCCACTATGTGTTTTAAAGGCAGTTTTATGCTCATCTGACATCTTCATACGAATTTGATGATAGCCTGCCCTAAGATCGAGTTTGGTGAACCACTGTGCCCTCGACAACTCATCCAACAGCTCATCTATAATTGGCAGTGGGTACTTATTCTTCACAGTGATAGCATTTAGATGGCGGTAGTCCACACAAAACCGCCATGTCCCATCTTTTTTCTTAACCAATAGCACAGGAGAAGAAAATGGGCTGGAACTAGGTTGAATTATACCCTTGTCCAACATTTCCCTAACTTGCTGTTCAATCTCGTCTTTTTGAGCCGGTGTATACCGATAGGGGCGCACATTGACAGGCACTGCACCAGGGATAAGAGGGATTGTATGATCAAAAGATTGAGTTGGAGGTAAACCCATTGGTTCATCAAAGACAGAAGCAAATTCTTGAAGAACATGTTGAATCTTGACAGGAATTTGTTCTGAAGATTCTTTGTCATCCAAAGAACATAGCTGAACAAAATGAGCAACTGCTCTCCTGTCATCGAACTCTTTCAGTTGTTGAGTGGATATCATTTGGCACTGTTGCAATTCTGGCACAATTCCTTGAAGAGTGACAGATTTTCCCTGCCAACAGATAACCAAGGACTTTTGTACCCAATCTACTGACATTGGACTGCACTGCATTAACCAATCCATTCCAAGAATTGCATCATAATTGGTTAAGGCCAGAATCTTAAAGGTGGTGTAGAATACATGCCCTTGAGTCGTCCAAACACAATCAGGTAACTCAGCTGTACAAGACAAAACAGCTCCATTGGCCATCTTTACCTGTGTTGTAGCAAGAACTAACTGTACCCCTGACAACTGATCTGCCACCTTGGAACTGAGAAAACTAGTTGTGCTGCCTGAATCCACCAGTATTAGTACCTCCTTACCCTAGATATAACCCGAAATCCTCATTGAACCCACATGTTCTGCCCCTTGTATTGCCTGAACTGATACAACCATTACCACTTGTTCTTCAGACGTAATCAATTCAGCCGATTCAGAAAAGGAACTCTCTCCAATTGCATCTAAAACAGAGAATAATTCCTGAACTGCGTATAGCTGGACAAGAGTTTGCGCATCTATGAGTCGGAGACCACTTTTCAGCACAAATGTAACATAACCCCTGAGCTCGCCTTTGCGCCTTTAGAGCAACCATCTTGTTAGAACCCCCAACTGGCCGACCACCATCAATTCCCTTTTTGTCATCGACCTTTCCAACTGCAGATAGAACTCCTTTGCCTGGTGGTAGAGGAAGTGGCAAAGCCCCTTTTAATACTGAATTAGAGCGAATGTGCATTCCTCCTTTAGAGTCCTTCACACCAGACTCCGGTGGAGCTTCCAGCACTTCCTCCTGCAAAGACACAATAGCCAGAGCAGACTCCAAATCGTGGAGACGTTGTAACAATACTGCATTTCTAATCTCTCGACGCAATCCTTCAGTAAAGCGATGCACTAGATACTTTTTGCTAATGACAGGATCATAGGACAACAATTGGTTCATCAACTCATCAAATTTCTCATAGTATTCCCAAACTGTTCTCGACTGTCTAATTGTATCCATTTGCCTAATCAACACATCATGCTGATCCCTATCAAACTTAGTGGAAACTGCTATGCAAAAATCATCCCAAACAGGAAACCGCACATGAGCCCTAGACGAACGTAACCAGGATGCTGCTCTTCCATAGAAATAGATGGTGGCTACACGAACCCACAACCCTGGATAAGTATTGTTCACATCAAAATAGTGCTCGCATCTCATCCTCCAATCCTGAGGGTCCGTACCATCGAATTTTGGGAAATCTAGTTTAGGAACTCTATGATTATACTGTCTACCGCCTTGTTCAAAACCAAACTCCCCAACCTCTGAATCAGATTTGAAATTCTCCAACGAATGCAAAGGAACTGAAGGAGATTCAAACGTACCCTTGTCCGGAGTTGGGATCAGAGTGGTTACCACTCCAGATGCCCTCCTCCGGAAATTCTGTTGAGCGCCGTGGCCATGGGCCCAATTGCTTCCGCCTTCCGCCGCGACTTGATGTGAAGAGGTCGTCGGCGTAGGCAGCAACAGCGCCTTCCTTTCCTCGTCCGTCGACGGAACCCGAGGGGAAAGCGTCGTCGGTGAAGCTTGCTTCGGTTTGCCGAGGAGATCCAGCTGTTGACGAAGTTTGCCAACCTCGTCGTGCAAATCCTGAATCGCCGATTCCACTTGAGGCCGCCATCCTCCGACTCCTGCATCCAGCTTCGCCACGGTTGCTGCGTCTCCGCTTGCTTGTCGTTCAACGACTTCAGCGAATCCTGGATGTCGCCGAGAATTTTGCCGAAGTCGAGGTTCTGCTTCTCCATGGCCTCAACCTGCGATTGCAAATGGGACGTGTACCTTGGCTTCTCCAGGATCGATGCTCTGATACCAAATGTCACGAACTCAGATTTGAGTCACAACGAACTTTCTCCTGTGACTCGAATTGGAAGGGAAAAGAAGCTGGCTTGAGGAAGAAGAAGAACAGAGACACGAGAAGCAGAGGAGCAGGAGGGAGATTGGAATTGAGTTTGAGGTTTCAGTTTGAATACAATATTTCATATCCCGCTCTCTCGCACCTGCCAACTATATAGCAATGCTCCATCTAGTCTCTCTCACTGACAGTGGCCCAGCCTTTCGCTACTGGGTCCACTCACTCAACGGGAAGCGTGTGTTGGGCCGCTTCATCCTTTTGGTTCGATCTTGCTGCTGGGCCGCTGTTGCCGTCTCAGGTTGAATGCCTTGCTCAGATGCCGCCGTGACACAAAGGAAACATGGAAAAACAAAGCTATCATCTTGCAACACTGCAACTTGAAAATAGCTAGGAAAAGGAATAGCAGATACAACTCACCCAGTATCAGATTGCAGCAACACTGCAACAGAAAACTGCATAAGGTTCACCAGGCCAAATCTGCAACAGAAATTTGCTCGGCTCATTAATCCTATTAAAAAAAGCATACAAAAGCCCTAGAAATGGAGAATCTTATGTGCAACATATCATATACGATGAACTTAGGCATAGGCTGTTGCAGATATACAAACTCCATGATAACAAGCATAAACAATATTTTGAACCAAATCAACCAGTGACTGATCGACTGCTATACATTAACAACGACTTTTGTTTAAGTTGCATGAACGATATGTTGAGGTGATGTGAGGTCATTGATCGATCTCGCAGTTGTGCATCGTGAACCAAAGGTACTATCTCCATGTTTATGACTAGTACATCTGTACGCGCAGAGTAATTGCAATACAATCCATCATCCATGGCATGGTTGCATGAATTTTAAAGAGTCATACAAACCCTATATAGAGGCAGATTGAATGCCCTAAAATGTCACAGTTTATCAGCTCATCTCATCCCGGGTAGCAAATTCAGAAGTCCTCACCACCTATTCATATGCAAAATTGATGGCAGACAGTGAAAATTCATACCCGGCGCTGCAAGCATGAACTCTACATGCATGATGCAGCAAGAGAGCGAAATCCCAGAAAAAAAAAACGCACCAGAGAGCAATACAACGCATGCAGTCAGCAGTCTCGTCTACACAATTCAAAATCCGGCCCTGTTTATTTTGTACTACTACCGATCGGGCACGGATCAGCACAAATCGTAGCGATTCCACGCCCAAATTGGAGGTCCAAACCCTAACACCCAGAGATTTAGGAAATTGCCCCCCAAATTCAAAACAAAGTCTCTATGTATAATCCCAAGCTGCAACCATCAAACCATGAACAAACCCAAAATGTACCTAAGCGATCAGGCCAACCAGGCCAGGGGCCAGTGCCTCTCCGATCCGCGCGTCGTCAGGTACAGCCGGAGCCCGGAGGACATCACGCCGCGGCGGCGCCTTCTCCCTCGCGAGATAATTTTTTTTTTAAGACTTTTGTCTCGGGAAGAAACTTCTAGAGGTTTCTAGAAGATACTGGAGTTGGAGAGGTGGGGGGCGATCTGGCTGTTGAGGAAGGCAGGAAAGCCATCTGTTTTTTTTTTTCCTTTCACTTCCTTCCTGGGCTTTATTTACAACTATCGGCTTCGTGAGGCCCAAGGGGGAAGAAGAAGCTTTCAAATATGGGCCGGAATCTGGCAAGGCCCTGGCCCAACAAAGAGAGCAGAGTCCAATACAGAACCAGCCGATTCGCCTCCTCCTGCACAAGCTGAAGCTGCAACGCAACCGCCGCCTCCGCCGCTGGCGCGCTGGTCGGCGGCGATGGCGGGCGGCGCTGGGGGGCCGGAGGATCTTGGGAAGCCGGAGCTCTCTCCCCTGAGGCTGTAGCCCGTTGCTGTAGCCGCGGTAGTGCTGTAGTGGGGAATTGGAGGGGGGGCAAAAGGGAGATCGTGCTGGGATGGGGGCGAGCCTGCACGCGTCGTGCTTCTCGCGGCGCAGGAGCCCGAAGACGAGGGCGAGGTCGTCGGAGAGTGCGAGGCTGCCATGGCCGGCGTCCTTGCGAGGTTAAGCGCCTGCCCCTCTAGGCCTCTAACTTCGCATCCTCTTTCTTCCTCCCTATGTTGCAGAATCCTCTTACGAAAATGTTGGTGGGTGTTCCAGGAAATATCAACAGGAACATTCTTTGCAGATGGAGATGGAATTGGTAAAACCTTCTTTACTATTCAGAATGTTTTCCTGTTAGCACTGGCTTGAGCATTCTTACATATCTATGTTCTGTTCTGTTACATCTTATATAGGTGAAGTTTGATAGTTTGACACTTTATTCGTTGCCATTTTGATCATTTGTATTGTAGTGTACATGCAGGTGATAATTGGGGATGCATTTTTATGTCGGAATGGAAGAATTGAGTAGTTGTTTGCAACCTTCAGTACAATCTACTGGTGAGTAGTTTGTCTTGTTTGAGTCTGACAGTCCGTACGAGACTATGTCAAGATCAATAAAAGCATGCAATCTATTCATATGCATAATTAGCTAGATGACTTTGTACCTTTGCAGGTAATTTGTTTCATTACAGATGATGCAGTTTTGGGACTGATGATGAATGATAAGTTAGCTAGCTAGCAAACATTAGAAGCTAATTTTAAAGTTGCTGAACTTCCGTAGTAACTAAACTCTGAAATACACTATCTAAAGTATGTGACACTGCCTGATAAAATGTTAAGGAAGTGTAAGCATTTCTTGATACAAATGCTCTCTCTTATTTGCTGATGATCTAATCTAATATTTATTTTGCTCCATATAATTCATGCTCATGTTAGTGAAGGTATAAATTGCGAGCACTTTCACCATTAGGCATTAAGTGCTTTAGCCTGTGTTGCTTTACTTTTCCTGTGAATATTATCCACACCTGATTATTTAAATCATACCCTTTTTGATAAGCATGGATGTAGTCTATAAATTCTATAAGATAAAGCTTAAGTTCAGTTTTGTTCTGATAGTACAGATTAGATAAAGATGGCATCGATTCTTATCTCTGTCTATCGTTTTTTCTTTCCTGTCTAGTATCCATCTTCAATGTCTTTTAGCAAGGAGGAACGAAGAAAAGAAACATATTGTATATTTTACCTTTTATTTTTGCTTATCTTGGTTCTACCATCAATGCTTGCACTATTTTGTCTTTACCAATGGAAAAGCGAAGCACTGCACATGTGTAAGTTAAAGGAACTCTTTTGGCTTACTTCTGCAATTTCTTAAGTCTTAACATGATATAATGGCTTGATATTGTTGAGTTGCCAGTTTTGTAATAGTAGTTTGAGTCATATATAAGTATGCATTCATTTTTGGAAAAAAAAATATGGAAAGATGAGAGGGTGAGAAGTGAGATAGGACGTGGGATTTCTCTTTTGATGAAGAATCTAGCAAAGTGAAGCTGACAAGCATAGCACAGATCAACGGTGCTTTTCCTCTTTGCTTTGACAAATACCAAATAAGGCTAACACCGATGGTAGCTTCAAAACAAGAAGATCATGTAAATTCATCCTTGTTATCAACAAATTGCATGCATTATCACTGAGAAAATATCTGATGCTGTCTGCCGAATTGCCAATATTGTCAATTTGGGGAATTACCCTATAATACATAAAAGACTTTGATATGTAATACTTGCTGCTGATGCTAAGGTTCTGAGTTGAAAACTGCAACAAGCAAATAAAATACATTTTACTTCCATTTTTTTTCTGCATGGGTTACTTTGTCTCATTTTGCTGTGTGGATACTAAAGTATATCTCTTGCTTGTAACTTAAGATTGGTTATATAGACTAGGACTCCAAAGCATAAAGTGATGAGTTAAGATAACATTAATAAGAGAGCTTGGTACAGTCATATCACGTACACATAGATGTCCACAGCTGCATCACTGAGGAAGTGTTAGTGCAATGGTTAGACCAAGAAGTGCTTGAGGCAAAATGTGCAAACAATTTTGTGTATATCAGGAATCGAGTATTCCCAACCTTTGGCACATACATGCTCTTGATATTTTACATGAAACTCATATGATAGCTTCTTTTTTACAGAAGAATAAGTTGAAACTAAAAAAAACCTTCCAGTGATTACCTTCATGGTGTATACAAGCTATTGCCTGAAAATTTTGGTTGATCCTAACTCTCTTCAATGTTTTTTTCTCTTTTGGGGCACTATCTCATCTAAAATCCCTGCGATTCAAGTACCTCTCTCAGGCATTCGATCCTTCGCCATTTGCGTGCTCATCTAACTATATACAGACACAAACTCACAGCCCTTTAGTCCACTGGTGGTATATGTATTTGACACCAAAATGTTGTTAGTTCTCATTATCGACCAAATTTAGGAAATGTGATTTTTATCATTTATATTTAATCATCTCAAGGGGTACTTTGAATGACTACTTAAGTAATTTTTTTGTTATTACACATTGATGAGACATCAAACTATGCTGACTTGGATACCAGAGTGGCAGTTGGACTGCTATAGGCAAATTGAAATTAGCATGCAGCTCTGGGGAGGAAACATCACTCACGGTTTATGTAATGCCTTAAGATCACACATTGACTTATTTTTGTGCCAGAATTGAATATGAAATGCAGCTGTCTTGGACACCTGAGTGGGCTTTGAGGTTGTATATGTCAATACTGCATGAAAGAAACATGCAGATTTGTGGACAAAGGAGCACTCATGGTTTTTATAATGCTTCAAGATAACAAGTTTAACTTATTTCGTGTTAGAATTGCTTTTTTTTGTCGGCTAAATAGGTGCTTTACCAGTAGGATTGGTGTTGATGGCCCAAGCAGCTCTAAGGCGACAAGTCAGCCCCCAATTCGCTAGCTAGCTGGTTCTGGCGCACACAAAGTGGAGGGGATCAAAACAGGCAATAGCCAATAAATAATTTGTTTGTGAGTGCTCTAAGAATATGTAGCTGCTCCATTTGCTTTGTGTTTAAGCTTAAATGATTCATCTTTCAGTACTTGGTGCAGTCTCCTTGTTCCTACAGTTATATAGTTGAACTTCAAGTTGCAGAATCTACATAATTTATATCAAGTTTGCAATTGATTCCCTTTGGATCTGTTAATTTTAATGATGAAATTTGATGATAAATCCAGTAAATTTAAATTGACAAACTTATCTGGGATTTTTTTTCTGCATTTAGGGGTACTGTTTCCATAAATTAACAAGAAAGGGCACCAACGTTATTTTGTTTTTTCGCCGGGAAGGCCGAAGGAGGCCATCCGAGTATATTAAAAAGGAATAAAGTTACAAGAAAAAACTCGACAGAGGCTGTCGAGGTCGGAGGTGCATCGAAATGCACAACCAAAGCCACATGCTAATCACACAAGCACAACCCACTGAGAGAAAAACCTAGCACCGAGACGACCCCCGCTATGCGTGGCCGATCGCCGCCGGGCCAACGACAACACCACAAAGACGGGACTCTAAAAGTGATGCCCCTAAGGAGGTCACGACATCAAGGATGCCGCCATCGCCCATCTAAGGAGATGTGGTTTTCACCTAGAGAAAACTCGCCAAGGGAGAAAGGTATCCTTGCCAGCGCCCTCAAGGGGGTTACGACGCCCAAAAGCGTAGCCGCTGCCAGCCCGATGAATCATCAGGCGAGGCTTTCACCCGGAAACCCTTCAACCTTGCTTGAGGTTCGTCGCCCATCAACTCAGGAACCACCTCACAAGCAGATCAGCACGAGGCCTCCACCACACTGCGCCGGCGCCCCTCCACCTGCCGACCACCACACTTGCTGCATAGAGCTGCCGCCACCCTAGGAACTGGCCCAGACTTCCTCCGTCCTGCCACCCGTCGACCTCCTTGCCAGCTTTAGCCGAAGGATAACCCGGAATTGGACGGCGTCGTGTCGGCGGTCTGAGCTCCCCTCGCTAACCGGCTGCCGCCTCAATCCAACATAGAAACTCCCCACAGAGAAGGGGAGGAGCTCCAGGAAGGGCGAGGGTGCAGGCTGGCAGCGAGGAAGACGACCCACTGCCGCCAGCTCCCTTAGCACTGCCATCACTCCCTTCACTCCCTGCCTCAGGGCCTACGAGCCGCCATGCCCACCCCAACGCCACCACCGCTGCACCAGAAGGCCAGACCGCCGCCGTCCGACCGCCCATGCTGCGCCGCGCCGACCACGGGCCACGATCTGGCCGCGCCCTCCGGGAGGACCGCCGCCGCCGCCGCCATCCATCCGCCCAGGCCGCCGCCCGGATGCAGTTGGCCCCGCCCTCCATGAGGGCTGTCGCCGCTGCGCCAATCCCCGGCCGCCGCCCCGTGCTGGACCACGGTGTCCCACGGCCACCCGCGCCGAGCCGCGACACGCGCGCCGCCTCTGAGCCCCGGCCGTCACGCCGGGGATAGGTGTAACACCCTGAAAATTCGACGACAAAAATCTAAACTCTAAAAATGCGGATTTTCAAAAACTTTTTAAATAAATTGCATCATGCCGATTTTATTCGATTATTTTATTGGAGTTTGGGTTCGGAGTTTATAAATCGCGAATAATGGATAATTGGTTAGGAATAAACCCTAAAAAGTAAATGGACAAAGTAAGTAATTAAAGTGCAACTTAAAATAAGATTTGGTGAGGATAGAAATGAGTAAAATATTATTACGACCATATTTATATCCATCAAATTTAAAAGCAATGGAATGAGAATTAACTCTAATTAAGTTCAAGTAAATTACAATAATAATATATAAAACATGGAATAAATTAATCTAGAATGAATCCATGGATTGGAATGGCACAAATATTGAGTATACTTCATTTATGCAAAATTTGGGAATTAAAGAATCAAATTTAAATAATAAATGGGCCAAAATCGGGTTAATTAGAAAACGGCACTGTTCATTGCACCTAAAGTGTTCGACGAGGTCCCCTAGCCCTAGCCCCTCCTTTGCCGCGTTGCCCTCGCGCCCCGCGCGCCGCACGCCGCTCCACCTCCCCTCTGCCGACGCCGTCGCCATCACCGCGCCTGGCCGCCCCTAACCCCGCGCCGCCGTCGCCGTCGTTTCCGTCGCGTCGCCGCGCCGCCGTCCATCGCCTTGCGCCGCGCACCGCCGCTACCGCCGTGCCGTTGCGCGTCGCTCGCCGCCATCCCGTCGCGCCGTCCCATCGCGCCGCGCGCCGTCACGTCGCCACTGCCGAGCCGTCGCCGTCGTCGCCTCGCGCCCCGTGCCGCGCCGCTCCCCCGAGCCCCGTGCCGCCGCTACTACCGCGCCGCGCCGCCCGTTCCATCGTCGCGCGCCGTCGCCGTTCGGCCGTCGCGTCGCCGCTGCCGCGCCATCGCCATCGCACGTCGCATCACCTGCCGCGCCGCGCCCCCGAGCCCCGTGCCGCCGCTGCTGCCGCGCCGCTGCCGCGCCTCGCGCCCCGCGCCCTGCCGCGCCGCGTCGTCGTCACATCGCCGCGTCGAGCCCCGCGCCGCGCCCCCCCGCCGACGCCATGAGGCCGCCGCCCCTCTCCCCTCTTCCCCATTATCTCTCTCCCCCCTCCCTTATATAAGCCCCCCTACTCCCACTCTTCCCCTTCATCCTCACCTCCTCTCCTGTACCCACGCCACCACGCCGCCGCGCCGTCGCATAGAGCCGCCGCGCCGCCGCCACGAAGCCGCCGCGCCGCGCTGCACCTTGCGCCGACGTCACCACCGTCGCCGTCGCCGCCGTCGCCGCCACCGCCGTCGGTAAGCCGCTGCCTCCACCACTTGCTCGGCCGCCGTCGCCGCCCCGGGTAGCAGAGAGCCGAGAGAGAGAGAGAGAGAGAGAGGGAGAAACCGAGGGAGAGAAAGAAGAAGGAAGGATGAGAGAAACCGGGAGGGAGAGGGAGAAGGAAAAAGAAAAGAAAAGGGAGAGAGAGAAGGAAAAAGAAAAGAAAAGAGAGAGAGAGAAAGAAAAGAAAAAGAAAAAGAAAGGAAGGAAAAAGAAAAAGAAGGGAAGAAAAAGAAAAGGGAAATAGATAGGAAATTAGAGGGAGATTAGGGAAGTTTAGAAAATTTAAAATAATTAGCATTTAGTTATAGACTAGTTATAGACGTAGAATTGCGAAATTTAATATAAATTATGGATTATTCTTGGTAATTTCTACAAGAAATCAATTCGCGGTAGTAGTTTAAATGTAATTAAGAACTAAACGATTAGATGAATTCTTATAGACTATTATAGATTATTTTGGGTAATCTCTATAAGTAATTGATTTACGGTAGAAATTCGGATTTAATCACTAGGAATTTTAGACGTATATTATATTTAGTCGTTTAGTCCTAGACTAAAATTTAATTGTATAATATTATAAGATAATTTTAGGATTCCGTCCGATATTTAGCTTGCGATAGAAATTTCCAACCTATTATATGGATATAATGCTCGGGTAGATTAAATTAAAAACTTATGATAACAAAATATTTATACCCGCAAAATAGTTTAGGATATAAAAATCGAAATTGGGTTTGCCCTAGTTCGCGAATAGTAAAGTTAATATAAAAGAATCGACTTAAGCGTTCGACTTCCATTTGGATTTATTTGGATTTTTATTTGAATTCTAACCGAATTCAAATCAATTTTCACACGTAACTATAGAGCCCGAGGGAGTTGCGGATCCAAGTGAAGGCCAAGACCCGCAAGACTTTGAGCAAGGCAAGTCATCACTATTTCTTTAACATGTTGATCCCAATTGTAAAATTGTTTTGTTTACAAATAAAATTGCATGCAATGATGAACATCCTACTTGTGATTATGCCATGCCTTGATTATTGTTTGCCCCTTATTCCTTCGTAACCATGTTTACGTATGAGTCCCTAGTCAATTATGACAATTGCTTAGAAATGCTATTCTAGAATCATGCATACTCATATTTATCAAATGATGCTTGGGCAATTACTTTTGGGAAGGTAATTGAGATGCGGCATGTGGAGACATGAGCGCCACATTGCCATGATGTTGATGACATGATTTGTGAAAGGAGAAATAAAATTAAACAATTGTTTTCGACTGGGGTGGACGAAGGATTTGGGTGGTATCTGGGAAAGGCTAGTACCGTCCCCGGTCAATTAAGGACCGAGCCATGAAGTTAAGCATGAAACGACCCCCGTACAACCGTACTTCTCGAATGGGTATAGACCTAGCGGATTAGATAGCCGAGCGGAGGCAGTATCCCTGCATAGATGGTTCACCCCTGAGTGAGGCAGGTGCGCTACGATGGGACAGCCGTTGAGGTAGGGCCGAGAGGCGTGCCCTACATCGGTGTCGCCATTGGTAGGACTGCCATGAGTGTGTGTGAGAGAGAACTTAACTTGAACCATAATTTAATATGTGTGAGACTTCTCTTTTCCGGGAGCGCCAGAACTCCTCACACTGCTAGAAACATGGACACCTAGAGTGCATGAGGATTTAAGTTCATGGAGCGGATACTGCCAATGCGAGGTTATCGAAAAGCTTTGCCGTGACGCGTCTCATGTGTTGGGACGAGGCTCATGTGTTGAGCAGTCGCGGAGTGCGGGTAAAGTGTACATCCACTGCAGTGTGAGTAAACCAAATCTATTCGAATAGCCGTGCTCGCGGTTATTGAGCACCGGGACATGTATTACACTTGGCTAGACTCTAAATTCTTTAACTTGTGTGGGATGGGATATTGCATGATGATTTTTATGCTGATGGAGCCACTTCCTGAGAGGCGGGAATATGGACGTCCTCAGAAAACCATAACGACTCAATGGCGGGAAGCTATCCTTGGGATCACAATGGATGGTGGACAGAACCATCATTATTTAATATGAACACTGGTATTAAAACTTGATCAGTCTATGCTAGGTCTTAGGCTTGTGAAAAGAATTACAAAACTTGCTTTGCGCAAAAGAACCATAGCCATCCTTTGAATTCCTCTGTCATGTGCATCATTGCTGTGGTGGCTTGCTGAGTACGGTTGGTACTCACCCTTGCAAATATAATCAGAAGCGGGAGATGAAGCTTCGGAGGATCCCTATGCCTACTACTAGGAGGGAGATGAAGACGATGGCGCTCAGTAGGTCTTAGTTACGGTCGTTGCCTGTGGCAATGGCGTGCCACTGCCTTAACTCCACTGCCTTACCTACTTCTGTTTTTGGAATGTATTCCGGACCGCTCGGTCCGATGATTTAAGACTGTGCCTGCGGGCTTATGATGTAATAATTCGTACTAGACTCTCGTGTATGTGCACTTGATATTTCAGCTATGAGTTCGTGTGTACCAGACTACTTGATCCAGGGAAATGGTACTGTTTACACGATTGATTCCTGTTATAAAAACGGGGGTCCACAATAGGGCGGCCAGATCCGGCCACCGCCGGATCCGCCCGCCGTCCGCCAGGCCGCGCCGCGCCGCCACCCCGCGCTGGCCCGCGACGCCCCGCGGCCGACCGCGCGCTGCCGGCGAGCCCTGGCCGTCGCGCCTCCCGATCCGGACGTGGGGCGGCCAAATCCGGCCAAAGAAGTGCCAGATCCGCCGCCACCCCAAGCTGCCCCGCCGTCGTCGCCTCTGGTCGTGGTGGTAGACGTCGTCAGCCCAACTCCGTCCTCCTCGCACCAAGGAAAGGGTTGCTGCAGTGGAAGGCCTCGCCGCCGCCTTCCCGGCTCGCCGTTGACGAGCTCCGGCGGCGGCGAGGTGAAGGGAGAGGAGGGGGGTGGCGGCGCGGGCGGCTAGGGTTTCGCCCCCCGAGCCGCCCGCGCGAGAGCGACGCGGGGGAGAGAGGAAGAGCTCATCTGTTTCCAACGTTATTTTGTTGCTGGGCTGGCCAAAGATTAGGCCGACTAAATTTCTTTAAGATTAAGAGTTTGTACAACTGTACAAGTGTTAAATATTTCGACAAGAAGCTGTTGAAATTGAATGGAGTTTGCCGAGAGGCACCCTCCCAAAAGCAAAAGAGATTACACCTCTGTTGTTATAACGTTATGCATGAAGGTATTCCTGTTTCTCCTTTGCATATATAGTTAACTAGTTTATTCACTTCCTTTCTTCAAAGTAGACAAGATTGTACTAAGAAGGAGCAAGGGGAGTCACATAGTTTCTCCTTTGTGCCTTTGTCTATATTTTGTGTGTTACATGGAATTGTGTTTGACTAGGTCCAGCTAAGTCACGCACCAACTATTAAAGGTCAAATTTGTAGGTCCTTGCCAGAATGTTTACAGTCGTCCATGATGACCTTTGAGCTGTCTTATTTCTGAAACACACAAATCCATGTTCCAGCTTAATCTCTATTCTTGCGTATGTTCTTTATAGTATTATTAGGCAGACAATAGATGGTGCTGCTTGTGGCCCCCCGATCCCCAGAAAACCCACTGAGATGCAGCCCACTTGCCACAAGCAAAGAAGCTTCCAATTGTGCACCTTCTGGCCTTTGCCAAAAGCATTTGTCTCAACTGGTTGTCAGGACCAATGGGATAGCCCGTCGTACTAAACCAAATAAATAAATGAAACCATATTATTTGTTGTGTCGAAGAGTCTATAAATACTTCATCACAAACCAGCTTATGGTTCTATCTTAGGAAGAACAGGGCAGACCCACGCAACTAGGTGAGCCCAAGATCTTCAGTTGCAGGATTCCGAAGAAGGCTTTTGTCCATACACCAAGGGTAGAGATGTACTCAAGAAGGATACTGCTGCACACCCCATTCTCTGGGCAACCCTCTGGCCCTAGTCAGCCGGTGTCTGGAGCCACCATCGTTGAAGGTGGTTCTCCCGGGAGCAACTTTGATGCAAACATCGTCATGATCCTAGCTGTTCTTCTCTGTGCACTGATCTGTGCGCTTGGGCTCAACTCAATTGTCCGGTGCGCGCTAAGGTGTTCAAGCCGGATGGTGGTGGATCCTGAGCCGAGTCGGGTCACGCGGCTGGCTCAGAGCGGGCTGAGGAGGAAGGCCCTCCGATCCATGCCTATCCTTCTCTACTCAACTGGGTTGAAGCTCAATACTGTGAGTCCTATGTGTGCAATCTGCCTCTCCGACTTTGAGGACGGGGAGCATGTCAGGGTCCTCCCAAAGTGCAACCATGGGTTCCATGTCAGATGCATTGACCGGTGGCTCTTGGCGCGGTCGACGTGCCCAACATGCCGGCAGTCCCTGTTTGGGGCACCACAGAAGGCCTCTGGCTGCTCCGAGTCCGAGGGAAGCCAGGCCGAGCCAGCGCCAGCTCGCCCTGTGCTGGCGCCACTTAGACCTGAAGGTTTGGTTACTCCATATGATTTTTAGAGCCTTCCATTGCTTCTAGTTGTTGCATCAAGCATAAGGGAGTGTGGTGAAATAGAACTAGGTTGTGAACGTGTGATTTTTAGGTGTTACTGCCAAACTGGCTTGTACTGCTGTACATTGTGTGGTAGATCTGTAGTAAAAAAAAATTGCTGTACAGATTGATTTGGAATTCTATTAGTGTGTTAATACCTGATGTTGCTCGAGAATGAGGCGTGGATAGAAAAAAAAAGGTGCTATTGGCTTCTGTGAATCACATTTTCTATGCCATTTTGTAGGGAAGAAATAGGAGTGAAGATTTCAGATCTAATCATATGGCAGTGCTGCACCAACAATCAACCATTATGTTGGTTGGAAATCAAGCATTAGTTGCTAAGGTTCAAGTCAGTGGGACAAGCATATTCTCCTGCAATTATCGAGAGATCAGGGCTTTGTTATCTGAATGCATTGTGGTCATCTATGTCCCAGAATTGACAGGTGGGTCCACGGCCGACTATGCCCTGTGCACTTTGGCTATTTTGTGCTGTCTGCTCCAAAAGCTTGAAAGGTAAGTGGCCAATCCACACACAATCTTTTCTGCAGCTTCCTGGAAAGCTAATGCCTTTAAAGAATCTGCTAGCTTAGCAACTGTGTGGTTCATATGAATTTGAAAGAAAAATAACAAGGAGATCACTTAACTGTGCACACTGAAAACGAAAACTGCTTGGATGCCCACTGAATGGGAAGATAAACTCTTTTTCTGAACTTGCAGTGGTTATGAGAATGTTGTAGCAGTGTTACATATAGCTTGATAACAGTTTCACTATACACAAGGGCCCACTCAGAATATATGTTATGTGATAATGTTGTCGCAATGTTACATACTCCTTCCGTCTTATAATATAAGAGATTTTGAAAGGATATGACACATTCTACTACTACGAATCTGAACAGGATATGTCATATCCTTCCAAAATCCCTTATATTATGGGATGGAGAGAGTACTAATTTGGTAACAGTTTCACTATACTTAAGGGCCCACTAGAAGATATGCTATGATGAGAATGTTGTAGCAGTGAGTAGAATTTGATAATAGTTATTTTATTTGTTCTAAGGCCCCACCAAGAAGATACGTTACGAGTATTTGAAAAGGATGTTAGCACTGCTGTTGCCCCTTACAAGAAAGGAGGGCCAATGGTTGATAGAGTTCATCTGAATGCCTTTTTTTTTTGGAACGATATCATCCGAATCCGATTGCTTTTAAGAACAGTTTGTAGCGTATGAAGTCTGAACTACTCATGTTGAAGCTGGCAATGATATTGTCTGCCAATTTTGCGAACACTAATAATCAAAATCTTCTTCAGCCTTGTATTTGACATAGACATGTTTTTCTTTTGGATATATCAAAACGAAGGAAAATACTGTTATCAACTATTCAAAGAAAATTACGAGTCCTTTGTGTACTTTGGGGAAGGAAAGAAAATAGAGGTCTACGAAACAACTATTTTCTTCTATATTTTCTATATACCAATTTCCACGCAATGGATTCTTCCTTCAATAAAGAAGTTATGAAAGCGACATTTTTTTTCTGCAATGAAATTAAGAATAATCTTATAATAGTCAGTATGAATTACAATTCAATGCGTCTGACCTTTGACATTTTAGATCTCAAATCAACCACCATCAAATATAAAAAAGTTATGAAAATGACATATTTCCTACAGTGAAATTAAGTTGAGATGCCACTAGTGATAAGAGGTGTGTGGTTTCAACTCTGAAGTCATGTGTTCAATCCCTAAGTTTTTTTTCTTAAAAATTGTTTGAAGGGACATCTCTCCCTTCAAATCTAGTTTTTTTAACAGTGAAATTAAGAAGTCTTACAATATTCAGCATGAATCACAATCTTAAATGCTTCTGATCTTCGACATTTAGATCTCAAATCAACCACCATTTCTCGGGCGGAGCTAGAGTGAGATGGAGGGGGTGCCACTTGTTTAATTTACTCTGTTTTATATCAAGTTTAAGCTAATGCGGGTGTCTAATTTATAGTGAAAATATGCCAGATATAGCTATATTTTTTTTGACCGGGTTCCTTGGCACCCTCCTTAATACTCTAGCTCCACCCCTGATTTCTCCCACTATAACAAGATATCATATTTCTTCGAGAGGCGTTGCCTATCATTAACCCAAAATGGAGCCGCAAAGGGGATGATAAGCCTAGTCCACAAGTGGCAAGTTAAAGGGAATATGGCCATTGGGGGGGGGGGGGGGGCATATCATGTACTAGTAAAGCTATATGATCTCCATCTATCTGGTTGATATGACTGCAGCATCATCTTGCAACCTCAAATGCTCTCTCAGTGGGGAGGGTTCATTTCAGCCCCTGATTCCTTTGAAAGCCCCTCGGACTGATTGACCAAGCATAAGGTGAAAACACAGCAGGGGGGGATCATCCAATGAGCGGCTGCGTGACTCTTGTTCGTTCGGGTGGGTGTAGTTGGAGTATGATACGGCAGCCGCGACGGAGGCCAAACCTTAGCGGAAAAGCATGATGAGCACGCCGGTCACCTCTCAATTATCATCGCTGATCACCTCTTATAAGATCCTTTCCGGAGCTTTGACGCCTGATGTCCGTTGCTCCACGCCTTGACATGGTTCACCACAGCTTTTGAACAATGTGAATAATTCCTGTGTCTCATAAAGAGTGCACTTTTCAGTTTTTATACGACGTTTGACTCTTCATCTTATTTATTTTTTATTACTATTTTTATTGTTATTAGATGATAAAACATGAAAAATACTTTATACGCTACTTTTTTTCTTAATTTTTTTTTCATAAATTTTTCAAATAAGATGGACGGTCAAACGTTGGAAATAAAAACCCAAAAATGCGTTCTTGCAGATGGACTGATGTGCGTGATCTTGCAGATGAAGCTACAAGGGCAGTAGAGTGTACATGGTTTGTACCACACTTAGGCCCTGTTTAGTTCGCAGGACGAAAAGTTTTGGCGTGTCACATCGGATATACGGACACATATTTGAAGTATTAAACATAGACTAATAACAAAACAAATTACAGATTCCGTCTGTAAACTGCGAGACGAATTTATTAAGCCTAATTAATCCGTTATTAGCAAATGTTACTGTAGCACCACATTGTCAAATCATGAAGCAATTAGGCTTAAAAGATTCGTCTCGCAATTTTACACGTAATCTACGTGATTAGTTTTTTTTTTCTATATTTAATACTCCATGCATGTGTTCAAACATTCGATGTGACAGTGTGAAAAGTTTTTGCGTGGGACCTAAACAGAGCCTTAGGTTGTGTTAGTTTGTGTTGGTTGGGAACATATCCCTCCGCCACGGAAAATGAAATAGCTCATTAGCGCATGACTAATTAACTATTAACTAAAACTAACTTGAATGGATTAACATGATTTTTAAAGCAACCTATATATTTTTTTTAAACACACACCGTTTAACAGTTTGAAAAGCGTACACAGCCTTTATGTATGGAATGAAACCCATCTGTGCATCTTTTCCTATTATTCCGTTGCAACCGATATAATTGTATAAAGTTATAGAATATGCGTTAAATATACAACATGAAAAAAAATTGCACAATCTCTTATGCGGAACTATGGCCACGTTGATTATGGATTTTAGAATTTCGTTTGCACACTTCCCAAGTTCTTAAACAATATATTTCATGCAAAAGAACATTCTACATAAATTTTTTTTGGAGTGCTTTTCAACAATAACGTTTCAATATTTCTTTCGTTTATACCATTAAATAGCAATACAAAAATTAAATTATCCATCAACTTACAACTATCTCAAACCGGGCATATGAACCCTATGACTAATGTGATTTGGTCCCAAAGTTTGCCCTCCTAGTCGTTTGGTGGCTTCAATTGAATTGACATGTAACCTTATCCTATCAAAACTTACGGATTTGACCCTACCAACAATCTTACAGGCATCTTCATCGTTTGTTCTTCAGCTTATCAACTCCGACTAAAAACTATTCTAAGTTGATATTGTTGTTTTTCTTCGTAGCTTATTTTCCAGCGTTGCCATTTAAGTATTAAAAACCATATACAAAAATCTTTATGCACAGATTAATCTTAAATGGTTTATAAGAATTACAGCTTATCATCAGTTGCAAACCGGTGGTACTGCTTGAGAAAACCAAAGTCTCTTAATCCTGTGCAGAATGAGTGTGTCCACAAGCAATGTGGCCCACCAGGCCGCTGTTAGGCCAGAATGGGCCTACGCCTGGGCCGCATCTTCAATCGGGCTAAAAAAAAGTCATCATCTCCGCTCCCACCCAAGATCCTCTGACGTCTGGGTCCACCGATCCTCCCCCATCCCGTCCCAGCCAATAGCGTCGCGCCCTTCCCCCCACCCGCGGATCGCGGCCATCGTTAGACTCATCCCAGCCGTCCACCTAATCCGACGCTCCAAACCCCACCCCCCAAAAATCCCAAAATTTTTCGCGATCCCGCGCCTTCCGCCAACTACAAATACCCCCGCGCCCCCAACCCGAAATCCCCACGCCTCAATTCAAAAAATCCATTCGAATTTCGCAGCAAAGAGATCGAGAGAGAGATCCATCAATCCATCATCCATGGCGCGCACGAAGCAGACGGCGAGGAAGTCGACCGGCGGGAAGGCGCCTCGGAAGCAGCTGGCGACGAAGGCGGCGCGGAAGTCGGCGCCGGCGACCGGCGGCGTGAAGAAGCCGCACCGCTTCCGGCCGGGCACGGTGGCACTCCGGGAGATCCGCAAGTACCAGAAGAGCACGGAGCTGCTGATCCGGAAGCTCCCGTTCCAGCGGCTGGTGCGGGAGATCGCGCAGGACTTCAAGACGGACCTCCGGTTCCAGTCGTCCGCCGTCGCCGCGCTGCAGGAGGCCGCCGAGGCCTACCTCGTCGGCCTCTTCGAGGACACCAACCTCTGCGCCATCCACGCCAAGCGCGTCACCATCATGCCCAAGGACATCCAGCTCGCCCGCCGCATCAGGGGCGAGAGGGCTTGATGCCGTTATTGTTCGAGTTCATGGCTTGTTAGATCTAGAAGTGTTAATTAACCCATGGATCTGTGTTATCCTGTAATCACTCGCTTGAATTGGGTTCGCATTGATGGAATACAATCTGTTCTTGGCAAACTGTGGGATTTGTTTGTCTGTTTCGTGGGTTGTTTGATGCTAGTATCTGAAGATGGTAGCTAGGCAATACGTTTCTGTCAGTCTGCATGTCGATGGGTATGCGGATGATTTGGGAATCAACCACCCTATATTTCATTTTATTTGTAGGCTTGCAGTGGAGCCATGAAATTTCATGTGTTTGGTAATTTTTCTCTTTGATTGTCAGATATTGCAATTTTTTTTTTCAGATTTTCCTTTTGAAGTAAAACACTATACGAAAGAATCCTACAGTGTCATATTAATAAATATATAATATTTACAAAGTACAATTTACACCAAAGGTGATTACAAGTTCTCTAGCCATTGTTTAACTTTTGGGAAATAAGATTGTTTCGCCCTTTGGATAACCACGGCAAATTCTTGTCTTAAAGAGAAACTGATCTGAAGAAGAGAATTTATGTTTCTGAAGATTCTATTGTTCCTCCAGATCCAGATACTCCATGCCATTGTTATGACTATCTCCATATACTCAATTTTTTCAGATTGAATGCAGAAAAAGGAAAATGCTTTATACTACCAGTGTGTTTTGGGTCAATTCGATCGACACATTCACTGTTACCAAATCTGATACTAACTGATAAGCACTGAGGACTGATATGTTATGGGCTTTTGGATCAATTCTTGGGCTTGTTCTTCCGCGAAGGGCCAACTGGCCATGTCTGAACTCACAATCCAAAAGGAAGACAATTATTAGGAGTATCAATTATCATAACCATCCAAAAAAAGATCATACGAGGGAAGACTTGCAGAAGGTTTCAGAGCAATGATCACTGTCCGTCACCAACTACCCTTCATCAAATTGTTTCATAAAAACAAAGACTAGCAGTGGACTGGTACCAGGTTACAGCTTTGGGATTGTCGGCAAAGCCAGTTCATACTTCGCCATGCGGCTCCGACCATGTACTGCAATCACACAAACAGCGAGAAAAAAGAATATGAGCATTAAACAAAGGCTAATGCAGGTGTGAGCCTGCGCCCCACAATTGCTTTCATCTGCACGACTGACTTTAATTTCCCTCCAGTAATCAAATCAGTGGGAATATTTACAACCAGTACTCCATATCTATCTATACACGTACAGTAGTTGATGAACTAAGATGACCATATATAGGTTCAGTCCTAGTTCATGCTCACACTCTCTGCTCTGTTGAGTTACCCAATTTGAATAGAGTAAACTTATCTCTACAGTAAAGGATTCAGATATCTCAAACTGTAGATGTAAAAACAAAATGATTTGAAGAACTAAGAATGAAGAAACTTTTAAGAGGCACAGGGGTATGGCCTCCTGAGGCTCTAAAAGGTTCAGGCAAGGACCATGTGAAGTTACAACCGATGCCACATTTTCTAGTAGGCAGTCAGGATCCCTGGACCAGCATTCCATTCATTGCACTCATGACCAATCGGCAATCGCCATGCGAGTCCGGGGTAAATGATTGATCAATATTCCAGCACAAGAATAATATTTGTCGGATTCTCGATCACCTTTGCTCTAGACAACAACTTCATCCCTTTCCCAATGAAAAAAAAAGAAGAAGATCACTGTACACTAGACAACAAAAATATGTCATGCCTTTTCCAATAAAAAAAGAACCCATGCCATCCTGCTCAATTCCCTGATAACATTTGCTACCCCTTTTTCTCATGTGCTCCTCACCATTTCCTAACACCTATTTAAGTGCCCCAAGTGGCAAGAAACTTAAGTATCCATTCCAACATTGTGGCAGCTCCCTCTGAAATCCCCTCTTCCAATCATATCCACCAGCTCACAGTTTGTGATCCACTATGACTATCCTCCTTGTCATTCTTGGGCTTCATCTCTGCAGCCTACACCTCCCTGCAATCTCTGCTGCAGCAGACACGCTCTCTCCCGGCCAATCGATCGCCGGCGACGACAGGCTCGTCTCCAGCAACGGCAAGTTCGCGCTCGGCTTCTTCAACACCGGCAGTAAGTCCTCTGGAAATGACACTCTCAGCTACTGGTACCTAGGCATATGGTTCAACAAAGTCCCAAACAAAACCCATGTTTGGATAGCAAACAGGGGTAGCCCGGTCACAGATGCAACCTCATCACATCTCACAATCTCCCCCGATGGCAACCTCGCCATCGTAAGCCGAGCCGATAGCTCCATCGTTTGGTCTAGCCAAGCCAACATCACAAGCAACAACACCGTTGCCGTGCTCTTGGACACCGGAAACCTTGTACTACAAAGCTCCTCAAACTCATCACACATTTTGTGGGAGAGTTTCGACCATCCGACCGATGTTTTCCTCCCCAGTGCGAAGATTGGTCTCAACAAGATCACCGGCCTAAACCGCCGTATCTTTTCGAGAAGGGATCTAGTAGACCAATCCCCAAGTGTGTACTCTATGGAGTTTGGACCCAAGGGTGGTTACCAGTTGGTATGGAACTCATCGGTAGAATACTGGTCTAGCGGCGAATGGAACGGCCGGTACTTCAGCAGGATACCGGAGATGGTAGTCAAGTCACCCCATTATACCCCATTCATTTTCCAAATCGAATATGTGAACAATGATCAAGAGGTGTACTTCACATACCGCATACACGATGAAACCATACCACTGTACACCGTGCTAGAAGTAACTGGGCAAAGAAAGGCCTTGGCCTGGTTAAATGACACACAGGGTTGGCAAGCAGTCTTCACCCATCCAAATGATCAGTGTGAAGTTGCTGCTACCTGTGGGCCTTTCACAATCTGCAATGACAACACATTTCCATCTTGTAGCTGCATGGAAGGCTTCTCCATAGAATCACCTGACAGCTGGGAACTAGGAGACAGAACAGGTGGGTGCAGGAGGAACATTCCATTAGATTGTGTTAGCAGCAGAAGTGACATCTTCAACGCTGTACCGGCCACTAGATTGCCCTACAATGCCCATGCCGTAGAATCCGTCACGACTGCGGGCGAATGCGAGAGTATTTGCCTTGGCAAGTGCTCTTGCACGGCATATTCATTTGGTAATTACAATGGTTGCTCCATATGGCATGGTAAATTGGTTAATGTGAAACAACAAACTGATGACAGCACCTCTGCTAATGGAGAAACACTTCACATTCGCCTTGCTGCTAGAGAGCTTCAAGCTAGAAAAAGCAATAAAGGGTTAGTTGTAGGGGTTGTTGTATCTGCAAGCCTCTCTGCTTTGGGTATCTTAACACTTGTCTTGCTACTGATCATGATCAGGAGGCACAGAAAGAAGTTGCACTGTCAAGCATTGAACAGCATTTATGCTGGTACTGGAGTTATACCATTCAGATATAGTGATTTGCAACGTGCAACTAAAAATTTTTCGGAGCAAATTGGGGCAGGTGGTTTTGGTTCTGTGTTCAAGGGGTTGTTAAACGGGTCAACCGCTATAGCAGTGAAAAGGCTTGTCTCCTATTGTCAAGTGGAGAAGCAATTCAGGGCTGAGGTGAGTTCCATTGGAGTCATTCATCACACCAATTTGGTCAAACTGATTGGTTTCTCTTGCAAGGGTGATGAGAGGTTGCTTGTTTACGAATACATGTCGAATGGCTCCCTTGATACTCATTTATTCAGAAGCAATAACAGTGTAACCCTGAATTGGAGTACTAGATATCAGATAGCTCTTGGAGTTGCTCGAGGACTGGCTTACTTGCACGAGAGTTGTCGAGATTGCATCATACATTGCGATATCAAGCCACAAAACATACTTCTCGATGATTTGTTCGTTCCAAAAATTGCTGACTTTGGAATGGCAAAGCTTCTAGGAAGGGATTTTAGTCGGGTTATGACTACAGCAAGAGGAACTATTGGATATCTAGCACCTGAATGGTTTAGCGGAGTGGCTGTCACGCCAAAAGTTGATGTGTATGCTTATGGAATGGTACTCTTGGAAATTATATCTGGAAAGATGAACTCGCATAGAGAGTCTAATAGTTATGCTGATCACATCGTTTGTTTCCCTCTTGAAGTTGCACATAAGCTTCTTGAGGGGGATGTTCTAAGCTTGGTTGATGGCAAATTAAATGGCGATGTCAATGTCGAGGAGGCTGAAAGAGCTTGCAAGCTTGCATGTTGGTGCATTCAAGAGAATGAACTTGACCGGCCGACAATGGGTAAGGTGGTCCAAATTCTTGAAGGTCTACTCGAACTTGATTTGCCCCCGATGCCAAGGCTACTTCAGTCTATAGTACAGAGCTCATGGAAAACAGAGACCCAACACTGATTTGTAATGCCAAAAGAAGTGCTAGGATAAAATAATGTCTTTCCATGGCTTTTTTGTGGCATATGTTGGTATGAAGAGAGTTTTAGCTTGTAATGCCTTGTGTGCTATGTTGATGATTTTGGACATGTTGTGCCATAAGATGTTATATGCTCCGTTTATAAACACGCAGTTACAAGTGTACACAATTTGCTTTATTTGTTTTGCTATATATAATGATGCGCATGAATGATGTGAAATATTTTTCGGTCGACCCGGCAAATAAATGATGTGAAATACATATTTACTCTAGGCCTCTAGCTTAATAAAAAATATTCCGCAGCAAACACAGAGCCATAAGCCTTATCAGCCTTGCATGGAGACAATGCTAGTTTCAGGGACCTTTCAGAATTCTGGTATTGTACTAGGAAATATTACTCTCTTGAGTCATAAATATACTCTGTTTGTACTAGGAAACTTTCAGAGCATGTCATTTGATTTTTTTTAGCTTTTCTCAAGAAAGAATGTTGTAGGTTTTAAAAATACTACTTTGACCACAATTTTATACTCCCTCCGACCCAAAATAAGTGCAGTTTTACACTATTCATGACCAATATTTGACCGTTCGTCTTATTTGAAAATTTTAAATGAGTATTATTTTTTTTATTATTAGATGATAAAACATGAATAGTACTTTATGTGTGACTAATTTTTTTTATTTTTTTTCATAATTTTCAAATAAGACGGACAGTGATCAAACGTTTGGACACAGATATTCACGGCTGTACTTATTTGGGACGGATGTAGTACCATATTACAAAAGTTTGTAATTAAAATATTGCAAGTTTATAGTATAATCTTCTAAGGTAAATCTACCTATAACATTTTTTATGTTTTTAAACTAAGCACTTTTTAAAAATAAAAGTTTGCAATGTTGATCTAATCAATGATAGGCGATGTACCCGTCGACAACAACAAGGTGCCCGTGATGACTTCGTCAATCTCAGATATGCTGGCTTAGTTTTTCGGAGATACACATAGAGATAGAGTGTGCATGTATACGTTTATAGGAGGTGAGTGTGTGTATGTTGCGAGCGTCTGACGTTTGTATTGTGTTTCTCAGAAAAAAAAAATATGCCAGCTAACCAAAACACTCTACCGCGTAAAAATTAGAGTGCATGTGGCTGCCGTTCTCCCCGGTCTTGTAGCGTTCATGTGTTCCATGCTTTCCATGATCGATACATCGATTCAAACTAAGCTAGTTAGAGATGGTACGGTTTTTGTCACGCCCTGAAGTTCCCCTCCCTTGCTCTAAATTCATAAAATAAATCGTCCGAAGAAATTGTTTAATTTAACCTAGAGAGAAACCCTAAAGTAATAAATGCAAATAATAATCGGAATCGGCATGTGGAATTTTTCTTGGGTTCTACATGTCAAAATACGCTAACAGGATTTTTAGTGGAATTTTCAGAGCCTTGGAAATAATTTTAACCAATTAAAATAAGCAAAGTGCAATATTAAATCCCTGGGAAAATCCTTTTTTCCTTTTTATCTTTCCTTTTTCCCCCTCTTTTTCCTCCTTTGGGCCGCCGGCCCATCTCTCCCGCCCCCTCCCGAAGTCCAGGTCGCCTCCCCCTCACTCCCTCGGGCGCTGACAGGTGGGGCCCACCTGTCAGCCCTTTCCCTAACCTCCGGCAGCCGCCACCATCCGCCGCCGAAACCGCCGCCCACGCCGCCGCTTCCTCCGCCTTCCGCGTCCCGGGCCACGTCGCCCACTTTCCCCGCGCGCCCCGCCCTCCCCGCGCCCACGCCCCACTCCCGCTCACCCCCCGCGCCCGCGAGATGGCCGGGATTCAAATTTGAATCCCGCCTCTCTCTCTCTCCTCCTCCACCTCCTCCACTACTCCGGCGAAATTGCGCCGTTCCCGGCCACGACTCGCCGCCCCCTCTCCCCTTATTTAAGCATCGCCGGCACCCCCTCTCTCTTTTTCCCCATTTCGCCGACCCCTCCCGTGCTCCCCATCGTCCCCGCGCCGTGCAACCACCCACCGCCGCTTCTTCCCGCTACTCCGGCCGCCGCTAGCCGTCGCTAGGCTCGCCGCCGTCTTGCGCCGTCGCCGCCGTTCGATTCGCGTGGCCGAGATCCACCCCGTCCACCCCTCCTCCGTCGAAGTTCGTCGCCGGAGCCCTCATCCCCTCGCGCACGGGTGAGCACCACCTCCACCGCCGCCGTCGGCCATGGTTTCCGATCGCCGTGGTCCATCTCCCTCTCTCTAACCCCTCCCAACCTTTTCTCTAGGTCCTCCCGGAGCCCGTCGCCGTCGTCCTCCCGTCTCTCATCGTTGCTGTTCGCCGTCGCTCCTCCCTCGCGCCGGCCGAGCCCCTCGGTGAGGATCGGTCTCCCTCTCTTCCTCTCTCTCCCTTTGCCGCGCCGCCCGCCGCGTAGCGTCGCCGCTAGGGTCGCTCGCGCCGCCGCTTCGGCCGCCGCCGCCGTCTTTGCGCCGTCTGCCGCCGCCTCCCGTCGCCGGTTGCCGTCGCTGGCAACCGTGCGCGCGCGCCGCCGCCCTCGCCATAACCGGCCGGCCGGCTTGAAGCCGAGCCGAGCCAGGCCGCCTTCCTCCTTTCCCCGTGAACCGCCGCCCGGTGGGCCCCGCTTGCCAGCCGCGCCCCTCCCGCCTTGTGCCACTGCCCGGTGGGTCCCGCCTGCCAGCCGCCCCTCTCCCTCTCTTAGTGTCACTGACCCGTGGGTCCCGCATGTCGGCGCCGCCCCACCCCTTGGATGACGTCAGCCCTGGGGCAATATTGCGCAATAAATTGATTAAGGGTTTTTCTTTATTAGTAAAAACACAGATAATCTTCTAAAAATCATAACTAATTCATCCGAGCTCCGATTAAGTCCATTCAAGTCTCAGTAAATTCATAAAAATGTGTAGAATCCATTAAAAATGGCTTTGTTATCTGTTTCAGTAGTCTTATAGCATGTTTTGCTTGTGTGCTTTGTTTGTCGCGTAGATTTCGGCCGTTTCGTCGATCCGTGGTTTCTCGAAGACGTTGCTGTGGTTCCATCAGTGCGAGAGCAAGGCAAGTCATACATTGCAATTGATCATATTGTACCTAATTTACAAATGTCCCGCATTTCTATTAAATATTGCATTGTTTTACCATATCATGTGGGATGGGTCCTATTACTCAGCTATATGTTGTTTCCCTTATGCCATTGATAACTTGGGTATTAAAATGACTAGATGTTGGTTTAGGAGATGCTTAGCCATGCTTAGTTCAACTAGTGCATAAAAGGGGACAACATTAAAGCATAGACTTGATTATTGGCAATAGCTTTGGATTAGTGCCACCGCAATGGTGTTGGCTAATTAAAATACATTACCTGGTGGGCTGTGGGTGCATGGTTTTGCTAGACGTGCCCATGGCGATTAAGGACCGGTTCGCGGGATGCCCTGGAAGAATTTATCGTACTTACCACAAGCCAGCGTGGGCAACGGCTGGGCTTGTAGTGTAGCTTTTCTCTAGCCGACGTACCCAGGCGAGGGTGGGCGTGATGGAGTTGGGTCGGCCGGGGTGTCCGGTTGATCGGCTGCCGGATTCACCGCGGCACGAAAGGGGGGCTGCCCGTTGCCTGCTGGGGACGGGGGCGAACCCTAAGGTGTGGTGCGATCGGTTAGAGGGGGTTATGCGAAGGGTCCTGTCACGGCCTCTTTCCGGTATGTCGTGGTGGCATGTCGGCGCACGGGAACGTGTCGTGGGGCTGTGTCTTGTGGGTACAGTTGTACACCTCTGATCAGAGTAAAACTATTCGAATAGCCGTGCCCGCGGTTATGGGCGGTCGACCAGATTCACCGTGATTAGTTTCACCCTAGTTAGCTTTTGGAACTGGTTAGTTCAGGTGGTGGTTTGGGCCTGTTGCAACGTGGTGTAACGTTGGACAGTGATTGGTTAATATGGATTAATTACTACAACTGTTTTACTGCTTTCAACTACTGCTTTGAAATGCCGGCTTTATGCAAAAGAACCTTTAGCCTCCCTTGGATATATCTTGCATCATACCTCCTCTTCCGGTATGACTTGCTGAGTACAGTGGGTAGTACTCAGTCTTGCTCTCTTTTCCCCCACACCAGAGTTGAAGTCCTTCTCAGTTGAAGATGTCTCGAAGAGGTTGGTTTCGTCGCTGCCATCAAGGATGCCTGTGGAATGGAGTCGCCCACTGCAGGAGTCAAGTCTTCAGGCTTAGCTCGCTTTTCTCTTTTTCCGCTGCATTTGTAATCTTTTATATTTTTGTAAGACGTGGATCTGTATGTCAACAATTGTCGTTTGTGTACCCTGGCTGGTCCTGGACAGGGGTTTAATGCACATTCAGCTTAGAAATTCTGGTTCGTGAATTTCTGGGCGTGACAAGTTGGTATCAGAGCCGACCTTGACCGTAGGACAAGCCAAATGGAAAAACCTAAGAGCCCTCTGAATCCTTTTCATTGCATATATTCTTTGCAATTGGATTTGTTTCGGGAAAAATTTGGGGTTTTGCCTCTTTGGTTTGTGGGAAAAATCTTGGTCGTTCATTCGGATCGGATCCTTAAAATTAGCTCGGTCTAGGGTTTTAGAAAAATTTTATTTGGAGTTATATTTGATAGTCAGTTGGGAATTTATCGGGTGATATGCATTAGGTCGTGTCTATGTTCGATGGGGCAATTTTATGCGCATCATTTTCCATGCAACTAGTTTATGCATTAAGCTATGGTTTAGTCAGTCGCATTAGTGTCTTTATCCGGGTTCATGAAAAATGTTCTATGCATAAAAATCATCATGCTCGGCAAGTTACTTGAGTCATTTGTTGCTTTATTTAATTTGGTTTTGAGCATGTGTTGGTTCCTATCCCTCTGTACTCTTTAGATGTCAGACCTATTCTCCGATCGCAAGCGCCGCTCCAAGCTTCAGAGTCGCCGCCCTTAGCTTTATCGTCTTCTTAGTCTGTTTGCGTGCTAGTTTTTGTGTTTAGGTTTGTTGCTTGTGGGTTAGTCGGCGGTCGATATCATGTGTGAGTGGTATGACAGCCTTTATTAGGAGTTGTGTGCCTCTTTTTCAGTGTTTTAATCAAGATTAAGATAATGGCACTTAATCTTATAAGAAAGATTAGTTTCCGAGCCGTCTGTTTTCTTCCTTTCTCTTATTTCTACCTATCCTCCTCCAGATGGTGAAGACAAGGAATGATCCCCGTGACTCCAACGACGCCAGTGGCAGCGAAGAGCAGACCGATGGAGCTCATGTCAGTGGTGCATCTGGCAGCAGATCATCTCCACCGCCCGAAAACCCAACAGTCACTCAAATGATGACAATGATGATGCAACAGATGCAGCAACATTACCATCAGATGTTGCAGCAGGCGCAACAGAACCAGCAGTTTGGTCCTCCACCATCACACGTGTCCAAACTGTTAGACTTTCTTCGTATCCAGCCACCCACTTTCTCAAGCACCACCAACCCAATGGAGGCCAATGACTGGCTCCGTGCTATTGAGAAGAAGCTGAACCTACTGCAATGCAACGACCAAGAGAAAGTTGCTTTTGCTACACACCAGTTGCAAGGTCCCGCTTCTGCCTGGTGGGATAACTACGTGGCGACCCGTCTAGATGCAACGGAGGTTACTTGGGCAGAGTTTTGTCAAAGCTTCAGGAAGGCACAGATTCCTGAAGGGATTATGGCACAACAGAAGAGAGAGTTCCGTGCGCTCCAGCAAGGAACCATGTCAGTTACAGAGTACTTGCATGAGTTCAACCGCCTTGCGCGCTACGCTCCCGAGGACGTGCGCACCGATGCTGAGAAGCAGGAGAAGTTTTTGTTTGGGCTCGATGATGAATTGACCAACCAACTAATCTCCGGAGTCTATGAGGACTTTGAGAAGCTTGTGGACAAGGCTATCCGCCAGGATGAGCAACGCAACAAAATGGACCGAAAAAGAAAGGCAGCTCAGATCAGCTTTCCTCAGGGGAACAATCAGAAGCCTCGCTTCATGACGGGACAGCTAGGTGGGCCTTCCACCCTGATCGTCTGTCAGCACCGTCCCTATCACCCGAGTAACTTCGACAACGACTACAACGGTGGCAGTCACAACAACAGTAAGCAGCACAACCACAACTCGACTCCACCCCCACTAATGGCACCAGATCAGTCAGATCCGCCAGCTGTGTCAGTTCAGTCAGAACAACCCAAGAAGGGGGCTGTAGGAAAGCCAGGACCCTGCTTCAACTGTGGCAAGCACGGCCACTTTGCTGGCAAGTGTCCGAAGCTGAATCGCACTGGACCCAGGTTCATCCAGGCCCGCGCCAATCATGTGTCTGCAGAGGAAGCACAGGCAGCACCAGAGGTCGTGTTGGGCACGTTTCCAGTGAACTCATATCCAGCAACAGTTCTCTTTGATTCAGGTGCCTCGCATTCTTTCATTTCCAAAAGATTTGCTGGGACACATGGATTATCGGTAGTGGAACTTAAAATACCGATGCAGGTTCATACCCTTGGAAATGATATGAGGACAGCACACTACTGCCCCTCGGTGACTATAGAGATCAAAAGATCACCGTTTCTATCCAACCTCATCCTTCTCGAATCTAAAGACCTGGATGTCATTCTTGGAATGGATTGGTTGACCAGAAACAAGGGAGTGATTGACTGCGCAAGCCGCACCATCACCCTAACCAACGACAAAGGGGAGAAGATCACCTTCCGTTCCCCAGCGTCGCAGAAGTCCGTAGCGAGTCTGAATCAGGCTGCTATTGAGGGTCAGACAGAAACAGTGGAGAAAAGTCCCAGGAAGTTGGAGGATATTCCTATAGTACAAGAGTATCCTGAGGTGTTCCCAGAAGACCTCACTACAATGCCACCGAAGAGAGAAATCGAGTTCCGGATCGATTTGGCACCCGGGACTGCTCCAATTTACAAGAGGCCGTACAGAATGGCAGCTAATGAGTTAGCAGAGGTCAAGAAGCAGGTTGACGAACAGCTGCAGAAAGGGTACATCCGACCGAGTACTTCACCTTGGGGTGCTCCGGTTATCTTTGTGGAGAAGAAAGACAAGACCAAGAGGATGTGCGTGGATTATCGCGCCCTTAATGAGGTCACAATCAAGAACAAATATCCGTTGCCAAGAATTGATGACCTGTTTGATCAGCTAAAAGGAGCTAAGGTGTTTTCCAAGATAGACCTACGATCAGGCTATCATCAGTTGAGAATTCGGGAAGAGGATATTCCCAAGACAGCCTTCACCACTCGGTATGGGTTGTTTGAGTGCACGGTTATGTCCTTTGGACTCATCAATGCACCGGCTTTCTTCATGAACTTGATGAACAAAGTGTTTATGGAGTTTCTTGACAAGTTTGTCGTGGTATTCATTGACGACATACTTGTGTATTCAAAATCAGAAGAGGAACATGAGCAACATCTTCGTCTGGTACTTGAGAAATTGAAGGAGCACCAGTTATATGCCAAGTTTAGCAAGTGTGACTTCTGGTTATCGGAGGTCAAATTTCTGGGTCACGTCATTTCTGCTCAAGGCGTGGCAGTGGACCCATCAAATGTGGAATCAGTTACAAAGTGGACCCCACCAAAGACAGTTTCTCAGATCCGGAGTTTTCTTGGACTTGCGGGTTATTACCGTCGGTTCATCGAAAATTTCTCCAAGATTGCCAGGCCCATGACACAGTTGCTAAAGAAAGATGAAAAATTCAAGTGGTCAGCTGAGTGCAACCAAAGTTTTGAAGAACTCAAGAAGAAGTTAGTCTCCGCACCAGTTCTAATTCTGCCAGATCAGACGAAAGACTTCCAGGTCTACTGTGATGCATCTCGCCAAGGATTGGGATGTGTGTTGATGCAAGAAGGTAGAGTGGTCGCATATGCTTCGCGACAGTTGCGCCCACACGAGACCAATTATCCCACTCATGACCTTGAGTTGGCAGCAGTGGTTCATGCTCTGAAAATCTGGCGGCACTATCTTATTGGCAACCGCTGTGAAGTATACACTGATCACAAGAGTCTGAAGTACATCTTCACTCAGCCTGACTTGAATCTCCGACAGCGAAGATGGCTGGAGTTAATTAAAGATTATGACATGGGGATACATTATCATCCCGGCAAAGCAAATGTGGTAGCAGATGCTTTGAGCAGAAAAAGCTATTGCAATGCCTTATGCACTGAAGACATGTGTGGCAAATTGCAACAAGATCTTGAGCACCTAAATTTGGGCATCGTGGAACACGGGTACGTAGCTGCCCTAGAGGCACGGCCTACGCTCGTGGATCAAGTCAGAGCAGCTCAAGTAAATGATCCTGAAATAGCTGAGCTGAAAAAGAATATGAGGGTTGGAAAAGCTCGAGATTTCCATGAGGATGAGAATGGCACAATCTGGTTGGGAGAAAGATTGTGTGTGCCTGACGACAAAGAACTGAAGGATCTCATACTCACAGAAGCTCATCAAACTCAGTATTCAATTCATCCCGGCAGTACTAAAATGTACCAGGACCTCAAAGAGAAATTCTGGTGGGTCAGCATGAGGAGAGAAATAGCTGAATTCGTCGCACTCTGCGATGTTTGCCAACGGGTGAAGGCAGAGCACCAAAGACCAGCAGGTTTACTCCAACCTCTTCAAATCCCGGAATGGAAATGGGAGGAGATTGGAATGGACTTTATAACAGGACTGCCCCGGACATCATCGGGTCACGATTCAATCTGGGTAGTCGTGGATCGACTCACTAAGGTTGCTCACTTCATACCAGTACATACCACGTATACGGGCAAAAGGTTGGCGGAGCTCTACCTCTCGAGAATCATGTGTCTGCATGGGGTACCTAAGAAGATAGTATCTGATCGAGGGAGTCAGTTCACTTCAAAGTTCTGGCAGAAACTGCAAGAAGAATTGGGGACTCGTTTGAATTTCAGCACGGCTTATCATCCGCAAACAGATGGTCAGACCGAGCGAGTAAATCAAATCTTGGAAGATATGTTGAGAGCCTGTGCGCTTGACTTTGGCGGAGCCTGGGATAAAAGTCTGCCTTATGCGGAATTCTCTTACAACAATAGTTATCAGTCCAGTTTGCAAATGGCACCGTTTGAAGCATTGTACGGACGAAAGTGCCGCACACCACTTTTCTGGGATCAAACAGGTGAGCGCCAACTGTTTGGGACAGAAGTGTTAACCGAAGCAGAGGAGAAAGTTAGGACTGTCAGAGAAAGGCTAAGAATTGCGCAATCTCGACAGAAGAGTTATGCTGACAACCGCCGAAGAGAGCTTACTTTCGAAGCAGGGGATTATGTGTACCTTCGTGTCACTCCGCTTCGGGGAGTACACCGCTTCCAAACCAAAGGCAAGTTGGCACCACGCTTTGTGGGACCATACAGGATCTTGGAACGCAGAGGTGAAGTCGCTTACCAGCTTGAGCTCCCATCTAATATGGTTGGTATCCACGATGTGTTTCATGTATCTCAATTGAAGAAGTGTTTGAGGGTACCTGAGGAACAAGCTAGCTCAGAGCACATTGACATCCAGGAAGATCTGACTTATGTGGAGAAGCCGATTTGTATCCTCGAGACCAGTGAGAGAAGGACCAGAAACAAGGTGATCAAGTTTTGCAAAGTTCAGTGGAGCCACCACTCGGAAGAAGAAGCCACCTGGGAAAGAGAAGATGAATTGAAGGCCGCCCATCCGCACCTCTTCGCCAGCTCTTCTGAATCTCGGGGTCGAGATTCTGTTTAAGGGGGGTAGGTTTGTCACGCCCTGAAGTTCCCCTCCCTTGCTCTAAATTCATAAAATAAATCGTCCGAAGAAATTGTTTAATTTAACCTAGAGAGAAACCCTAAAGTAATAAATGCAAATAATAATCGGAATCGGCATGTGGAATTTTTCTTGGGTTCTACATGTCAAAATACGCTAACAGGATTTTTAGTGGAATTTTCAGAGCCTTGGAAATAATTTTAACCAATTAAAATAAGCAAAGTGCAATATTAAATCCCTGGGAAAATCCTTTTTTCCTTTTTATCTTTCCTTTTTCCCCCTCTTTTTCCTCCTTTGGGCCGCCGGCCCATCTCTCCCGCCCCCTCCCGAAGTCCAGGTCGCCTCCCCCTCACTCCCTCGGGCGCTGACAGGTGGGGCCCACCTGTCAGCCCTTTCCCTAACCTCCGGCAGCCGCCACCATCCGCCGCCGAAACCGCCGCCCACGCCGCCGCTTCCTCCGCCTTCCGCGTCCCGGGCCACGTCGCCCACTTTCCCCGCGCGCCCCGCCCTCCCCGCGCCCACGCCCCACTCCCGCTCACCCCCCGCGCCCGCGAGATGGCCGGGATTCAAATTTGAATCCCGCCTCTCTCTCTCTCCTCCTCCACCTCCTCCACTACTCCGGCGAAATTGCGCCGTTCCCGGCCACGACTCGCCGCCCCCTCTCCCCTTATTTAAGCATCGCCGGCACCCCCTCTCTCTTTTTCCCCATTTCGCCGACCCCTCCCGTGCTCCCCATCGTCCCCGCGCCGTGCAACCACCCACCGCCGCTTCTTCCCGCTACTCCGGCCGCCGCTAGCCGTCGCTAGGCTCGCCGCCGTCTTGCGCCGTCGCCGCCGTTCGATTCGCGTGGCCGAGATCCACCCCGTCCACCCCTCCTCCGTCGAAGTTCGTCGCCGGAGCCCTCATCCCCTCGCGCACGGGTGAGCACCACCTCCACCGCCGCCGTCGGCCATGGTTTCCGATCGCCGTGGTCCATCTCCCTCTCTCTAACCCCTCCCAACCTTTTCTCTAGGTCCTCCCGGAGCCCGTCGCCGTCGTCCTCCCGTCTCTCATCGTTGCTGTTCGCCGTCGCTCCTCCCTCGCGCCGGCCGAGCCCCTCGGTGAGGATCGGTCTCCCTCTCTTCCTCTCTCTCCCTTTGCCGCGCCGCCCGCCGCGTAGCGTCGCCGCTAGGGTCGCTCGCGCCGCCGCTTCGGCCGCCGCCGCCGTCTTTGCGCCGTCTGCCGCCGCCTCCCGTCGCCGGTTGCCGTCGCTGGCAACCGTGCGCGCGCGCCGCCGCCCTCGCCATAACCGGCCGGCCGGCTTGAAGCCGAGCCGAGCCAGGCCGCCTTCCTCCTTTCCCCGTGAACCGCCGCCCGGTGGGCCCCGCTTGCCAGCCGCGCCCCTCCCGCCTTGTGCCACTGCCCGGTGGGTCCCGCCTGCCAGCCGCCCCTCTCCCTCTCTTAGTGTCACTGACCCGTGGGTCCCGCATGTCGGCGCCGCCCCACCCCTTGGATGACGTCAGCCCTGGGGCAATATTGCGCAATAAATTGATTAAGGGTTTTTCTTTATTAGTAAAAACACAGATAATCTTCTAAAAATCATAACTAATTCATCCGAGCTCCGATTAAGTCCATTCAAGTCTCAGTAAATTCATAAAAATGTGTAGAATCCATTAAAAATGGCTTTGTTATCTGTTTCAGTAGTCTTATAGCATGTTTTGCTTGTGTGCTTTGTTTGTCGCGTAGATTTCGGCCGTTTCGTCGATCCGTGGTTTCTCGAAGACGTTGCTGTGGTTCCATCAGTGCGAGAGCAAGGCAAGTCATACATTGCAATTGATCATATTGTACCTAATTTACAAATGTCCCGCATTTCTATTAAATATTGCATTGTTTTACCATATCATGTGGGATGGGTCCTATTACTCAGCTATATGTTGTTTCCCTTATGCCATTGATAACTTGGGTATTAAAATGACTAGATGTTGGTTTAGGAGATGCTTAGCCATGCTTAGTTCAACTAGTGCACAAAAGGGGACAACATTAAAGCATAGACTTGATTATTGGCAATAGCTTTGGATTAGTGCCACCGCAATGGTGTTGGCTAATTAAAATACATTACCTGGTGGGCTGTGGGTGCATGGTTTTGCTAGACGTGCCCATGGCGATTAAGGACCGGTTCGCGGGATGCCCTGGAAGAATTTATCGTACTTACCACAAGCCAGCGTGGGCAACGGCTGGGCTTGTAGTGTAGCTTTTCTCTAGCCGACGTACCCAGGCGAGGGTGGGCGTGATGGAGTTGGGTCGGCCGGGGTGTCCGGTTGATCGGCTGCCGGATTCACCGCGGCACGAAAGGGGGGCTGCCCGTTGCCTGCTGGGGACGGGGGCGAACCCTAAGGTGTGGTGCGATCGGTTAGAGGGGGTTATGCGAAGGGTCCTGTCACGGCCTCTTTCCGGTATGTCGTGGTGGCATGTCGGCGCACGGGAACGTGTCGTGGGGCTGTGTCTTGTGGGTACAGTTGTACACCTCTGATCAGAGTAAAACTATTCGAATAGCCGTGCCCGCGGTTATGGGCGGTCGACCAGATTCACCGTGATTAGTTTCACCCTAGTTAGCTTTTGGAACTGGTTAGTTCAGGTGGTGGTTTGGGCCTGTTGCAACGTGGTGTAACGTTGGACAGTGATTGGTTAATATGGATTAATTACTACAACTGTTTTACTGCTTTCAACTACTGCTTTGAAATGCCGGCTTTATGCAAAAGAACCTTTAGCCTCCCTTGGATATATCTTGCATCATACCTCCTCTTCCGGTATGACTTGCTGAGTACAGTGGGTAGTACTCAGTCTTGCTCTCTTTTCCCCCACATCAGAGTTGAAGTCCTTCTCAGTTGAAGATGTCTCGAAGAGGTTGGTTTCGTCGCTGCCGTCAAGGATGCCTGTGGAATGGAGTCGCCCGCTGCAGGAGTCAAGTCTTCAGGCTTAGCTCGCTTTTCTCTTTTTCCGCTGCATTTGTAATCTTTTATATTTTTGTAAGACGTGGATCTGTATGTCAACAATTGTCGTTTGTGTACCCTGGCTGGTCCTGGACAGGGGTTTAATGCACATTCAGCTTAGAAATTCTGGTTCGTGAATTTCTGGGCGTGACAGTTTTCCAATTGACTGGCTCTCAATCATTTGCAGCTTTGGAGTCTTTGCCCACTGTAATTGTGCACAAAATACAGGTTAGACCCATGCCGACCAGAAGTCATCCAGCTGTGCACTGATCGAGCAAACCAAAGACCAAAGAAACAGGGGTAGTCTAACGCGCAAACGCGTGAATTCACACGCTTCAATTCTAGTAATAGTTAAAAAAAAGTTATGTTTAGCAACTTTCATTAGATATGATTAAAAAAGACCGTCATGATTCAAGAAACTTTCCACAGAAGATTTGAAAATAATTTACAGGAAAGACTAAAGAATACTCGGAAAACAACTTCCAACTATTCCATGTTGAGAAAAAGAATCTCTCTACTTGCCACTAACGACTGACTTGTCCTTTTACAATCCAGTTGCAATCATGTACAAGTTGCAGTATCACTGCCTTTTCTCCTGTGATGGCTGATGGAACTGTCGCGTTTAATATAATCCAGTTGCAGTATCAAGTAGGAGTACAAGTTGCAGTACATTAAATGTACAAGATTCATACTATGAACATCAATTTGGATGTCATAAAGAACTTAAGGACTAGCTATTTACAAACAATAACGTCAAGTTGGATCTTGGATGTTATAAAAGACTCAGTTACCATGGCTACTCCCTATGTCCCTCCCATTCTTTAGCCAACGCTCGATGCCATCTCACCGGGACAAGAGCTCGCCGCCGGCGACAAGCTCGTGTCCAGCAATGGCAGGTTCGCCCTCGGCTTCTTCCAAACCGACAGTAACAAGTCCTCCTCCAATAGCACTCCGAACATTTACCTAGGCATCTGGTTCAACACCGTCCCCAAATTCACCCCTGTATGGGTTGCCAACGGCGAAAACCCTGTCGCGGATCTCGCGTCGTGCAAGCTCCTAGTTTCCAGCGATGGCAACCTCGCCATCGTTGCAACGACCCATGCCAAGAACTCCTCCATGGTCTGGTCCAGCAAAGCCAACATCCCAACCAACACCACCCATGCTGTTCTCCTGGACGATGGAAACCTTGTCCTGCGTAGCACTAGCACAACCAATGCATCATCCACCATTCTCTGGCAAAGCTTTGATCACCCGACAGACACTGTTCTGCAGGGTGGAAAGATCGGCTGGAACAACGCCACCGGTGTGAACCGCCGTCTTGTCTCCAGGAAGAACACCGTTGATCAAGCTCCTGGCATGTATTCCTTCGAGTTGCTCGGACACAACGGCCCTACCTCCATGGTCTCCACGTTCAACTCCTCGAATCCGTATTGGTCCAGCGGAGACTGGAACGGCCGGTACTTCAGCAACATACCGGAGACGGTAGGACAGACATGGCTATCACTGAATTTTACAAGCAATGAGCAAGAGAAGTATATCGAGTATGCAATTGCAGATCCCACGGTGCTATCACGTACCATACTGGATGTCTCCGGCCAGCTGAAGGCGCTTGTGTGGTTCGAGGGGTCGCGGGATTGGCAAACCATCTTCACGGCACCCAAATCGCAGTGCGATGTCTACGCTTTCTGTGGACCTTTCACGGTCTGCAACGACATCACATTCCCCTCCTGCACCTGCATGAAGGGCTTCTCAGTACAATCACCTGAAGATTGGGAGCTAGATGACCGAACAGGTGGATGTGTGAGAAATACTCCGCTGCTCTGCAACAGCAATAAAACTGCAGCAGGCACGGCAGATAAGTTCTATCCTATGACTTCTGTTCAGCTTCCTGATAAAGCCCAGAGCATAGGAGCAGCTACTAGTGCAGATGAATGTGCAGCTGCCTGCCTCAGTAGCTGCTCATGTACTGCGTATTCCTACGGTGAAGGTGGCTGCTCTGTTTGGCATGACAAGCTGCTCAATGTACGACAACAAGGTAATGGTGTTCTCTACCTTCGCCTTTCTGCAAAAGAAGTACTGGAAAGTAGGAGAAACAATAGATGGGGGGTGATCCTTGGTGCTTCAATTGGTGCCAGCACTGCTGCTTTGGGTTTGATCTTTCTGCTGATGATTTGGATCAGAAAAGGGAAGAGATATAACCTCACAATGGATAATGTTCAGGGAGGCATGGGAATCATTGCATTTAGATACGTTGATCTCCAGCATGCAACTAAAAATTTTTCGGAGAAGTTGGGGGCCGGCAGTTTTGGTTCTGTATTTAAGGGGTCGCTAAGTGACTCGACTATCATAGCAGTGAAAAGGCTTGATGGTGCTCGCCAAGGAGAGAAGCAATTCAGAGCTGAAGTGAGTTCCATAGGGATAATCCAGCATGTAAACTTGGTTAAACTGATTGGGTTTTGCTGCGAAGGTGACAGGAGGTTACTTGTTTATGAACACATGCCAAAGAGTTCTCTTGATGCCCATCTCTTCCCAAGCAGTGGTGCAGTTTTGAGTTGGACTATTAGGTACCAAATAGCCCTCGGAGTTGCAAGAGGACTAGCTTATTTGCATTCTAGTTGCCGAGACTGCATTATACACTGTGATATCAAACCAGAGAACATACTTCTTGATTCATCTTTCACTCCTAAAGTTGCAGACTTTGGAATGGCAAAGTTTCTCGGAAGGGATTTCAGTCATGTCGTAACTACAATGAGAGGAACCATAGGATATCTTGCTCCTGAGTGGATAAGCGGAACAGCTATCACATCAAAAGTGGACGTTTACAGCTATGGAATGGTTTTGTTAGAAATCATTTCAGGAAGCAGGAACTCCAGTAAACAATCTTCGCGTGATGGCGTGCATGAAGCTTGTTTCCCCGTGCAAGTTGCACGCAATCTTCTGAACAGAGACATTGACAGTCTGGTGGATGCAAACTTGCATGGTGAAGTGAAACTGGAGCAGGTTGAAAGAGTTTGCAAAGTCGCATGTTGGTGTATTCAAGACAATGAGTTTGATCGACCCACAATGAGTGAGGTACTACAGTTTCTCGAGGGTCTATCTGAAGTTGAGACACCTCCAATGCCAAGATTGCTTCATACTCTTGCAGGAGGTTTAGATTCGAAAATAATGTAATCACTAGTTTTGATCGTTGTTCGTTCACCTAGGTAGTTCTACACGTCACATTTCTCATCTGCCGTTTATATCGTAAGCTTCCTTGCCGCTTCATTATGCCACCCTTGTAATGATTGTAACCATTATTCCCACTCCCAGCAGATTGTTAAACTTACGTGTTACATCCTAATAAATCAGGGGGAAACTTGACCTTTGGTCTGAAGTTCAAATACTTGACCCGAAATTTCAGATCAGGAATGCTAGACATCATATGACAGATTTTAGGGGAGAAATCACGTGAATTTCCGACCTTCTCTACCTACGATTCATGCTCCAAGATCTTCTCCAGCTCCGGCAACTCTAGCAAGCTCGTGAGTAGTTTGCTTTCGGGGTTGGTGTCAAGTGGTGGCAAAGGTGGACGGAGGGGTTTCGTAGCTTAGAGGAACGACCGGGACAGTGGCAGCACGATGGTGGGCCATTGGCCGTGGGGGTGACAAGTGAGATGGCTATGGCGCCACCTTGGCCACGGGAGAGGAGGTGACGGGCTGGTGTTGGTGGCGGGGGAAGCTTGTCATTGGAGTGGTTAGGAGGTAGTGGGAGGTGGTGATTGATCTGGTAGTAGGAGCTGCCGAAGACGGAGGAGGATGGTGGCACCGAAGCTAGGGAGTGTAAATAAGAAATGAGATGAAATGGGGCTGAGAGGAGGGGGCTTCGTGGTCTGGCAAGCCTCAATGGCGTTGGAGGTGATGCCCACGAGGGAGAGGGTGGTGGGGTGGGTAGGCGACATCGGTATGGGAGGCATCGAGATGCACGTGTTGCACCTGGACGTCGACACCAACACGGTTGGCCGCGCCCTTGGCCGTCAATGCCGACGCGGATGGCAACGCGTGGCCACTATCGCCGCCGCCCGTTCCTTGGCCGTCGACGCTAACGTGGATGGTGGCACATGGCCGCCGCCATCCGCGCCTAGCCACTGCTGGAGGAAGACGGCTCGGCCGCCGGTGGAGAGTGATGGCTGGGTGGGTGAGGAAATGAGGATAGGGTAGAGGGTGGGGAAATTAAGGTTTGGCTTTGTATATGATAGGCTAGATCGGCTTTTTGGGCTTGCAATATTAGTATTAATAGTCTAATATACACCCTCGGGGCTCTGCGGGTCATCCGCGGGTGGCTGCCATCCCCCGCCCCCGCCCATGGCCGGGGCACCGACCCGGACTCTCCACAGGTCAAAATCAGCACCCGTCCCCGACCCCGTAGGGGCGGCCCCACGGGGGAAATTGCCACCCCTATGGATGGTTATATTTTGATCCAACAGTTAAAATTTCATAATATGGAACCCCTAGAACATTCTAGTTTATATATAGACAATGTCATTTTAGATATTCATGAGAACGTAAATGTCATCTGGAAATCCTGGAGCCAGGATGGAGTCAGGATGGAGTCAAGATGTAGAACTTATGTTAAATTGATAAAATTGGTGTTTATAACATTTTTATATCTGTATGTAGTATTTAATCTATGACATGTCAGTTTGAAATTGAATTAACTATGGTAAAAGAATCTTACAAAATGTTGTACTCCCTCTAAGCTGATAATATTAGTCGCTTTGAACAAGGGTAAAGTCAAACTTTAAAATCTTTGACTATAAATAATTTCTAAAATATTTATCTTAAAAATATGAAAACCATATGTGTAGATTAGTATTAAAAAGTACTTCAATAAAATCATACTCCCTCCTTCCCAAATTGATTATCATATAATGGAATCCAAAATTTTCTCAAATTGATCATCATATAACTGTATGGACACGGATTTAATCGGAATACAATTAATACATCATGGGAGAATGTGTGCATGGTAGGGTGTAATTGGCATGGTGTTTTAATCGATGCATGCATTGTGGGAGAATGTGTGCATAATGTCTTGATTGATACGATTTAAATTATCCTTGGTCTTGGTGCATAAACACATATGATGATCATTTTGGGATGGAGGGAGTATATTTGTTGATATTTCTATATATATACTTTTTGGAGACTGTGTCCTTGTCCAAAACGACAAGTATTATCAACCCCAAGGGAGTATTCCAAATGAGACCTAGATGATAATAGTTAGTGCACGTGCAAGGCACATCGACATATAAAGAATTGAGTAAATATTCTTATATTCTTATTTTTTTTATACAATAATGGTGAGAAACACTGGTTGATGGAAAATATTTTGAATCCCAACGTTTGCAAAAATGAGAACCGTTGCAAATACTATCAATTGAGTCCATAGGTAACAAGAAGAAAATTTAAAGTTCTACAACCTAAACTAATATTTTATTACAATGAAATTATAAATGCAAAACTTGTAAACAATTTCTAGTTCCAACATTAGTCCATGTTAGTTGCCAGATCAGTTCCCCTCAGGAGATTAGGTATTGTATTACAATCCAGTTTTGACCATTCTAATCCTAAGGTAACCTTGAAGAAATCGTGAATTTTGTTTTGGTAGGTTTTCTCGAACATATGGATACATATAGGTTATATGATGCATTCAATACACTACTAATTTATTTATTTCAAACATAACAAATGAAATGTGTGCACGTGCATTCAAGAGGAGCATACATCCCACTGTTTGTTCACAACGGAACACTAGTGCCTGTATCGACTATACTGACCATACTTATCTAAAAATTAGGTATAGATGGTTTTAAAGCATTTAGTAGATAACATATATATAATTCAGATGAGTCTATAGATATGGATATACTCGTCAAATGGTCAACCTTCAAAAACGTTGCAACAAAAAAGGATGTTTCTATTTCACCTTAGCATTTTCCGCTAGTGATCTATTTGGTCTCCAAGCATTAGAAAAAAATTGATACTATGTCTACAAAGTGCAATGAGATTGTTGGTTAAAATAGAGATTATTAAAATGGCTAAAGTATGTAGTTTTGAAGCATCATTGGTACCAGATATCCATCAATCTTTTATCTATCACTCTCATTGGTCAAGCAAGACTGAAGTCACGAAGCCCTACATAAGCATAATTCTCTTTGTTCCTATGCGCTAGAAAAGAATCAATTGGTACGTTCTATATCAGGGGTTACTGAACAAAATATAACCCCTAATATAAATGTAACCCTTGACAAGAAGAATTATGCATATGTAGGGCCTAAGGACTTCGGTTTGGCTTGGCCAATGAGAGTGAGAGATATAGTGTTGATGAATATCTGGTACCATTGATGTTTAAACACTACTCATAATTTGGCAATTTTAATAATTTCTATTTAAACCAACCATGTCATTACACTTTGCAGCCATAATATCGATTTTTCTTCTAATGCTTGGGGACTAAAGAGATCACTACCGAGAAATGTTAATGCAAGCTGAAATAGAAAGGTCCATTATTGTTGCAAGGTTTTTGGAAGTTGACCATGTGACGAGTACGTACATGTCTATAGGCGCATAGATATGTAAATTATATGTTATCTAATAAATGCTTTAAAACCATCTTATTCCTGATTTTTAGAAAGTTTGTACTCCTTACAATCATTAGTGTACTGTTGTGGCCAAATAGTGGAAACTATGCTTATCATGAAGGTATGTGCAGCCATTTCATTTCTTTTATTTGAAATAAATAAGTTAATGTGTATCCAGATGTTCAAGACAACCTACTAAACACCATTGCTATTCATGATTTCTTCAAAATTGGTCTCAGGATTAGGATGGTCAAAACATGACTATTTTACGAAGATTGATGGAATAAAATGTTTACAAGTTCTCCATTTAGTTACATTATAATAAAATACTCCCTCCAATTTTTTTTTTAACATTGGTTAGATCAACATACATTAGCAAACATGGGTAGTAATAATTTAGGTCGTGGAACCTTAATTTTTGTTGTTACCTTTGAACTCAACTGATATATTTGTAACAGTTCTCATTTTTGCACAAATCGAGACTCAAAATATCTGTTGTGAATTGATGTTTCTCACCATTGTTAGTGTAAAGAATAACAATTTAAGAGTATTTACTCCATTCTACAAATAACAATTTAAGAGTATTTACTCCATTCTACATATGTTGACGTGCCTTGCACATTCACGTTAATTACTCCCTCCGGGTAATCATATATTCGTATATGACATTTACAAAACTTGAGAACAAAAATAGTTTGATTGCTTTGTCCGAAGCGCCATGTACTTATGACTAAAGGGAGTAGTTTCAATATATAGTACGGTTAACTCTTATTCGGTTTAATTTCTACGCCAACTTTAATCATAATTTTTTATTAGAATATAACACACTAATATCTAAGAAAAAAACATTCTGTAAAGGTACTTATAAAGAAATATCTATCTATATGATTTTTATGTTTTCAAACTTAAAGAGGTATTATATTGACGGTCAAGGTTCAAAAAGATTGATAGAATAAAATTAATCAACAATATCATAGATGTGAATACGGAGGGGAGTAGGAGTACCTTCTTTTTCCTTCCCCCTGCGATGGGAGATTGGATCTTTGCTCCAGAATCCAAATCCTCCACGACAGTGGTGCTGGTGCGTGAGAGATTGGGTCGTGCGTCTTACCAGGCGCCCAACGACGAGAGCTACGGCCGCGCCGCCGCGCGACAAGCATACCACACCGACGAGGTCCCCCCCTCCGCCGCGAACGCCGATCTCAGCACGCCGCCATCGACGAGGTCACGCTCCAGGTCTAGGGCTCCGCATCGGCTTACCAGTTTGCCGTCGCCTGCAACACGGCTGACGGCGCTACGAGGACGAGGCAATGGGGGAACACGGGCGGCGGAACCGAGAGATGGAGCTTGGGCCTCATGTTGCCTGTTGGGCCTTGGGTTCAGGGCCGCTCGGCCCAAAATCTCCGGGAGATCAGCGAGGGGCCGTGCAGGCCTCCACCAGCTCGGAGTATCGTATCGTGTAGGAATAAGTCTATTTACCATCTCTCATCTTCGTGTCGAGTTTAATTGACATCCCAAAACCACCAGATATCTTCACCAATCACCACTCATCTTGACAAAACAATTCAAATCAGAGTGATTTCGTTGACGTGAAATTCTAGTCAGAAAAAAAAAATAAAAAGCATGTGAGGCCCATATGTAAGTGGAATACATATTCGAAAATTTCCTATCGGATCCCTCCGATATGATATTATTTCAGCCGAAATTTTTAAAGGAGTAAAGGAAGAAGATGTATGCCATTTACAAGAGTCTCACATGTTTTTTATTTTTTTTCTGACTAGGATGCCACATCAACAAAACCATCATCCATATTACTATGGAACTTGATTTGGATAGTTTCGTTAAGGTGGGGGTGGAGTTTTTGTTACTGTGGTTTAAGGATGTCAATTAAACTCGATATAAAGATGATACTAGAAGGTAAGTGGACTTATTCCTATCGTGTCCGAGCCCACGTAAAGTGGAAGCCCGCTCCTGGGAGGCCCTGAAGCGCAGCTGCTTATCTGCATCTAGGCGTCTCATCTAGTGGTCACCTGAGTAGCAAGTTCGTGCTCCCTCCGTCCATAACGAAAAAAAAAACTCAAATACTAGAGAAGAATCTAATATTAAATAATTAGAAGGGGTGAGGTTTCGAATCCAGATCATCTAGCCCACCACCTTGTGGAGCTAACCGGAAAACCCCTAGGTGTTTCTCCCTCCGTCCATAACGCACATTGGACTAGTGATATCTAATCTAATTTTAGTTTGTCATATTTTATAACGGAGGAGTACTCTATTTCGTCGTACATATCTAAAGTTTTGGAAAAGATTTGGTTCAATATTTAAAATTTTGACAGTTAATTGTGTATTATAATATGTTTATAAAATACATAAGTTTATAGTATTATGGAAGTATTTCTAAAGAAAATTTATGCATATCATTTTTTTTCTTATTTTAAACTAAGCATTGATTTGGTCAAATATTTAAAACTTAGCAATCAAATATGATCAAAAACTTATTTGGAACATCAAAAAATATTTATGATCAGAGTACTCAAAGCTAAACCTTTAGGGTGTTCTACGTCCGTAATAGTATCTATGCTACTTAAAATATCAGTAGTTATGGTGTCCATTCTGCCACATTGGCCCTTTACTTTTGAGTATCACAATCTATATTATTATAAGACCCTCCAGCGAATTATCTTCCGTATCTTCCGTTTTACTGCTGGTTCTCCCTAAATTTCAAAGCCACCTACTTGTCTAATAAAGAAAATCATACGAGTACTACTTAGACTAAATATATGCTTAATTGACTTAATAAGTTAGAAACTCAATTTGTTTTATGTTGAAATGCACGGGCTCTTGGCTAGTTAGGATAGAAGGCATCATTTGCCTCTGGGATATTTCAGGGTGGCGTCGTACAATTGGTAAGAGTGTGAAGATCTTGCATCACGGTTGAATATATTTTTCACCAAGTTAATTCGGCGGATGCGCTTGCCTAAACACCATGCACTAGAAAAACCATTTGTGTAGCCAGTCCGTAACACATTTATACATGCGTTTAGCCAACCACTGCAGCTTAAGGCCTATAGGAATCAATGATTTATATAAGCGGATTCCACAGCTGCATGTAAAAATAGTTTTTCACATGTGGTTTATGACCCTAAGACAAAAAAAGAAACGCGAATATTAGAGAAGGAAGCACACTACCTTGTGAAACTAGCCGAAAAATCCATGGGCGTTTCTCTTATGACCCTAAGACGGCTTTAACCATCTTCATAATGGTTTTTCTTTTTGACCGCTTGAGATAAATAAAGCCAAGAACATGCAAAAATAATTTTAGTAGCGATGTTTTTCTCACTTTTATTAAGTTTATTCGTAAACCTTATGGTAAAAAATATTTAATTTATTCTTACAATCAAGTAAATAGTTCACAGCAATAATATGATGAATAATGGCAATATGAGATTGACACCTCCCCGCTATGAATTATTCATGCGGGGGGCTAGGAATCATACTGACGAAACGTGCTCAACTCCCAGAGCACAAAATCCAGTGAATAACAGAAGGTCAAGCACTTCAAGTACTGCTAAACTTTTTCTTCAAACTTTTAACTTTTCCATCACATCAAAACTTTCCTACACACATAAACTTTCAACTTTTCCATCACATCGTTCCAATTTCAACTTCCAATTTCAGCGTGAACTTAAACACAGCCTAAAGTGCTATATATGGATGATGTACAGAAGTTGTGCACATATCTTATATTGCTTGGCAAGATTTGCTCCGGTCTAACAAAAAGTATTTCGAGGTACCGATATCTCAAGATACCGAATCGTTTTCAATCGTTGGAGTTAAAAACAATTTTAAAGAGTGAGGTACCGATATCGTAAGATATTTTTTTTTCTCACCAGAGCAAATCTCATTGCTCGGCATACTTGCTGCCACTGGCTTCTGCCTTTGCCACAAAGGCACTGCTTCGCAATAATGGCAAAGATAGGAAAAGCTATATGGTGAATTGGTGATTGGTGAGTGGTGACTCGTGCATTAATATGGAGGTAATACGCATCTGTGGCATATATGTCTCGCATTTGTGGCATATATGCCTCATATGTTGTGTTCCCTGATAGTTCACATGGAGCACAGAGCTATAGTCTAGTGCCTTTTAGCCCACATATATAATGTTTACATGATCACTAAAATAAAACGACAAGATACTTGTTAGTAAAAGTTAAACAAGTTGGAAGCTGACTAGTCTGACAGGTGTGCACCAGGGATTTCAATTTTGATTTAATTCCTGTTGCAACGCATGGGTATTCTACTAGTAGTATAAAATTTGAATCCTATAAATTTTTATGTCTTGGAACAAAGATAGTACTAGATTATCATGAACACGTGTTTTAAACTGCTTAGATGATGTCATTTTTTTAAAAAAAACTTTCTAAAGTTTTTTTAAATCAAATAAGTCTATTTTTTAAGTTGGTAACAGTAACATATATTACTAATCAAGGACTAATTAGTAAGCTTGTCAGACACACAGCTATTTGGCTGATCAGCCATCTCAAAAGCGGCCTTAAAAGAAAACATTAGGTTGGAGCCCACTCGCTAGCTAGTAAATACATATACTCCGTTTTATAATGTAATTAAGGTGTTTTAATTTTGTTCTAAACTAAATTCCTCTAACTTGGGACTAAATTTATATAAGAATAGTTAAAACAAAGATCACTAGTATGGCCATCTCTAGCATTGCAACACCATCAAGACCTAGGGTGAGAAGTATAATATATGTACGACTGTCATTTGTCACACATAGTAGACATGCCGTGGATGTTTGGCAATTCATAGCAAAAGATCTTACATCACCGTCGAAACATTATGTAATTAATTGGGTTAATTGGATCATGCTATTATAAATTTGTGTATTAAAAATGACATTACAATTCATCTGTTCATAGCCATGCCAGGCTACAAACAGATGAATTGTAACAATATTTTTCTGAAAAGGCAAATTTGCAATGACATGAATCCAATTAATCTTAATTAATTACTATTTCCTTTTGGCTACTATAAATGAAAGAAGAACTGAATAGTGATCGCCCACAGTTGCTCACCATGGCTCTTCTCATTTTTGTAGTACTACTATTCGCCTTAAGCATCCCAGCAAGTTCTGCCACGATCGACACCATCTCAATTGGCACGGCGTTGGCCAAAAACGATAAGCTTGTCTCAGAAAATCGCAGGTACGCACTTGGCTTCTTTGAGACACAAAGAAAAGCATCTCAGAAAACTAGCAAGTGGTACTTAGGAATTTGGTTCAACCAGGTTCCCAAGCTAAATCCTGCATGGGTTGCAAATAGGGATAAGCCAATTGATGATCCCACATCAGTGGAACTAACAATCTTCCATGATGGAAATCTTGCCATCTTAAACCAGTCAACAAAGTCCATCGTTTGGTCTACACAAGCTAATATCACTGCCAACAACACCGTTGCTACGCTATTGAATAGTGGAAATCTCATCCTAACAAACTTGTCAAACTCATTAGAAGTTTTCTGGCAGAGCTTTGACTACCCCACAGATACATTTTTTCCTGGGGCAAAGCTTGGATGGGACAAGGTCACAGGCCTTAACCGTCAGATTATTTCTTGGAAAAACTCAATTGACCCAGCTACCGGTTCCTATTGCAAAGAGTTAGACCCTTCTGGTGTTGATCAGTACTTGCTTTTGCCATTGAATTCCTCCACACCGTATTGGTCTACCGGTGCATGGAACGGCGATTACTTCTCCTCAATCCTGGAGATGAAAAGCCATACTATTTTTAATTCATCATTTGTTGATAATGATCAAGAGAAGTACTTTAGATATGATTTGCTAGATGAAAGGACTGTTAGTCGTCAGATATTAGACATCGGAGGTCAGGAAAAGATGTTCCTTTGGCTTCAGGACTCAAAAGATTGGACACTGATCTATGCCCAACCTAAAGCTCCGTGTGATGTCTATGCAATTTGTGGGCCTTTCACAGTCTGCATCGATAATGAGCTTCCACATTGCAACTGTATAAAGGGCTTCACCGTAACATCACTCGAGGATTGGGAACTGGAAGATCGAACAGATGGATGCTCAAGAAATACTCCAATAGACTGCATTAACAACAAAACCACAACACATTCAACTGATATGTTCTATTCTATGCCATGCGTTAGATTGCCCCCAAATGCCCATAATGTGGAAAGTGTAAAAAGTTCAAGTGAGTGCATGCAAGTTTGCTTAACTAATTGCTCTTGCACTGCTTATTCATTCATCAATGGTGGATGCTCTATTTGGCACAATGAATTGCTTAACATAAGAAAAGATCAATGTAGTGAAAATAGCAATACGGATGGAGAAGCTCTTTACCTACGGCTAGCTACAAAAGAATTTTATAGTGCAGGCGTTGATAGTAGAGGAATGGTTATTGGACTTGCTATTTTTGCAAGTTTTGCTTTATTATGTTTGCTACCACTAATCCTACTACTGGTGAGACGGAGTAAAACTAAGTTCTCAGGTGACAGATTGAAAGATTCCCAGTTTTGCAATGGAATTATTTCATTTGAATACATTGATTTGCAACGTGCAACTACAAATTTCATGGAGAGACTTGGAGGAGGTAGCTTTGGTTCTGTATTTAGGGGGTCTCTAAGTGATTCCACAACAATAGCAGTGAAAAGGCTTGACCATGCATGCCAAATTCCACAAGGAGATAAGCAGTTTAGGGCTGAAGTGAGCTCAATTGGAACCATTCAACACATCAATTTAGTTAAATTGATCGGCTTCTGTTGTGAGGGTGGCAGAAGATTGCTTGTTTATGAGCACATGTCAAATCGTTCTCTCGATCTCCAATTATTTCAGAGCAATACTACAATATCCTGGAATACTAGGTATCAAATAGCCATTGGAATTGCTAGAGGATTGTCTTACTTACACGAAAGCTGTCAAGATTGTATCATACATTGTGATATTAAACCAGAAAACATCCTTCTAGATGATTTATTCATTCCAAAAATTGCTGATTTTGGTATGGCAAAGCTTTTGGGAAGGGATTTTAGCCGAGTTTTGACAACGGTGAGAGGAACTGCAGGTTACCTTGCACCTGAATGGATTAGTGGTGTTCCTATAACACCAAAAGTCGATGTTTATAGCTATGGGATGGTCTTGCTAGAAATAATATCAGGAAGAAGGAACTCATATACCTCATCTCCTTGTGTTGGTGACCATGATGATTATTTTCCAGTGCTTGTGGTCCGTAAGCTTCTTGATGGAGATATATGTGGTTTGGTTGATTATAGATTACATGGTGACATCAACATAAAAGAGGCCGAAACAGCTTGCAAGGTTGCGTGTTGGTGCATTCAGGATAATGAGTTTAATCGACCAACAATGGATGAAGTGGTTCATATTCTCGAGGGTCTAGTTGAAATTGACATACCCCCGATGCCGAGGCTACTTGAAGCAATTGTAGCTGGAAGCTCAAATCCAACATGTACCTCATCTAGTTTTTTCGGATCAATTCGAGAATCCTTGTAAATATTTATAGTTCCTTTTTTCCTACAAATATACATACACGTATATATATTAGGAAATGGCATGAACCCAACCTCTACATCCAACCATATGTACCCAGCCAAACTACAAATATATATGTATGCATGAGTGACGGACTGATGCTATGTGCAGCTATTATTGTTGACATTTCTGCTACGACTCATGCTATGTGCAACTATTATTATTGACTTTTCTGCTAGGACTAGGGATTTGTAACCTGTCATCATTCTTCTTTTCCAATGAAGTTTTTTACCACCTATTGTTGATGTAATCTACAATTTTGTTGTCCATAATTCAATAGAAATTTAGGTGGATAGATCTAACAAATCTATGATCTTAGGATATGCTATGTGATTCATGCGACAAGATCAATGGAAAGGTCGTTGTCTTGCGTCCTCGTGGCCAGCGTTTGAACTCTGGTCTCAATGCTGGACCTCACTGTTCTGCTAATGATTAAATGCTAGTCATTACTCTCTGCGTCTCAAAATAAATGAATCTATGATAATATGTGACATCATCATCATCATCATCATCATCATCATCATCATCATCATCATCAATGAAGAATGTTTATTTGTTTCCTGATTGAGCCACGTATACTGTAAAATATGAGCCATTGGATCTGGAAAGAACGACTTAAAAGTATGGAGGGAAAAAGAAGAGTCAGGACACTTCCATTAGAAGGATCTATAGAAGGCATGTGGCATGCAAGAGTAAAAAAGACCCAACTTGTATAAATTTGACAAAAAAATATTATTGAAAATCGAGAGTTAAAGCTAGAAAAATAAGAGTTTGCAAAAAAAATATGTCACCACATTTTTTATTTAATTGCCATCACTTTTCTCTATATGATTGGTTTCTTCTATATGTAAGTATGCTTTTATCTCTCCCGTCTCATTTTCCAAGTAGATAATAAATTACTTTTAATTCTAATTCTTTTATGCATTGTGTATTAGAAAAAAAATACAATGTAAGCATCAAAATTTACAATGTAATTACAGTTTAAGTTTTAAAATTTACAATGTGAGCGCATGTAATTTACAGTGTAAAAACGATTTGACTAATGTTGTGAAAACATAGTGCCGTAAATATAGCTACTCCAAGAAAAAAATTAGGAAGAAGATAAAAATAGTGGAAAAGAGAGGAAAACCCACATGTGTCCCGTTTCCTTGTCACCACTCACCACATGTCCGCCTGTCACACCATCATTGCTAGGGAGGAGGAGATGGTGGCACAAGTCGAGTTGGGATGAAGTGCGGGCGTAGATGGAGAAATAAAAAATGAGCAAACAAGAGAAAAGAACTGAGGAGAAGCCATTGCACGCCAACTTTGAAATATTTAACTATTTGCCACTTGTATAAGGATTCGTCACTGAACCATATGTCATAAACACATGAGGACCCACATATTATAGACTGTGAGTGTCAAATCCTTAATTGCCATATCTTAAAAGTGAAAAAAAGTTAAATGCCCCAGTAACGTCTGGTGGTGCCGCCTCTTCTCGTTCGCGTTGCCACGTTCCATGCTCTCTTTCAAGAATGTCTAAAACAACAAGTTCCTCAAAAGTTTGTTAGAAGTTATTATATTTTAAATATTTGCCTAAAGGATTTTTTAAATAAAAAAGGTCATTTGGGCAGATATTTAAAATATAATACATGCTACTAATATACATAATTTAGAACCTTCCAGTATTATATTTATAGTAAATATTACACATTAGGCATGTTAATTATTTATAATCACGAAAATATTGTTTGTTACAGATAAAAAATTGACTACACTTCCTACCAAATCAATATTCTTCGAGAACCTATTTACATTATACAACCATATAGCATTTAATAGACAGGGGCTAGAGCCGCGCGAACGCGCGGCTCTACTGGCTAGTTACATAGTATAACTAATCCGGACAAGTCCATGTCTAGATTGGTTGTACTGTGTAATACATTGATGGAGAAGTGCTTTTTATTCCCGGTTCATAACCCCCAACCGGGACTATGAATCCGGAACTAAATAGATATTTTTTCTTTTGTTTTTCTCTTTTTCATTGTTTTTAGCATTGAATATTGATTTCACACCATCCCCTAATCATGCCAAGAAATCCTAAATCCAAATCATCACATATCACAGAACATCTCCAAATCCTCAAATAGATCATCTCCAAATACATCACAAACTCTTAAAACAATTACATCACAAGTTCTAAAAAATACATCACAGATTCACATCACACACAAATCAAATACATCAGAGGATAAATCATAAATTGTGAAAAAAAAAGAAAAGCCGGCCGGCCACTGCTGCCTCCCCTCCTCCCCTCCTCCCCTCCGCGCCGGCCGGCCGCCGCCGCCGCCACCGCCACCGCGCCGCTGCGCCGGCCGCTGGCCGGCCCACCCTCTTCTTCGCTGTGTGGAAGGAAAAAAGGAAAGAGAAGGCTAGGAGTTAGAGATAAGGAAAGAGATAAGAAGTTAGAGAGGAAAAAAGAGATAGAGGGAGGAGTTTGTTGTGTGGACGGGAAAAGAGGATCGGTACTAGGATTATATAGTGTGTTTTGATTTTTATTCCTGGTTAGTAACATCAATCGGAACTAAAAATAGGTTTTTAGTCCCGAATGGTGTTAATAACCGGGACTAATGATCCTAGGGCCCTGACACGGCCTGACATGGAATCAAAAGATGAATTTTAGTCCCGGTTGGAGTTACCAACCGGGACAAAAGATGATTTTTAGTCCCGGTTGGTCCAACAACCGGGACTAAAGATCTTCCTCTTATAAACCTGGACTATTGTGGATTTGGGTCGACCGACCAAAGATAGTTTCTCTACCAATGATAATATATCGATCCTATGTTGATTTATTTTGGGATGAAGAGAGTACGTAGTAATAATATGTTATTTCTCCTTTAATATTTTTTATGCTAAATTTCTCCATTGTGTCCCAAGAATGACTGAATGGGCAGTGGTCAAGTGGAGGACAGACGTTTTTATGCTGAATCTTGCCGATTACTTTTATCCATCCTCTTTCTCAATTTCATCATGGTGATCGCCTTTCAAACAAACAAAGGAAGACCAACTCAGGATAGGGCCTATTTAGATCCCACCCCAAAATTTTACACTCTATCACATTGAACGTTTGAACACCTGCATAAAGTATTAAATATAGGCTAAAAAAGTAACTAATTGCACAGAATACAATTACTTTGCGAGACGAATCTTTTAAGCCTAATTGCTCTATGATTTGACAATGTGGTGCTACAGTAAACATGTGATAATGATGGATTAATTAGGCTTAATAAATTCGTCTCGCGGTTTACTAACGGATACTATAATTATTTTTCTATTAGTGGCCGAACACACATGCGATACCCTACATAATACCCGATGTTACGCGTCAGAACTATACACCCCTATACACCCCTGATCTAAACACCCCCATAATCATGTATGACAGTTACAAAACCTGAGAACAAAAATAGTTTGATTGCTTTGTATGAAGCTCGATGTACTTATGAGTAGATTAGTAGTTTCAGTATGGGGCAGATCGTTTGTGCTGGTTTGCAGCCGGCTATATATGGTTGCGATTGTGCTGTATGTACAGTGCAAGCAGTAAAACTTATATTGAGCTTAGTCCTGTTGCTGCTGCTGCACAACTCTCTTCTGATCAGCCCCTATATTACCGGTAATGTACCTGGACACTGTAAGTTTTGGTCCCGTTTGCTTCTTAAAATGGGACATCTTCTTTTTAATATAAAACGTCGGCAACAGCCTGACCGTTCGAAAAAAAAAATATATTACCGGTAATGTTAACTCTTAATTATTCAATTTTTTGCGCACGACTTTAACCATAATTTTCTATTAGAAATAGCAATAATACCTAACAAAAACTTACTTTACGTAAAAGTACTTGTTATATTGATTTTTATGTTTTTCAAACTTAAAAATATTATATATATTGAAGTTCAAAATGGATTGATAGAAAATTAATCAACAATACCATAGATGTAAATACTGAGGGAGTTGGCTGCGATGGGAGATTGGATCGTACGTGCTCCAGAATCCTCCAGGACAATGGTGCGTGCGAGATTGGATCGTGCGCGGCCTAGCTTAAGAGCAAGCTTAATAAGTTTAATACTCCAATCAAATAACAAATTTATACAATAGTTGCTTACTATACTATTAATACATATGGTCCCACCTGACATACACACACCGTGTCTTGGAGTCCGCGCTGCAGCTGGCTACAGATCTATAGCCCGCTTCTCTTCTCTCTTATCTTTTATCTCATTAAATTATATTTATAGCTGGCTAATAGTATACTATTGTAGCCGCTCTAACAGGCTAACGGACGAGCGCTACGGCCGCGCCGCCGCGCGACAAGCCGGCCACCACACCCGCGACGAGGTTCCCCCTCCGCCTCCGCGCGCCGATTTCCAGCACGCCGCCATCGACGATGTGGCCGCCGGGTGCGTCGATCGGCTGGTCGAAGTACACCGAAGCAATGGGGAAGTTCCGGGGCCACGAGGCCTTACGGCGCGCGTGCACACGAGTGGATCAAATGGCCCGCTCAACCGCCGTCACAACAAAACAGGGGGCAAAAAAAAAAAAAAAAACCTCCATCCTCATCGTCAAATTTTAGCATCTGCATTACATCGCAAGGATCACAAGCTGACTGGGCGAGGTGGCCCATGGATGAACAAATGAATAACAGAAACATGTCCTTTTGCAGACAAAAAAGGAACTAGTTGGGGCCAAAACAAGATGTAATAAGGGAGAATCATCAGTCATGTAGTGGTAAAATTCAAACCCTGATACGTACGAATATTACGCATATGTAGGTGGGTTTTTATCATAATTTTAGTGAGATCATGGATGTGTCTCGCTGGTTTAGCATGTGTTATGGGGCGTATTCGTGTGTGCGTATGACTCTCCCGTGTAATCTCAAAACAAGAAAAGAAAAACAAGAGGCACAACACGTTTTGATGGCACAGATGAATATAGGGTAGTGTTACAATATATACTTCTTTTAAAGAGTATAGTATTGGTAGCGGTGACCGGTGAGTAATAAATCTTCCACCACCTCACACCACCAACATTTTTTTTTAAAAAAAAGAGAGAAAAGAATGATGTGGGCCTAGATTGTCAACTACTCTCACTATTTTTTTTCGATAATTACACGGTACAACGCAGACATTCACAACGCACGCGCACTCACCCCGATGAGCATCTTCGAAGACTGGGCCGGCAAATCTTTTGAGATTGACGAAGTCACCACATGCGCCTCGCTGTCGACGGGTACGTCGCCTACCACTGAAAGCACAAAGCCGTTAAATCCTGCAAAATTCGCTCCCATGTGGAGTCGAACCCAGGACCTCAGGTGCTACTGAGGCACTTGTAACCACCATGCTTTATTTAAGAGTAAAGTGTACGGACGGTCCTTAAACTTGTAGGGATGTGTCATCTTTGTCCCTAAACTCTCAAAATGCACATCCAAGTCTCAGAACTTGTCATACTGTGTCATCTAGGTCTCAAATCACCAAAACCCCTTAGGATCCTACGTGGCGTTGATGTGGCATACCACACAGACATGACATGGCATTATTTTGGACTGACAAATATGACCCATTTAAAATTTTTCCTTTTTCTTTTTTTCTTCTCTTTTTTTCCCTTTCTTCTCCTTTCTCTGTGACCTGAGCAGAAGAAAGGAAAAAAAGAAGAATGAGAAGAAAACGAAAAAGAAAAAAAAAGAAAAGAAGAAAAAAAAGAAAAGGACATGTCACGCCCATGTGGCATGCCACATCAGCGCCACATAGATCATAGAGGGGATGTGTCGATTTGGGACTTAGATGATACACTTTGACAAGTTCTGGCACCTTGATATACATTTTGAGAGTTTATGGACCTATATGATACAACACTACAAGTTTAAGGACCGCAAATGCACTTTACTCTTTATTTAACTCCATACTTTTTATAGGAAGATAAAAAGACTACATGTTAACCCTAATGTTAACATTCATATGCAAAATTCATATGAAGTGCTTCATGTAAATTGGCACTTTTGAGTTAACCCTTTGAGCAAATTAATTGGCATCCTCCCATCCTTGGAGAGGTCATCATACGCTGATACGCATCAGTGGCATACTGATACTGGCATGTCTCACAGATCGTGCTCCTTGCTAGTCGACATGCTCAGAACTAGTCTACTGCATTTTGGCCACTCAATATTGTTACACATCACTAAAAACTACCGAGTCACCTGTTAACAACTACTAACAAGTTGGAAGCTTCAAAACTGACTAGTCGAATGGGTACTTTACTTTACACGACTTACCAGAGGCAGAGATTCAAACAATAGGTACGTGTTTGCTGAATATTTACTTAAGATCGGTGTCAAATAGCCATCACTTTTGGATTTGTACATCCATAAGGGATGTAGAGACCGGATTGATATATATTATCTTTATACTACCTCCATATTTTAATGTATGACACCGTTGATTTTTTGTCCAACGTTTAACCATTCGTCTTATTCAAAAAATTTATGCAATTATCATTTATTTTATTATGACTTGATTCATCATCAAATATCCTTTAAGCATGACATAAATATCTTTATATTTTCACAAAAATTTTGAATAAAACGAATGGTCAAACATTGGTAAGAAGTCAATAACGTCATACATTAAAATACGTAGGGAGTATAAGAAAAAGCCATCACTTTCTTGTATAAAGACTTTGGCTCAATAATCACCGCTGCAGCCCGCCATGGTTTAAGGTCATTGTCCATCAATTTTAGAAATTCATGCATGTAAAATTTCAGTGGGTATGAGTACATGTGCCCGTACAAAATGAGTACATTTCCCGTAATACGGGAGGTCTCTACTTTCTCAGATAATTTATTGGCGTTCGTATAGGTGTGCACTCATGGGTGTGTGTGTGAATGGTCTGACTGTGGTGTATCTTCCATTATAGGCCGTGTTTAGTTTCAAAGTTTTTCTTCAAACTTCTAACTTTTCTATCACATCGAAACTTTCTTACACACATAAACTTATAACTTTTCCATCACATCGTTCCAATTTTAACCAAACTTTTAATTTTGACGTGAACTAAACACAGCCATAATATCTTTTTAGAGGAAAACTGACAGGCTCATGTAAGGTATGGTTGTCATCTATTAATTCATCCATTCAGCCATTTAGAAGAAAAGAACAGGCGGTGCCTCTCTGATGTGGCCGTCTCTAGATGGTTGTTTGCATTGCTGCGCCATCGAAATCTAGCTGAAAAAAGTATTGTAGGTACGATTGTCATTCGTCACACATGGTTGCCATGCCGTGGATGTTTCGCAATTCATAACAAAAGATCTTGCATCACCAACGAGACATGTATCAACTGTGCCATTTTTCCCTCCAATATTACATAAGCATTCCCTCCGTTTCAGGTTATAAGACGTTTTAACTTTGGTCAAAATCAAACAACTCTAAATTTGACTAACTTTGTAGACAAAATAGTAATATTTTACAACACCAGCAAAGTTTCATTAAATCTATAATTGAACAAATTTTCATAATATATTGTCTTAGGTTAAAAATATTACTATTTTTTCTACAAAATTAGTCAAACTTAGAGTAGTTTGACTTTGACCAAAGTCAAAATGTCTTATAACCTGAAACGGAGGGATTACTATATATGTTTCTACTTCTCTATATATGCCTCAGTTCCCTACTATAAATGAAATCAGAACTGACCAGTGATCACATATACTACAGTTGGCCCTCATCATGGCTCTCCTCATTTATGTAGTGCTCCTGTTCTCCCTATGCATCTCAGCAAATGCTGCCATGACGGACACCATCTCAATGGGCAACGCATTGGGTAGAAAGGACAAGCTCGTCTCGAAAAATGGCAGGTATGCACTTGGCTTCTTTGAGACAGAAAGAGTAGAAGTATCCCAGAAAAGTAGCAAGTGGTACTTAGGAATTTGGTTCAATCAGGTTCCGAAGATAACTCCTGCTTGGGTTGCAAATAGGGATAATCCAATCAATGATCCCACCTCATTAGAGCTAACAATCTTCCATGATGGAAATCTTGTCATCTTAAATCGGTCAGCCAAGACCATCATTTGGTCTAGCCAAGCTAATATCACTAACAATAACACCAGTGCTATGCTCTTGAGTAGTGGAAATCTCATCCTAACAAACCCCTCAAACTCTTCAGAAGTTTTATGGCAGAGCTTTGACTACCCCACTGATACACTTTTTCCCAGGGCCAAGCTTGGATGGGACAAGGTTACCGGCCTAAACCGTCGTATTATCTCATGGAAGAACTCAAAGGACCTAGCTGCTGGTGTATATTGTAAAGAGTTAGACCCTAGTGGTGTTGATCAGTCCTTGCTTACACCATTGAATTCCTTCACACCGTATTGGTCTAGTGGCCCATGGAATGGGGATTACTTTGCTGCGGTCCCAGAGATGGCAAGCCATACTGTTTTTAATTCAACATTTGTTCACAATGACCAAGAGAGGTACTTTACATATACTTTGGTAGATGAAAGGACTGTTAGTCGTCATATAGTGGACGTTGGAGGTCAAGCCAAGACGTTCCTTTGGTATGAGGATTTGCAAGATTGGGTAATGAACTATGCCCAACCTAAATCTCAATGTGATGTCTATGCAGTTTGTGGGCCTTACACAATTTGCATCGACAACGAGCTTCCAAATTGCAATTGTATAAAGGGCTTCACAATAACATCACATGAGGATTGGGAACTAGAAGATCGAACGGGTGGATGCTCAAGAAATACTCCGATAGACTGCACTAACAATAAAAACACAACTCATTCTTCAGATAAGTTCTATTCTATGACATGCGTTAAACTGCCCCAAAACGAACAGAACATAGAAAATGTTAAAAGTTCAAGTGAGTGTGACCAGGTTTGCTTGAATAATTGCTCTTGCACTGCTTATTCCTTCAGCAATGGTGGATGCTCTATTTGGCACAACGAATTACTTAACATAAGAAAAAGTCAATGTAGTGACAGTAGCAATACAGATGGAGAAGCCCTTCACATACGTCTTGCCGCAGAAGAATTGTATAGTAAAAAAGCCAATAAAAGAGTAATGGTTATTGGAGTGGTTATTTCTGCAAGTTTTGCTTTATTAGGTTTGCTACCACTGATCCTGTTATTGCTGAGACGGAGGAGTAAAACAAAGTTCTTTGGTGACACTTTGAAAGATTCTCAGTTTTGCAATGGGATTATTGCATTTGGATACATTAATTTGCAACGCGCAACTAAAAATTTCTCAGAGAAGCTCGGGGGAGGTAACTTTGGTTTTGTATTCAAGGGGTCTCTAAGTGATTCCACAACTATAGCAGTGAAAAGGCTTGACCATGCATGCCAAGGAGAGAAGCAATTTAGGTCCGAAGTGAGCTCAATTGGAATCATCCAACACATCAATCTAGTTAAACTAATCGGTTTCTGTTGTGAGGCTGGCACGAGGTTGCTTGTTTATGAGCACATGCCAAATCGTTCTCTTGATCTCCAATTATTTCAGAGCAAAACTACAATAACTTGGAACATTAGGTACCAAATAGCCATTGGAATTGCTAGAGGACTAGCCTATTTACATGAAAACTGCCAAGATTGTATCATACATTGTGATATTAAACTAGAAAACATCCTTCTCGATGCTTCATTCATTCCAAAAATTGCAGATTTTGGGATGGCAAAGCTTTTGGGAAGGGATTTTAGCCGAGTTTTGACTATGGTGAGAGGCACCGCAGGTTACCTTGCACCTAAATGGATTAGTGGTGTTCCTATTACACTAAAAGTTGATGTTTACAGCTATGGGATGGTCTTGCTAGAAATAATATCAGGAAGGAGGAACTCACGTACCTCATGTTCTTGTGGCGGTGATCATGATGTTTATTTTCCGGTGCTTGTAGCCCGTAAGCTTCTTGATGGAGATATGGGTGGTTTGGTTGATTATAGATTAGATGGTGAGATCGACATAAAGGAGGCTGAAATAGCTTGCAAGGTAGCGTGTTGGTGCATTCAAGACAATGAGTTTAATCGACCAACAATGGGAGGTGTGGTTCAGATTCTCGAGGGTCTAGTTGAAATCAACATGCCCCCAATGCCAAGGCTCCTTGAAGCAATTGCTGCTGGAAGCTCAAATCTGACATGTTCCTTAGCTTCTTTTGTATGAAATATTTCAGCTCAAGAATCCCTTTAAATACGTATAGTTCCTTTTGATACAAATATATGTATTGAGTGACAGACATATTGTTTGCAACTATTATATTGTTCTAGGACTACAAGGGGATTTGGAATTCCTACCATCTTCCTTGTCTCTCTCTCTCTCTCTCAATTGAGTTGTTTATCACCTACTTTTGATATATTCTACCATTTTGCTATCCATTATTTAGTAGAAATTTGGGTGGGCAGATCTAACAAACATCTGATCAGGATCTGCTCCATGATTCATGCAATAGTGAGATCAATGGCAAGGTCATTACGTTGCGCCCTTGTGGCCACGTTTGAACCCTAGTCTTAATTCTAAATCTCATCGTTTTGCGGTTTTGCTAATGATGCTAGGAAGTAATAATATATTCCTTCTCCTTGCACCTTTTTATATTAAATTTCTCCATAGTGTCGTAAGAATAAGGGAAGCACCATTGGCGTAGTGATATAGTCATGGATGCATGACTTCGGACCCCATTAGGATTCAAATCCTAGTGCCCACAAATATAGTTGTGTGCATCATTAATTGGTGCAGAGGCTGAAAGTTATACTTTATTTTTCTAAAGAAATTCCAAGAATGAGTGACAATATCATTCGAAAAGAGTTGCATTTGTTTTCTCTACAATTGGGGGATGGTACAATACCAGATATCATAGGCACAAATGAACAATTTATGATGACTCCAAGATACTCTTTTTAAAAGAGGTCATGAACAATATCCACTAACAGCAAGAAGTGTGGGATGAGAGGTTAAGAATGTCTGATGAGGATATAGTTGGATTTTAACTATAACTTTTTGTATGGAAGAGCTTTTAAGGAGCCCAGTTGGCTTTCCTATAGGTTTTTATAGGAAGATGTGGGCACACATAAAGGAGGTAGTGAAGGAGATGCTAGATGAGCTTTATGAAGGAGAGCTAGAGGTGAAAAGACTTAACTATGGAATTATAGGAATTATATCTTTAATCTGCATGATAAAATATGTGTGATTGAACAATACGGACCATTTGTTTGCTAGATATTGTCCTTAAGATATGATGAAAGAAAAGTGTATAAATGGAACACTGTAGATTTCTGACAGATGTATGGGCTGATAAAATATCCCCAAGAGTAAATAGTCCGAACTTATATAGAATCCAGCTTGGACACAATGTAAGGAGCTTTTTAATGATGGCGATTGGTGAGTGGAAGTTAGAGTTTAGGAGGAACCCAAGTGAGGCTGACAAAAATGATTTGATAGAGTTGCTAGATGTAAGGCATGATGGGGAGAGTGTAAGGTGATATGGACAACTCTGGGGAATAAAAAAGATCTATACAATTAACAATGATCCCTGCACAGGCAGATTACCTTAGGAGGTGTAATTGGCTCTGAAATGAATCTGATTTGGTTGAGTAGAATTCCCATGAAGATTAAACAATTCTTTGTACCTAACAATAATGGGCAGAATCCCTTGTGCGGCTCAACTGGTTAAAAATAAACTGAAAGGGAGGGACATAATTAAGCTTCTAAACTTTATCATAAACCTGAAACTGTTAATCATATCATCTTTTAATATCGTTTAGCTGTTTTTTTTCCTTATTAGAGATTTTTTTGTTCGAATTGCGTGTTTTGTAAAATGCAGAAATTTTAGAGTTTGGTGTAATTAAAATTTTGAAGGCTTTGCTTGGTTTGAAGGGGATTGAGGGGGAATTCTTAAGAAGAAGAAGAAGAGGGAGGAGGAGGAGTTAGAGGATGCAATGTAAGTTTTATACCCTGCAAATAATTTAAAATCAAACTCAATTGCATTTGCAGATTTAAAACATATATACTTTATGTACAAAGTTATAATGAGTTTTGTCTCTCTGTATATTTCAGAGACCGTTGAGTTTAATTTTCAGTTCAGTAATAGCATGACACCCCCTGTTACATAATGCTTTTAGAGTTTGTGTCGAATATATCTAAGTAGTCGATTATAAATTAGGACTTGGATTTGTAATAGGTGTTAATAAAATAGTAAGGCTATAAAAACAAAATTTTGAGTTCGACTTGTCCTAGGCTCAATTTAAGCTTGATTCGAGCTCTAGACTAGCCGAGCTTGGGCTCCTGTCAAGCCTAATAATATATAATTTTTATTATTTACTTTATATACTAATAGATCAAATATGCTGCCATTTATATGTATCCACACGATAAAATAGTTTATATTAATATCATATATTTATCTTTATTCTTTTTCTTCTATTCACAAATATAACTAAATAGAAATTAATTACTTTTATTTAGAGATTATATTCTTAAAATATATGTTAACTAAGCTTGATGGTCGAGCTCGAACCGAGTTCGTCTGGAAGCTTAAAGGTTACACAGGCTTAGCTCGAGCCTAGGTAGGTGAGCTCGCTCGAGCTCGTCTCGTTAACATCTCTAGATAATAGTAAAGTCAGACTATTATCTTAGGTTATGTTAAATTATAATCGCGTACTTTATCATAGATGATGGATGTCTGACCAGTGGCCTAACGGTCGATGGTTGTGCCCAAAATTCGCATCAAAAGCTTGGATGCTAAGTATTCACTACTTACTGGACTCAAGTTACATGTGATCGATCGTTCCAAACAGAAAGGAAATGGTTTCCAACGCTGCATTGCACCTGAGGACCAAACAAAGTCAGGGTTTTGTTCGATCGGATTCCCTCCATTCAAATCACTTCCAAATTCCGTTACCCTTTGCATTTCCACTCTCCAACCAAAACGCCTCCAATAGTCATCTGTCCATCAGTGTCACTGATCAGGCAGCCAATCCACACGATGCACCACCAATTAATACGCCAGCCCTGCACCATTTTATGACCAGGAATTAATGGGACCTGGAAACTGGAAGCAACATGAGACTGACTGTTTTAAGTTCTAAGGCCCTGAATGGATCATTCAGTCCCTAGACTAAAATTAGTCTCTAGACTAAAAACTTTAGTCCCCTACTGTTTAGATACAGGAACTAAAGACATGTGGACCGAGACAGAGAAGAGAGAGGCTATCACTTTAGTTCTTATAAGTACCTCCAAGAGAAACTAATGAATTATAGTCCCAATATACACTTTTAGTCTTTTTTTTTTGTCACATCTGTTTAAATTCTTAGGGACTAAAAGGGACTAATGAATTAGTCCCATGAACCAAACAGAGCATGACACACCAGGTTCTCGTTCGTGCCGTTGCCGCTACAGCACTGCTAGCTCGCAATAACGCTGAAGTTCAGTTCAAGATTCTGTGGTAACTTAAACTTGTTGATTTTTTTTCTTTTTGTCTGGACCATCAGGATCTTTGCATCACTATACCCAGGGTCATTTTCCCAGTCAAAGCCACTGTAATTCCACACAAAGTCTCCATGCCGTGGATATTTTGCAAAGCATAACAAAAGATCTTATTACATCACTGTCCAGATATGTTATCACTGTTACCATTTTGCCCTCCAACATTATGCAAGCGTATCCTTTGTTAACTTATTATCCCCTATGGGCCTCATTAACCTACTATAAAATGCAAGAAGAAGTGAAGAGCAGTGATCACCTATCCTACAGTTTCACTATGTCTCTCCTCATTTTCATAGTACTATTGTTCTCCCTATGCATCCCAGCAAGTTCTGCCACGACGGACACCATCTCAGCTGGCCAAACGTTGGCCAAAGATGACAAGCTCGTCTCGAAAAATGGCAGGTATGCATTTGGCTTCTTCAAGACAGATACAAAAGCGTCTGGAAAAACTAACAAGTGGTACTTAGGAATATGGTTCAATCAGGTTCCCACGCTAACTCCTGCATGGGTTGCAAATAGGGATAAGCCAATTGATGATCCCACATTATTGGAGCTAACGATCTTTCGTGATGGAAATCTCGCCATCTTAAACCGCTCAACTAATGCCATCCTTTGGTCTACCCGAGCTAACATCACAACAAATAACACCATCGTTATTCTCTTGAGTAGTGGAAATCTCATCCTAACAAACCCCTCAAACTCTTCAGAAGTTTTCTAGGAGAGCTTTGACTACCCCACAGATACATTTTTCCCCGGGGCAAAGCTTGGATGGAACAAGATCACTGGCCTAAACCGTCGTATTATTTCTAAGAAAAACTTAGTAGACCCAGCTACTGGTATGTATTGCGAAGAGTTAGACCCTACTGGTGTTAATCAGGTCTTTCTTGCACTAGTGAATTCCTCCACGCCATATTGGTCTAGTGGAGCATGGAATGGCGAGTACTTATCCTCAATCCCAAAGATGGCAAGCCATAATTTTTTCATTCCATCATTTGTGAACAATGACCAAGAGAAGTACTTTACATATAATTTGGCAAATGAAAATATTGTTAGCCGTCAAATATTGGATGTCGGAGGTCAATCAAAGACGTTTCTTTGGCTTGAGGGATCAAAAGATTGGGTAATGGTCAATGCCCAACCTAAAGCTCAATGTGATGTCTATTCAATTTGTGGGCCTTTCACAGTTTGCACCGATAACGAGCTTCCAAATTGCAATTGTATAAAGGGCTTCACCATAACATCGCTCGAGGATTGGGTACTGGAAGATCGAACAGGTGGATGCTCAAGAAATACTCCAATAGACTGCATCAGCAACAAAACCATAACCCGCTCATCAGATAAGTTCTATTCTATGCCTTGTGTTAGATTGCCCCCAAACGCCCAGAATGTAGGAAGTGTTGACAGTTCAAGTGAGTGTGCACAAGTTTGCTTGAATAATTGCTCCTGCACTGCTTACTCCTTCAGCAATGGTGGATGCTCTGTTTGGCACAATGAATTGCTTAACATAAGAAAAAATCAATGTACTGGCAGTAGCAATACAGATGGAGAAACCTTTCACATTCGTCTTGCTGCACAAGAATTGTATAGTCAAGAGGTAAATAAAAGAGGAATGGTTATTGGTGTTCTTTCTGCATGTTTTGCTTTATTTGGTTTGCTGCTAGTTATCCTACTACTCGTGAAATGGAGGAATAAAACAAAGCTATCAGGTGGCACAAGGAAGGATTATCAGTTCTGCAATGGGATCATTCCATTTGGATACATTGATTTGCAACGTGCAACTAACAATTTCACAGAGAAGCTTGGGGGAGGTAGCTTTGGTTCCGTATTCAAAGGGTTTCTAAGTGATTACACAATTGTAGCAGTGAAAAGGCTTGACCATGCATGCCAAGGAGAGAAGCAATTTAGGGCCGAAGTGAGCTCAATTGGAATCATCCAACACATCAATTTAGTTAAACTAATTGGTTTCTGTTGTGAGGGTGGCAGGAGGTTGCTTGTTTATGAACACATGCCAAATCGTTCTCTTGATCACCAACTATTTCAGACTAATACTACACTTACCTGGAATATTAGGTATGAAATAGCCATCGGAATTGCTAGAGGATTGGCCTACTTACATGAAAATTGTCAAGACTGTATCATACACTGTGATATTAAACCAGAGAACATCCTTCTCGATCATTCATTCAGTCCAAAAATTGCAGATTTTGGGATGGCAAAGCTTTTGGGAAGGGATTTTAGCCGAGTTTTAACTACAACGAGAGGAACTGCGGGTTACCTTGCACCTGAATGGATTAGTGGTGTTCCTATTACAACAAAAGTCGATGTTTACAGCTATGGGATGGTGTTGCTAGAAATAATATCAGGAAAGAGGAACTCATATGCCTCATGTCCTTGTGGTGGTGACCATGACGTTTATTTCCCGGTGCTTGTGGCGTGTAAGCTTCTTGACGGAGATATGGGTGGTTTGGTTGATTACAAATTACATGGTGGCATCGACAAGAAGGAAGTTGAAAAGGCTTTCAAGGTTGCATGTTGGTGCATTCAAGACGATGAGTTTAGTCGACCAACAATGGGAGGAGTGGTTCAAATTCTCGAGGGCCTAGTTGAAGTCGACATGCCTCCAATGCCAAGGCGACTTCAAGCAATAGCTGGAAGCTCAAATTCAACATGCTCCCTGTATTCTCTTCCAGCAAATATTTAAGTTCGAGAATCCTTGTAAATTAAAAGGAACTTTGTAATTCCTGACATCTTTCTTCTTTTTAAGTTGTCTTGTTAACATAGTAATTTTTTTACAGTCTTGCTATCTGTCGTTCAGGATTCAGCAAAGTACAAAACTAGCACAATGTTCACCTGAAAATTAAGGAATAATTAACTATTTGCCACTCTTACGAGTGGTTCTAAAAGATTTACCACTGGACCCACATGTCATAGACACATGAAGGCCCACATGTCATAGACACATGAAGGCCCACATGTCATAGATAACGAGTGGCAAATTCTTAATTGACACATCTTAAAAGTGGCAAATAATTAAATGTCCCAAAAATTAACTCCATGTGCAATTTCTGATCTCTTCAGTCTTCAGAATAACAGTCACACATGAATGGCTTTATTCGTGAGTTTACTGATCGCTGGTCGACGGCGTCTGAGATAAAGCTTGTGTTGGCCCGGATGGTCGATTCATCACTTTTACTCTGAACAAGTTTGAAAGCCAGATCGACTGTTAGTTCATCATTTTGTTCTTTCTCTCTCTCTCTCTTTTTTAACAAACCGGCACGAGACGATGCCCGTTTCAATTAATATAGAAGGAAGAAAGGTTTGCATCCCCTAGGGGCTGAAAAAAAAAGGTAACTATAGCTATACAAATGCCGATTGTAGCTCAAGCAAACGCTTTGCCCCTGCTGAAAGCCCATGTTTAATGTTTTTGCCACTTCCTTGATTTTATTGACCAGACGATGTACTGGGGACTCCTTGGAGCAGGTACAATAGCAGGCTATAAGCCGGCTATAACCATATATCGAGAAGAAAAAAGAAGAGAGAGAAGAAATCAGGCTACAGATTTGTAGCCGGCTGCAACACGGACTCTAAGATATTATGTGTGTATGAGAGGTGGGACCAGGTATTAATGGTGTAATATATTTTTATAGTTAACTATTGTATGAATGAACTATTAGATTGATTATAGATGTTTGGGAGACAGTAGTGGCTATACTATTGACCTTGCTCTTATGCATCCTCATTCATTCAGCTCTTAAAGTGGCTGAAATCTGTATCGCCAGTCAACAAGTGATATGGTGTAGCAATTCTGAATTTGCCAACGACTTTGTGCGCTTAGCAGGCTGTTACAACTTACAGCTAGTAGCAACCACCATTTCAGGCTTTCAGCTGGCTTTGCCACGCCTCTCGCTATCCATTTGTTCAGAAGTCATAAACCTGTATATCAAAGAGCCTGTCCAAGATCGTCGAGATCGGTCAGACAGCAACGCTGTCGCGTTTGGTTCTGGCCTTCCGGTGAATGATCGAATTATTATGTGCCAATTTCACAAGGAACATTTGTTTAATGGCCATGCTAATCATGATTATATTTTAAAGGTTAAACAGACGACGATTTCTCTCCGGATATCACTGCCACAGTGCCACTGGACGCCAACTTTGTCTCCAGCTATTTGACCAGGTTATCTCTGAGCTCCACAGTCCAAAACATCGGAAATGATAAGATATTAATAAACATCTCAAATGATATAGAAGTCCAGGAAGACATGATTAATTTTAGTTTCCAAAGTTGAAAACAAACAGATGTTGAGCACAGACTTGGATCATTCGCCACTACGGTACAATTTGCGAGCTTTCAGATGTCATTTGTGCCACAGTCAAATTACTACCATTTACCAACAACTTGATCCAAATTCAACCCGATCGATCATTGACAGAAATCACCCATACCTTGAGATTCTTTAATTCGCCGGCCGATACAGATGCTAAACATAAATTTGGATCATTCATCACTAGCGCTACAAATTTCTGGTTTTCAGAAAGTCATTTATGCCACTATTGAAGTACTCCCTCCGTTTCATTTATGAATGAATCTATACACATACATATATATCTAGATTCATTAACATCTATATGAATGTGGACAATGCTAGAAAGTCTTATAATATGAAACGGAGGAAGTATCATTTACCAACAACTGAGTCCAAATTACAACCCGGTCGATTGACCATTTGACAGAAATCAGCCGTACTTTCGGATTCTTTAATTCGCCAGCCGACTAATTGGTCACAAAGCCCTAAGAGTCGGTTATATGTCTGTATCATGATGTAATTTTTTTACTGCCATATATGCTAGGTCAGGCCAATGACTCCATCCTTCTTTCTGCCTTCAAATATGTTACCATCTGCCAAGTCCCAACGACCATGCAAGCTTACTCACTTTCCCTCTTGCAGTGTGTTCTCTCGTATCCACACGCGCAAGCCGCAGTTGGCATCCTCTGTCATCCTTTTTTTTTAGATAAAATTGATTAAACCCGGCCTCTACATCCAAACTGGATGTACACAGCCAAGGCATCCTCTGTCATCTACCTCACCCAAGTACCTTTGCAGCTGTGCTAGCTAGTTCTTGATTTGTTCACCATGGCTCTTCCCATCACTGTCCTGTTCCTCCTCTTCACACTGCACATTCCTGCATCCTGCAAGGTGACAGACACCATCTCAGCTGGGGAGACACTCGCCGGCAATGACATACTTGTCTCCAGCAACGGCAAGTTTGCGCTTGGCTTCTTCCCAACCAGCAGTAAGTCCTCCCACAATGCTTCAAACTGGTACCTGGGGATATGGTTCAACCAGGTGCCAAAGCTCACTCCAGCATGGGTTGCCAATGGAGATGAGCCTGTCACTGGCCCCACTTCGCCGGAGGCCACAATCTCCGGTGACGGAAACCTTGTCATCTTAGATCAGGCCACAAAGTCCATCTTCTGGTCAACCCAAGCTGACATCACAGCAAACACAACAATGGTCAAGCTATTGGATAATGGCAACCTTGTCCTGCAGAACACCTCAAATTCTTCGGTTGTCTTGTGGCAAAGCTTTGACTACCCAACAAATACCCATCTCGCCGGTGCGAAGCTAGGCCGGAACAAGGTCACTGGCTTAAACCGCCGTCTTGTTTCCAGGAAAAACTCTGTAGACCCAGCTTCTGGCATGTACAGTTACGAGTTAACTGACAACAATGGTTCTACCAGGTTCATCCTTGCAGCTCTCAACTCCTCTATACCATATTGGTCTAGTGGAGAATGGAACGGACATTACTTTGGTTCCATACCAGAGATGACAGGTCAACGCTTAATTGATTTTACTTTTGTCAACAATGATGAAGAAGTGTACTTCACATATACCTTACTAGATAACGCAACGATCATGCGTTTTATGCTGGACATCTCTGGTCAGACCAAGATATTTTTGTGGGTGGAGCATGTGCAAGATTGGGTACCAACCTACACCAACCCAAAGCAGTGTGATGTGTATGGCATTTGTGGAGCTTTCACAGTCTGCGAAGAGAGCAAGCTTCCTATCTGCAAGTGTATGAAGGGCTTCTCTGTACGATCACCCAATGACTGGGAGCTAGATGATCGAACAGGCGGCTGTGTGAGAAATACTCCATTAGACTGTGGTATAAACAGAAACACCAGTATGCAAGACAGGTTCCACCCTATGCCGTGTGTTGGATTACCCAGTAATGGCCAAATCATAGAAGATGTTACAAGTGCAGGTGGATGTGCACAAATTTGCCTGAGCAACTGCACTTGCACAGCATATTACTATGGTAATACTGGATGCTCTGTTTGGAATGATGAATTGATTAATGTGAAACAGCTACAATGTGGTGATATTGCTAATACTGATGGAGCAATTCTTTACCTTCGCCTTGCTGCCAAAGAGGTGCAAAGTATAAAAAGCAGTGGACGATCAATATTCATTGGCGTTGCCATCACTGCAAGTGTTGCTTCCTTTGCTTTGGCACTCTTCTTGATAGCGAAGATCCCAAGGAACAAGAGTTGGCTGCTTGGTCACAGAAGAAAGAATTTTCATAGTGGTAGTGGAGTTATTGCATTTAGATATGCTGATCTGCAACATGCAACAAAAAACTTTTCAGATAAGCTAGGGGCAGGTGGTTTTGGCTCAGTATTCAAAGGGCTTCTTAATGAGTCTACTGTCATAGCAGTAAAAAGGCTTGATGGTGCTCGTCAAGGAGAGAAGCAATTCAGAGCTGAAGTAGGATCAATTGGAATCATCCAACACATCAATTTAGTTAAACTAATTGGTTTCTGTTGTGAGGGTGATAGAAGATTGCTTGTCTATGAACACATGCCAAACCTCTCTCTTGATACCCATTTATTTCACAATGACGCTACAGTCTTGAAATGGAGCATAAGGTATCAAATTGCTCTTGGAGTTGCTAGAGGACTAGCTTACCTTCATGATAGTTGCCAGGATTGCATTATACACTGTGACATTAAACCAGAGAACATACTTCTTGATGCATCATTTGTTCCAAAAATCGCAGATTTTGGGATGGCAAAGTTTCTGGGAAGGGAGTTTACTCAAGTTCTCACTACAATGCGAGGAACTATAGGGTATCTTGCACCTGAGTGGATTAGTGGTACAGTTATTACATCAAAGGTTGATGTCTACAGCTATGGAATGGTTTTGCTGGAAATCATCTCAGGAACGAGGAACTCAAGCAAAGAATTTGCAACTCGTGATGACTATGAATATTTCCCTCTGTTAGTGGCACATAAGCTGCTGGATGGTAATGCTGGGAGTTTGGTGGACCAAAATTTACATGGCGATGTTGATTTGGAGCAGGTAGAAAGAGCTTTCAGGGTTGCATGCTGGTGTATTCAAGATAATGAGCTTGATCGACCTACAATGAGTGAAGTTGTTCAATATCTCGAAGGTCTTCTTGAAGTTGGCATACCCCCAGTGCCACGACTACTTCAAGCTATTGCAGGCAACCCATATTCAAAGTGAGCACTAAGCAGAATTTTTCTTATACAAACATCTTAAATTGAGAACTTATCATAATCCCAGAAATATATGTGCGGCTGAGAGGCATGATAAGAGCATGATATTTTTCCATGACATCATTTTGTATAATATCATAAAAGAATATGACACATCAACATTCCATGCCAGCACTCCTAACTGCATCTTTTTTTTTTGTTATATGTGCAGGTAGTTGATGGGTACCTGAACCAAGCTTCAGAAGAGGCAGGCCAACTGTAAGATACAATAGAGCACCGTGCACCTCATTCTTGACACGAAAGTAGCTCTGATGTAATCCTGGGGCTTCCCTTCAGTAGTTGCCTGGAGTCTAATCTGTCAAAATAAAAGCAGTGATGATTTGATAATCCAAGTCTCCTGCAGAAACCAAAGTCCTCTGCTAATCTGTGGCACAGCTTTGAGCACCTGATAAGTAAATTTCTCGCCGGTACAAAGATTATTTAGAACAAGCTTGCCGGTATAAACTGCTGTCTAATTGTGTTGTTCCCAGTAAGAATTTGTCAACCTTGTACCTGGAATATATCATGAGTAAGGTCATCCTCAAACAACTGAAATCTCCCCAGCCACACTTGGTTTTTTACTGAACCAAGACACACTGCTTGAACAAGAAGGGATCGATCAATAGCTCAATTTGATGTTAGCCATGTTATGTCAATAGCACCAAACTGTACATTTAGCAACAATGGAAGAGGATAGCACTTTAAATATACCTTATGAGACGAGATAACAGCTGTGCATCATTTACAGGATTCTTCTTGTGAAATGGAGATTAAGACCTCACGAGACTGCATAATAATGTATTATATGCCAACCCCAAAAATATTTGTGAGATGTCTTCTGGTCCTCCAACAAACAGCAGCGGCAATCAGAATCAGTCTTCGGTATTTGGAACATATCACCCCCCAAAATAATCTAATTTCGTCGTAACTCTGATCAGCCAAAAAATACTTGCATCAACGTTATGTAACTGTAGACTTGAAAATTGAAATGTACAAACTGCTAAGTGAGAGATGAACTCTAAATCCCCATTAACCTTTGTCTCCTCAAGCGCGCGCCAATTTCTACCGGAACCCTAGTCCATTCCAAGCGAAACGAGGATCAAACAATTCGTCTCGCTTTGGCGACGCTCGCGGGGGCACCTGCGAAAGGATCCCCAAATCGTAGAGGAACAGATACCAGTGTATGTAGGGGCGACGAAGAAAACCCATACCTTGCCACGGAGAGGCTCCGTCCCATTTCTCGGCGTCTCCGCCGGCGGCGCCGGTGGCGGCGACCGGCGAGGTCGGCGGCGGCGGCTGGCCGCCGACAAGGAGGCGAAGAGAGAGAGGAGAGTCAGAGAGATTCTAGGCCACCAGCACAGGCCGGCCCATCACCCCCATGCGAGCGAGCTTTTCTGCGCGAATTCGCCCACAAAAAAAGTCCACATTACGTCCCTTAGCTATGGGTCCGAGTTTCATCCGCGTCCCTCAACCGCGAAACCGGGATACACATTGTCCCCCAAGCTATAAAAACCAGTGTAAATCAACACGAGCCCCTCAATGATTTGGGTGTCGATTCCATCTTAGGGCACCCACAATGGTTATCTATAAGCTCTCTACAAGAGATCCATGTCAGCATATTTTCCTACTTGGAAGAGATTAAATGAAGAGAGAGAGCAAAGCTATCTACTAACATGAAGATAGTCTATAGAGAAAAACGAGGCAATGGATTAGAGAGCTATAGATACCCATGTAGACATACCATTGAAGTGGTTTACTATTAATCTAGTCTATTGTTGAGGTGTACATATTTTATAGATAGCACCTTACCATTGCGGGTGCTCTTATGTGATACATTGACATAGTTTTCATCCGATGTGGCGTGTACTTATAATCTTCATCCTATCCCTATCAGTTCATCCATAACCTCTAAATGAATTAACTTTAATCCTCTTGTTTTTTCGCCTAGTCCCCCTCTCTCTCAGCTCAAATAATCACATGACGAGAGGACGACGAGAAGAAGAAACAGAGAAGAATGCCTTTTTTTTCCTTACTAGCAAAAGTGCCCGTGCGTTGCAACGGGTGAAAAAATTCTAATGATAATATACGTTTTTCATGAATAATCATGTCAATGACAATGTTTGTATTTTAATGAGCGGCTTGTTTTTTTATAAATGGTGTTTTTTTTCTTGCGCGATTTTCTCAAACCATTCAGAAATGGCACATTTCTTTCTAAAAGTTTTTTTATCATTTTTCTTTTGCTTTTTTACTTACAATGAAAACCATATTTTTCTCTCTTTTGTGCCTTTTTTTTCTAGTGTGTTCTTTTGTCTTTTTTTACAATTATTTTCTCACGCATTTTTTTTCTTGTTTTTTCTTCAAATGTTCTTTTTTTGCTTTTTTCCAATACAGGACTTACGGGAAATAGAACTTTTGTTGTTGTTGTTTTTCTTTTTATGCACCTTTCTGCTTTTGTTCTCTCTCTTTTTATTATTTTTACCAAAAACGACCACAAGTATCTTGTTGTAAGATTATAGGGACTCAAATGTAAATATAAAAATTACAGGGACTCAAATACAAAAGTACAAACCCAAAAAATAAAATAATATAAAAATGGAATGCTCTCGACATGTAGGTTTCGTTTTTGTAAACAGATCTTCAATCCGGCACATTATTTTATTTCACCAAGATTTGAGAGATAACACGGTACAGATTGAAACTGAGAGGAGGGGTGGCGGGTATCTCGGACTCAAAAGGACTGGCGCCTTTTATTTTTCGGGGGAATCGGATCTATAGTCGGATTTTTTTCGTTTTTGAGAGAGAACCGGATAGGAGTCGGACTTTTTTATTATTATTTTTTCGCTATTTTTTTCAAGATTTTTTTCGTCCTTTTTTTTGGCACGTACGGAATCGGATTATTTTTTCGCTTTTTTTTTATCGGACGGTTACGGTTTTTTTATCGCTCGTCTAGTTTTTTCGCCGGTTTCTTTTCGCCCTTTTTTGCAGGGAATCGGAATTTTTTTGCCCTTTTTTTATCGGACAATTACGGTTTTTTCGCCTGGTTTTTTTCTCGCTCGCCCTTTTTTTTTTGCCGGTTTTTTGACGGACGATGGAAGCATCTCTTATTTTTTAAGTAGTAGAGATAAATCCAATACAAATAATTATGAAAAATTCTAAAAAAAACAATGTAGGGTATATTGACATGTATTGTTCTGCCAGAAATCGAATTCAATTTTGACCTACACATTAAGGAACTAAAATAAGAAAAATTCAAATGTGAACAACGCGTTACTATTCTATGCTGAATTTATCTTTTATATCCTACCTCCATCCCAAAATAAGTGCAGCCATGAATATCCGTGCCGAACGTTTGACCGTCCGTCTTATTTGAAAAATTTGAAAATATTTAGTCACACATAAAGTACTATTCATGTTTTATCATCTAATAGAAATAAAAATACTAATCATAAAAAATTTTTAAATAAGACGAACGGTCAAACGTTGAACGTAAATAGTGTAAAACTGCACTTATTTTGGGACGGAGGGAGTATATCTTACGTGTGAGTTGAGTTTGTACCCAAGATTTTATATAGTGGTGTGTGTACAAATCTTCTGAATCAAGTACCGACTGTTTGTTCTGAATCATTTTTGGATGAGTCTGTTTGTTCCTTACTCCTGAAAAGTTAGGATTAAATTTTAGATTAAAGTGGCATGCTTTTCAAACTACTAAACGGTGCATTTTATGCGAAAACTTTCTATATGAAAGTTGTTCTAAAATATCAGATTAATCCATTTTCAAGTTTGTAATAATTAAAACTCAATTAATCACACGTTATTACCACCTCGTGTTACGTGAAACACTTCATCTTCATCTTCATCTTCAGTAGATTCAAACACCACCATCACTCTATGCTTATATAGTGTCCTTCTGAACTATTCTTCTCTTTACCTTAGAAATATAAATAAGGTAGATTAGTTGTATGAATTGATCAATAAATTTGAGCTAATTTATTCGTAATCCCCCTTTTCAATTCGGTTTTCGTGTGGGGCAAGTTTTGACAAGCTTTTCTCTAACTTCATTCTTCTTCTAGAATTTGATCTAACCGTTAGATTTTAGGGTGTGTTTACTTCACACCAAAATTGGAAGTTTAATTGAAATTGGAATGATGCGACGGAAAAGTTGAAAGTTTGTGTGTGTAGGAAAGTTTTGATGTGATGAAAAAGTTGAAAATTTGAAGAAAAAGTTAGGAGCTAAACCAGACCTTAGTGTGGAATTTTTGTTAGCTCTATAGTGAAGTCTGGTTTCTACAAGCAAAGTTTGTCATAGTTCTATCGGTTACTTTCAATTAATCTAGGTTTCAGTAAACATATGTTTTCGTTCAGATTAAAGTTTGTTAGATCCCCTCAATTTTATCCATTGCTTTTATGTCTCTTGACAAAAAAAAAATAAACCAGGCTTATTCTTCAAGATTTCTATTATATGGATTTGAATTGCCGACGTTCAGTCCGAGGAAGCTTTGCTGTTTTTCTCCGTTGGCTTCCCACGTACTGTAGCTGCGCTACTGTAGTACTGTTTTGAGGCTTTTTGCATATTAGGGTGACTAATTTAGTGTTTTAGTGATATTAGAATAACTTTATTACTACCTCCGTCCAAAATAAGTGCAGTCATGAGAATCCGTGTCCACGTTTGACCGTTCGTCTTATTTGAAAATTTTATAAAAAAAATTTTTAAAAAAGAAATAGTCGCACATAAAGTGCTATTCAAGTTTTATGATCTAATAACAACAAAAATACTAATCATAAAAAAATTTCAAATAAGACGAACATTTAAACGCTAGATATGAACGGATAGAGTATTATTTTCACTGCGGTTTTGCATTTTTTCTAAGAAAAGAAACAGGTGATCATTCACTTCTTGTCATCGACACCACCCCGATATAAAATCTAATGCCTAGAAAAAAGTATTACGAATTGCTTCTTTCTTAAAATCGAATTTAAAATTAAGTTTCAAAATTTAAATTCACGGATAAACCAACTAGCAAACTACTCCCTTTATTCTAAAATAAGTCAACCTCGTAATAGGATATAACACAATTCATATCCTAACACAAGATTGATTTATTTTGTTACGAAGAGAGCATGAAGCGATACCGAGAGAAGGTGACCGAGCACAATCTCTAGAAAAGGCACCGGAAAAGTTGAGAAGTGGACTGGATAATCATTTTAGCATTGAACATTGTTTTTAGTTGCAGCACGCGTAGCCGTACAGACGACCAGAAGCAACGCAACAAACAGAGTCAATGATAAGCGTCATCACCTGTTTGCTGGGGTTGGGATCACCTGCATAATGGCAGCCATCCGTTTTTTTTTAATGAACGGATCAGATCGTTAGCTACAATATCGATGTATTTAGTACTCATCGATTCTTTCCGTAGTGATCTACAGTAACCAGATGCATCCTTCAACTCCAACTCTAACTCCACTCCTCCTGGAGCTGGAGCTCAGCCAAACAGTTTCAGCTCCACCAAAACTGGGAGTGGAGTTGGATGGAGCTCTCTCACAAAATGTACTAGAGTTGTGGAGCTGGATTTAGGCAGCTCCACAACGCCACTCAAGACTCAACTCCTGAAGTTATATTTAAGAATTGGAGCTGTACCAAACAGATCCTTAACACTCAATTTCAGATTTAACAGCTAGAAGTGGACTATACAAGTTGTAGTCATATTATTAACTGCACTGGATCCAAATCCTGCCTGCGGAAGTGCTGTACTGCTGTCCATTTTCACTCTATTTAATCTACTACCAATTAGAACATTTGTGCAAGGAACTGGTGAAGATGGAAATACTCTAGGCATGGCTGATACATTAAATTTTCATATTTCAAATCAAAATGATTTAAAATCAACGTACATGTGGAAGGAAAGAAAAATAACTTGTGACATGTTCGAAAGAGCTAGCTGCTGCAACATTGCTGCTACGCTTACATCAACTAGCCAGCAGCAACTACAGCAGCCTAAGAGCACCTCCAACAGTCTCTCCAAATGTCTATTTGGCTAACTCTCCATCTAATTTAGCAAGTCAAACTCGTTGTTTACTCCAACAGCCTCCCCATTCACCCTCTCTATTCTAAGTCTATTACAGTGGGACCCACGCGTCAGTCTCTCAACATTTCCTTCTTTTCATCTTTCTCCCCCTTTCCCCAAGCCTCCTCTGCTGGTCTGCCCCCATCCGCTGCCGCCATCTACCGCCGCCGCCGCCACCTACCGCCGCCGCCGCCGCCACCATCTACCGCCACCGCCGCCGCCGCTACTCGGGCTCCATCCCCATCCACTGCCGCGGTGCCGCCATCCGCCGCCGCCGCTCGGGTTTTGCTCCCATCCGTCGCTGACATCCGCCGCCGGGCGCTCGGGCTCCGCCCCCTCCATCGCCGCCGCCGCCGCCATCCACCGCCGCCGCTCGGGCTCCGCTCCCATCCGTCGCCACCATCGGGCTCCGTCTTCATCCACCGCCGCCGCCGCTCGGGTTCCGTCCCCATCCGCCGCCACCGCTCGGGCTCCGCTCCCATCCGTCGCCGCCATCCGTCGCCGGGAGCTCAGGCTCCGTCCCCATCCATCGCCGCCATCCGCGGCCGCTGCTCGGGCTCTGTGCCCATCCGTCGCCGCTCGACGGCGAGGGACGACGAAGACTACGGCGATGACGACGGCGAGAGGGGAGAAGCCAGCACCATGAAGCCGTCGCCGGCGGTAGCTAGCTGCGCCGATTGCAAGTAGTAGGAGGTGAGAGAGAAGCATCTTCAACGTGGGGCCCACAAATAGCAAGGCAATTTGGGCTGGCCAAATTTGGCCATTGAGAGGAGGAGTTTGGCCAGTTATTTGGCTTAGCCATTCTAGTAGAGAGGCTGTTGGAGTAGAATTTTTTTGCTAAAATAGCTAAATTTTAACTTGGAGAGACTATTGGAGAGTTTGTTGGAGATGCTGTAACAGAGTAACAGTTGGGATGCAGTACAGACCTGCAGCCCAACAAACTGTAGAACAGACCACCGAAGAACAGTGAACAGACCACCAAACGTTCCACTGATTTCAAGTAAAAAAAAGGTACTTTATCCTTTCAAATTACTAGTTTTATCTTAAATTAAAATATTTATACATTTTTTTATTAATTTTTAGAAATTTGTATAATTCAATAACATGTGAATAATTACTAGAAAGCATTTCTCATGATAAATCCAAAAACATAAATCTTATAATAAATCTCATAATGTTAAAATATATGAACGTCTAGAAATTGGTGATAAAAATACAAATGTTTGACTAAAGAGAAAGCTAGGGTGGCAAGTAATTTTAAACGGAGGGGGTAAAGTTTAAATGTAGTTGCATAAATGTCACACCCTGAAGTTTCCCCCCTTTTCTTGCTTTAAAAATTGGTTAAATAAATTGCCCGAAGAAATTATCTTAATTAACCTAGAGCTAAATCCCTAGTTAATAAATTCAATTAATAATCGGAAATAGCGTGGTGGAATTTTTCTTGAGTTCCCCATGCTCCAATGCATTAACAAGATTTTTAGTGGAATTTTCAGAGCCTTGGAAATAATTTTAACCAATTAAAAATCACCAAAGTGCAATTTTAAATCCCAGGAAAAATCCTTTCTTCTTTTCTTTTTCTTTTCCTTCTTTTTCTCTATTGGGCCGTCGGCCCACTCCCTCCCGCGCTCGGCCTCCTTCCTTTGGGCTGGCCCGTTCCCCTTTCCCCTCTCTCCGGGACGCTGACAGGTGGGGCCCACCTGTCAGGTCGTCCCCTTCCTCCAACCGCCCGCCCCACGACGGCAACCGCCGCCAAAACCGTGCGCGTCGCCGCCGGTTGCCATGGCCGGCCGGCCGGTTTTGAAGCCGAGCCGAGCCGTGCCTAGCCGCCGCCATGCCGTCCGATCGGCCTCCTGGCCAATCCGGACCGGCGGTGGACCACCCGCGTGGTCCCGGTCCACGGTAGACCGGCCACCTTGAGCCACTGCCCGTGGGGCCCACATGCCGGCGCCCCCTTCCTCTCCCCTTTGAGCCGCTGACCCGTGGGCCCCGCCTGTCGGCGCCGCCCCCCCTGGATGACGTCAGCCCTGGGTATTATTGCGCAATAATTAATTAAGGACTTTTTCTTTATTAGTAAAAACACAGTTTATCTTCTAAAATTCATAAGTAATTCATCCGAGCTCCATTTAAGTCCATTCAAGTCTCAGTAAATCAAGAAAAATGCAAAGAATCCATTAAAAATGGTTTTGTTTCCTGTTTCAGTAGTCTTATAGCATGTTTTGCTTGTGTGCTTTGTTTGTCGCGTAGGTTTCGGCCGTTTCGTCAATCCGCGGTTTCTCGAAGACGTTGCTGAGGTCTCATCAGTTCGAGAGCAAGGCAAGTCATGCAATACGTTTGATCATATTGTACCCAATTTACCAATATCCCGCATTTCTATTAAATGTTGTATTCTTTTACAATTTAATGTGGGATGGGTCCTATTCCTCAGCCACATATTGGTTACCTTATGCAATTGATAACTTGGGTATGAAAATGACTAGATGTTGGCTTAGGAAATGCTTAGCCATGCTTAGTTCAACTAGGACACAAATGGGGATCACATTATTACATAGACTCTCACTATTGGCATAGCTTTAGATTGGTGCCACCGCAAGGGTGTCAGTTAATTAAAATATTCTGAATGGCGGGCTGTGAGTGCATGGTTTTGCTGGTCGCACCCATGGCAGTTAAGGACCGGTTCACGGGAAACCCTGGGAGACTTACCGTGCTTACCACAAGCGGGAGTGGGTAACTACTTGATCTGAAGTATAGCTCGACCCTTTCCTAGGCACCGGTGGCGAGGGTGGGCGTGATGGAGTTGGGTCGGCCGAGATGTTCGGTTGTCCAGCTGCCGGATTCACCGTGGCGCAAGAGGGGACCGCCCACTGCCTTTTGAGGGGTAGGGGTGAAACCTTAGCGTGGTGTGGATGGTTAGGGGAGGGTTATGTGGAGGGTCTTGTCACGATTTTCCCCTTTGCAGTATCATGGTGATACTTCGGGGCATGGCGACATGTGTGGAATCATGTCTTGTGGGTACAGTTGTACACCTCTGGCCAGAGTAAAACTATTCGAATAGTCGTGCCCGCGGTTATGGGCGATCAACCAGATTCACCGTGATTAGTCTCACCCCTAGTTTAGCTTAATAAACTGGTGTAGTTCAGGTGGTTGGTTGGGCCTGTTGCAACGTGGTGTAGCGTTAGACAGTGATTGGTTAATATTGATTAATTACTACAGCTGTTTTACTGCTTTCAATTACTGTTTTGAAATGCCTGCTTTATGCAAAAGAACCCCTAGCTTCCTTTGGTTATATCCTACATCATACCTCCTCTTCCGATATGACTTGCTGAGTACAGTGGGTAGTACTCAGTCTTGCTCTCTTTTCCCCCACACCAGAGTTGAAGTTCTTCTCAGTTGGAGCCGTCTCAGAGAGGTTGGTTTCGTCGCTGTCGTCAAGGTTTGCCTGTGGAGTGGAGTCGCCCGCTGCTGAAGTCAAGCTTCCCGGTTTAGCTCGCTTTTATCTTTCCCGCTGCATTTGTAATCTTTTATATTTTTGTAAGACGTGGGTCTGTATGTCAATAATTGTCGTTTGTGTACCCTGGCTGGTCCTGGACAGGGATTTAATGCACATTCAGCTTAGAAATTCTGGTTCGAGAATTTCTGGGTGTGACAAGTTGGTATCAGAGCCGACCTTGACCGTAGGACAAGCCAACTGGAAACCTAAGAGCCCTCTGAACCCTTTTTTTTTCATATGCATATGCCCTTTTGCACTTGGATTTTGTTTCGGGAAAATTTTGGGGTTTGTTCTTTTGATTTGTGGGAAAAATCTTGGTCGCTTATTTAATTGGATTTCTCGACTAGGGACAGTCTAGGGATTTAGTAAAAGTTTATTCGGAATTTATTCGGTAGTCGGTCGGGAATTGTCGGGTGATATGCATTAGGTCGTGTCTATGTTCGGTGGGGTAAGTTTATGCGTATCAGTATGACTATGCATCTATTTCATGCATTAAGTTATTGTTTAGTCAGTTGCATTAGTGTCTTTTGTCTCGGTTCGTGAAAAATGTTGTTCTATGCGTAAAAATCATCATGCTCGGTTATTTATTTGAGTCTTCTTTTGCTTTGTTTAATTTGGATTTGAGCATTAATTAGTTCCTATCCCTTGTCTACTTTAGATGTCAGTCCTATCCCTCGTTTGCGAGCGCCGCCCCGAGCTTCAGAGTCGCCGCCCTTAGCTTTATCGCCTTCTTAGTCTGTTTGCTTGCTAGTTTTCGTGTTTAGGTTTGTTGCTTGTGGGTTAGTCGGCGGTCATTATCATGTGTCAGTGGTATGACTGCCTCAATTAGGAGTTGCGTGCCTCTTTTTCAGTGTTTTAATCAAGATTAAGATAATTGCACTTAAATTCATAAGCAAGATTAGTTTCTGAGCCCCCTGTTTTTCTTCCTTTTCTCATATTTCTACCTATTCCCTTCAGATGGAGACAAGGAATGGTTCACGCGACTCCAACAACGCCAGTGGCAGCGAAGAGCCGATCAATGGAGCACGTGCCAACAGTGCATCTGACAACAGTCCGTCCCCACCGCCCGAGAACCCAACAATTGCTCAGGTGTTGGACAATCAGACTCAGATGATGACAATGATGATGCAACAGATGCAGCAACAGTACCATCAAGTGTTGCAGCAGGTGCAGCAGCAAGCACAGCAGCAGCAGCAGAACCTGCAGTTTGGTCCTCCACCTCCTCAGTCCAAACTGTTAGAATTTCTTCGTGTCAAGCCGCCCACTTTCTCAAGCACCACCAACCCAATCGAGGCCCACGACTGGCTTCATGCCATTGAGAAGAAGCTGAATCTTTTGCAATGCAACGAGCAAGAGAAGGTTGCTTTTGCTACACACCAGTTGCAAGGTCCCGCTTCTGTTTGGTGGGACAACTACATGGTGACTCGTCCAGCTGGGGCAGAGGTTACTTGGATAGAGTTTTGTCATAGTTTCAATAAAGCACAGGTTCCCGAGGGAATTGTGGCACAAAAGAAGAGAGAGTTCCGTTCCCTGCAACAAGGAACTAGAACAGTTATAGAGTATTTGCATGAGTTCAACCGCCTCGCGCGCTACGCCCCTGAGGACGTGCGTACCGATGACGGGAGGCAGGAGAAGTTTCTGTCTGGTCTTGATGATGAATTGACTAACCAGTTGATCTCTAAAGATTATGAGGACTTTGAGAAGCTGGTGGATAAGGCTATCCGTCAGGAGGAGCACTGTAACAAAATAAACCGTAAGAGGAAGGCAGCTCAGTTCAGGACTCCCCAGGGGAAGAGTCAGAAGCCTCGTTTCACGATGGGACGTCACGGTGGACCTTCCACCATGATTATCCGGCAGCACCGTCCCTACCACCCGGGTAGCTTCAACGAGAACCACCATAGTGGCAGTCACAACAACAGTGAGCAGCATAGCCTCAACCCTACTCCGAGTTCACTAAAGATTCCAGCTCAATCAGTTCAGCTAGCTCTGCCAGAACAGCCCAAGAGGTTGGGAGAAAAACCCGAACTCTGCTTCAATTGTAACAAACCCGGACACACGGTTGGAAAGTGCCCAAAGCCAAGATGTGCTGGACCCAAGTTCGTTCAGGCCTGTGTCAATCATGCATCTGCAGAGGAGGCGCAGTCAGCACCAGAGGTTATATTGGGCACATTCCCCGTCAACTCGACACCGGCAGTAATATTGTTTGATTCTGGTGCAACCCATTCCTTCATTTCCAAGCGTTTTGCTGGTGCACATGGGTTATCTTTAGTGAAGCTTAAGATACCAATGCGAGTTCATACTCCTGGAGGTGGCATGACCACAACTCACTACTGCCCATCTGTGACAGTTGAAATTCAAGGGTTGATTTTTCCAACCAACCTCATTCTTCTCGAATCCAAGGACCTGGATGTCATACTTGGAATGGATTGGTTGACAAGGCACAGAGGAGTGATTGATTGCGCCAGCCGCACCATCAAGTTAACCAATGCAAAAGGAGAGGTGGTAACCTTCCAGTCTCCAGTGCCGCAGAAGCCAGGGATCAGTTTAAACCAGGCTGCTGGTGAAGAACAAGAGGTAGCAGTGGAGAAAACCACTAAGAAGCTGGAGGATATTCCCATAGTCAGAGAGTATCCAGAGGTTTTTCCGGACGATCTGACAACAATGCCACCAAAAAGGGATACCGAGTTCCGGATTGACTTGGTACCTGGAACTGCACCGATCCACAAGAGGCCTTACAGAATGGGAGCCAACGAGTTGGCGGAAGTCAAGAAGCAAGTCGATGAACAGTTACAGAAGGGATACATTCGCCCGAGCACGTCGCCTTGGGGTGCTCCGGTTATCTTTGTGGAGAAGAAAGACAAAACCAAGAGGATGTGCGTTGACTACCGCGCACTCAATGAGGTCACCATCAAGAACAAGTATCCTTTGCCAAGGATTGATGATCTGTTTGATCAGTTGAAAGGAGCTACTGTGTTCTCTAAGATAGACCTGCGATCAGGCTATCACCAGTTGAGGATCCGCGAAGAGGATATTCCAAAGACAACATTCATCACTCGGTACGGGTTGTTCGAATGCACAGTTATGTCTTTCGGACTCACTAATGCACCTGTCTTCTTCATGAATTTGATGAACAAGGTGTTTATGGAATTTCTAGACAAGTTTGTCGTGGTTTTTATCGATGACATACTTATCTACTCCAAGTCCGAGGAAGAACATGAGCAGCATCTCTGGCTGGTACTTGAAAAGTTAAAAGAGCACCAGCTATATGCCAAGTTCAGCAAGTGCGACTTCTGGCTTAAGGAAGTTCAGTTTCTCGGTCACATCGTGAATGCTCAAGGAGTAGCTGTGGATCCAGCAAATATGGAGTCAGTTACCAAATGGACCCCACCAAGGACAGTCACTCAGGTTCGGAGTTTCTTAGGACTTGCGGGCTATTACCGCCGGTTCATTGAGAACTTCTCTAAAATTGCTAAGCCAATGACAGCTATTGAAGAAGGAAGAAAAGTTTATCTGGTCTGCTGAATGCAATAGGAGTTTTGAAGAACTCAAACGACGGTTGGTGTCTGCACCAGTCTTAATTCTGCCTGATCAGACGAAAGATTTCCAGGTCTATTGTGATGCATCTCGCCAGGGGCTAGGATGTGTGTTGATGCAGGATGGCAAAGTGGTCTCTTATGCTTCACGGCAGTTGCGTCCTCATGAAGGCAACTACCCGACGCATGATCTGGAATTGGCCGCAGTTGTTCATGCTTTAAAGATTTGGCGGCACTATCTCATCGGTAACCGTTGTGAGGTATATACATATCACAAAAGTCTAAAGTACATCTTCACTCAACCTGATTTGAATCTCAGACAGCGAAGATGGTTGGAGCTGATCAAGGATTATGATATGAGAATACATTATCATCCCGGCAAGGCTAACGTGGTTGCAGATGCCTTGAGCAGGAAGAGCTACTGCAATGTTGCATGGGTAGAGCAACTATGTTGTGAGGTTCAACGCGATTTGGAACATCTGAACCTTGGTATAGTTGAGCACGGATTCGTGGTTGCCCTAGAGGCACAGCCCACACTGGTGGAGCAGGTTCGCATAGCTCAAGCAAGTAATCCTGAAATAGCAGAGCTCAAAAAGAACATGAGAGTTGGAAAAGCCCGAGGTTTTGTTGAGGATGAACAAGGAACAATCTGGATGGGAGAAAGATTGTGTGTACCCGAAAACAAGGAATTAAAAGACCTGATACTAACCGAGGCTCATCAAACTCAGTATTCCATTCATCCCGGTAGTACTAAGATGTACCAAGACCTCAAAGAGAAGTTCTGGTGGGTCAGCATGAGAAGGGAAATAGCTGAATTCGTAGCACTCTGTGACGTCTGTCAACGAGTAAAGGCAGAACACCAAAGGCCAGCAGGTTTGCTACAGCCACTTCAGATTCTAGAATGGAAGTGGGAAGAAATCGGAATGGATTTCATCACCGGTTTGCCCAGGACGTCATCGGGGCATGATTCTATTTGGGTAGTCGTTGACCGACTCACCAAAGTGGCTCACTTCATTCCGGTGCACACTACCTACTCAGGGAAGAAATTAGTAGAACTCTATCTGGCAAGAATTATGTGTTTACATGGTGTACCTAAGAAGATCGTGTCTGATCGAGGAAGCCAATTCACTTCAAAGTTCTGGTAGAAATTACAAGAAGAATTGGGAACCCGGTTGAATTTCAGCACTGCTTACCATCCACAAACAGATGGCCAGACCGAGCGAGTTAATCAAATACTAGAGGATATGTTGAGAGCCTGTGCGCTTGACTTTGGTGGAGCATGGGACAAAAGCTTGCCGTATGCTGAGTTCTCTTACAACAACAGTTACCAAGCTAGTCTGCAGATGGCACCGTTTGAAGCACTGTATGGACGAAGGTGTCGTACTCCGCTCTTCTGGGATCAGACAGGGGAACGCCAGTTGTTTGGTACAGAAGTTTTAAATGAGGCAGAAGAGAAAGTCAGAGCTATCAGGGAAAGATTGAGAATCGCGCAATCTCGGCAGAAAAGCTATGCAGACAACCGCCGAAGGGAGCTCGCTTTCGAAACAGGGGATTATGTGTATCTCCGTGTCACTCCGCTCAGGAGAGTACATCGCTTCCAAACCAAAGGAAAGTTGGCACCACGCTTTGTGGGACCATACAGGATCTTGGAACGTAGAGGTGAAGTTGCTTACCAGCTTGAGCTTCCCTCCAACATGCTTGGCATCCACAACGTGTTCCATGTCTCTCAGTTAAAGAAATGTTTGAGAGTTCCTGAGGAACAGGCAAGTCCGGATCACATCGAAATTCAGGAAGATCTGACGTATGTAGAGAAGCCGACTCGTATCCTCGAAACCAGCGAGAGAAAGACCAGAAACAAAGTAATCAGATTCTGCAAGGTTCAGTGGAGTCATCACTCAGAAGAAGAGGCCACTTGGGAAAGAGAAGATGAGTTAAAGGCCACCCACCCGCACCTCTTCGCCAGCTCTTCCGAATCTCGAGGTCGAGATTCCGTTTAAGGGGGGTAGGTTTGTCACACCCTGAAGTTTCCCCCCTTTTCTTGCTTTAAAAATTGGTTAAATAAATTGCCCAAAGAAATTATCTTAATTAACCTAGAGCTAAATCCCTAGTTAATAAATGCAATTAATAATCGGAAATAGCGTGGTGGAATTTTTCTTGAGTTCCCCATGCTCCAATGCATTAACAAGATTTTAAGTGGAATTTTCAGACCTTGGAAATAATTTTAACCAATTAAAAATCACCAAAGTGCAATTTTAAATCCCAGGAAAAATCCTTTCTTATTTTTCTTTTTCTTTTCCTTCTTTTTCTCTATTGGGCCGTCGGCCCACTCCCTCCCGCGCTCGGCCTCCTTCCTTTGGGCCAGCCCATTCCCCTTTCCCCTCTCTCCGGGACGCACCTGTTAGGTCGTCCCCTTCCTCCAGCCGCCCGCCCCACGACGGCAACCGCCGCCGAAACCGTGCGCGTCGCCGCCGGTTGCCATGGCCGGCCGGCCGGTTTTGAAGCCGAGCCGAGCCGTGCCTAGCCGCCGCCGTGCCGTCCGATCGGCCTCCCGGCCGATCCGGACCGGCGGTGGACCACCCGCGTGGTCCCGGTCCACGGTAGACCGGCCACCTTTAGCCACTGCCCGTGGGGCCCACATGCCGGCGCCCCCTTCCTCTCCCCTTTGAGCCGCTGACACGTGGGCCCCGCCTGTCGGCGCCGCCCCCCCCCCTTGGATGATGTCAGCCCTGGGTATTATTGCGCAATAATTAATTAAGGACTTTTTCTTTATTAGTAAAAACACAGTTTATCTTCTAAAATTCATAAGTAATTCATCCGAGCTCCATTTAAGTCCATTCAAGTCTCAGTAAATCAAGAAAAATGCAAAGAATCCATTAAAAATGGTTTTGTTTCCTGTTTCAGTAGTCTTATAGCATGTTTTGCTTGTGTGCTTTGTTTGTCGCGTAGGTTTCGGCCGTTTCGTCAATCCGCGGTTTCTCGAAGACGTTGCTGAGGTCTCATCAGTTCGAGAGCAAGGCAAGTCATGCAATACGTTTGATCATATTGTACCCAATTTACCAATATCCCGCATTTCTATTAAATGTTGCATTCTTTTACAATGTAATGTGGGATGGGTCCTATTCCTCAGCCACATATTGGTTACCTTATGCCATTGATAACTTGGGTATGAAAATGACTAGATGTTGGCTTAGGAAATGCTTAGCCATGCTTAGTTCAACTAGGACACAAATGGGGATCACATTATTACATAGACTCTCACTATTGGCATAGCTTTAGATTGGTGCCACCGCAAGGGTGTCAGTTAATTAAAATATTCTGAATGGCGGGCTGTGAGTGCATGGTTTTGCTGGTCGCACCCATGGCAGTTAAGGACCGGTTCACGGGAAACCCTGGGAGACTTACCGTGCTTACCACAAGCGGGAGTGGGTAACTGCTTGATCTGAAGTATAGCTCGACCCTTTCCTAGGCACCGGTGGCGAGGGTGGGCGTGATGGAGTTGGGTCGGCCGAGATGTTCGGTTGTCCAGCTGCCGGATTCACCGTGGCGCAAGAGGGGACCGCCCACTGCCTTTTGAGGGGGTAGGGGTGAAACCTTAGCGTGATGTGGATGGTTAGGGGAGGGTTATGTGGAGGGTCTTGTCACGATTTCCCCCTTTGCAGTATCATGGTGATACTTCGGGGCATGGCGACATGTGTGGAATCGTGTCTTGTGGGTACAGTTGTACACCTCTGGCCAGAGTAAAACTATTCGAATAGCCGTGCCCGCGGTTATGGGCGATCAACCAGATTCACCGTGATTAGTCTCACTCCTAGTTTAGCTTAATGAACTGGTGTAGTTCAGGTGGTTGGTTGGGCCTGTTGCAACGTGGTGTAGCGTTGGACAGTGATTGGTTAATATTGATTAATTACTACAGCTGTTTTACTGCTTTCAACTACTGTTTTGAAATGTCTGCTTTATGCAAAAGAACCCCTAGCTTCCTTTGGTTATATCCTACATCATACCTCCTCTTCCGGTATGACTTGCTGAGTACAGTGGGTAGTACTCAGTCTTGCTCTCTTTTCCCCCACACCAGAGTTGAAGTTCTTCTCAGTTGGAGCCGTCTCAGAGAGGTTGGTTTCGTCGCTGCCGTCAAGGTTTGCCTGTGGAGTGGAGTCGCCCGCTGCTGAAGTCAAGCTTCCCGGTTTAACTCACTTTTATCTTTCCCGTTGCATTTGTAATCTTTTATATTTTTGTAAGACGTGGGTCTGTATGTCAACAATTGTCGTTTGTGTACCCTGGCTGGTCCTGGACAGGGATTTAATGCACATTCAGCTTAGAAATTCTGGTTCGAGAATTTCTGGGTGTGACAATAAATCTCGCGATTCTGCTACTACTAAAACTACATATTTTGATATTCGAGCATTAAGGAAAACAAATTTTAGTGGAGAGCAGATGCAAACAGGCTCCTGTACAGCCCCGCCCTAGTTAATTGCCCCATGTACAACCACGGGATCGGACGTCTTTATCGTCACAATTCTAGGCACATCACAAATAGGACGGAGCCGAGTCACTCATCGGCTCCCAAGCTCAGATCAAGTCGGCATCTCTACTTCGCAGCCGCTGTCAACACTCTCTTGCCGTCGCACGGACAGCGGATGAAAGAGGCGGCAGAGGCAGCGGCTGCAGAGTAGAGATGCCGATGCAATCTGATCACAATGCAATCTGAGCTCATGTGATGAGAGGCTTCAAAGCCGATGAGCGACTTGGCTCCTCCATTTAATCTATTTCCGTTGCATGCGCCGGGCTGCATGCGAGCTAGTTTGCATTCAATATCCACCATTTTTTTTTCCTAAATCCTATGCTTGTTGAAATCCCACCTATACTTGCATTCATTTTCGTTGATGGATATTTGTCTCCTAAAGGGATGTCCTCTTCTCTTTTACATGGCATTGCATGTCATTAAAAAATTATAAAAATATTTGACAGTGTAGATCAATACATGATATCTTACTCCAAAACCTATGCAAGTATAAAAGAAAATAACAAAATAAACTCTAACTAGTACATGTACTACTGACAATTATACACAGTTTGTATAAGTCGAACTTAAACTTGCATGTTTGTGAACTTATATATCACACATTGATCTATGTTATCATTTTTTTCATATTTTTTCACAATTATTTGAATAGCATGCAAGCCATGAGGGTACATCCCTTGAAGGATAAAAAGTCTTTCCCTTTTTTGTTGAATCTTGTGCTAACTCCCTCACTTCTTGCCTCTCCTCCAATCCTCCACACATTCTTCTTGACTTCTTTTTTGATGGTCATGGCCCATGCACTACTGCATTATTGTGCAACTTGTGTGAAACGGTTCCCTGATGTCGGCCAATATGTCATTTGAAGAACTTGATTGATCAGGCTCCTGGTATATACTCCTTGGAGTTAGGACTCAATGGGGATGGTCATTTGCTATGGAACTCAACCGTGGCGTATTGGTCCAGCGGAGACTGGAAAGGCCATTATTTTGGCCAATTGCCGGAGATGACAGGCTCTTTCATGCCAAATTTCACATTTTTCCACAATGACCAAGAGGCTTACTTCATATACACCTTGTCTGATGAGACGACGATGATGCACGCTGGAATAGATGTATATGGAAGAGGTTTGGTGGGCATATGGTTGGAGGAATTGCAGGACTGGTTTATCTATTACAGGCAGCCTGTAGTGAATTGTGATGTGTATGCAATTTGTGGACCTTTCACAATCTGCAATGACAATAAGGATCCGTTCTGCGACTGTATGAAAGGCTACTCCATAAGATCACCGAAGGACTGGGAGCTTGATGATCGAACAGGAGGGTGCATGAGGAATACTCCTTTAAGTTGTGGTGCTGGTAAGGACAGGACAGGTCTCACAGATAAGTTCTACCCTGTGCAAAGCATTAGGTTGCCTCACAATGCAGAAAATTTGCAGGCTCCTACCAGTCGAGAAGAATGCTCACAGGTTTGTTTGAGCAACTGCTCTTGCACTGCATATTCCTATGGGAATGGTGGCTGCTCCATTTGGCATGATGAGTTGTACAATGTAAAGCAATTATCTGATGCTTCTCCAAATGGGGATGAGGGGGTTCTTTACATTCGACTTGCTGCAAAAGAGTTGCAAAATTCACAAAGGAAGATGAGTGGAAAAATAATTGGTGTTGCCATTGGTGCGAGCATTGGCGTTTTGTTTTTGATGATCCTTCTACTGATAGTTTGGAAGAGTAAAGGGAAATGGTTTGCTTGCACACAGGAAAAGCCTGAGGATGGTATTGGGATCACTGCATTTCGATATACTGATCTGCAACGCGCAACTAAAAACTTTTCAAATAAGTTGGGGGGAGGCAGTTTTGGTTCTGTGTTCATGGGGTACCTAAACGACTCTACCATCGCAGAGAAAATGCTTGATGGAGCCCGTCAAGGAGAGAAGCAATTCAGGGCTGAAGTAAATTCAATTGGAATCATTCAACATATTAACTTAGTTAAACTGATTGGGTTTTGTTGTGAAGGTGATAATAGGTTACTTGTGTATGAATACATGCCAAACTGCTCCCTTGATGTGTGTTTATTCGAGGCTAATGATATAGTTTTGGATTGGACTACTAGGTACCAAATTGCCATTGGAGTTGCCAGAGGCCTTGCCTATTTGCATGATAGTTGTCGGGATTGCATCATACATTGTGATATCAAGCCAGAGAATATACTTCTTGATGTGTCTTACATGCCTAAAATTGCAGATTTTGGAATGGCGAAGATGTTGGGGAGAGAATTTAGTCGTGCTATGACTACAATGAGAGGAACAATTGGATACATAGCTCCTGAATGGATTAGTGGAACAGTTGTTACATCCAAAGTAGATGTTTATAGCTACGGGATGGTTTTGTTTGAAATCATATCAGGAAGGAGGAACCGAAGTCATGAACATTTCATGGATGGTGATTATTCCTTCTACTTTCCCATGCAAGTTGCACGCAAGCTTCTCAAAGGAGAGATTGGATGTCTTGTGGATGCCAATTTGGAAGGTGATGTTAACCTCATGGAGGTTGAAAGAGCTTGCAAAATTGCATGTTGGTGCATTCAAGATCACGAATTTGATCGGCCAACAATGGCCGAGGTGGTACAGTCCCTTGAAGGTCTACTTGAGCTCAACATGCCTCCACTGCCAAGACTACTAAGGCAGCGTTCGTTTGGACGACATTGAGGGAGAAAGCACCTCGTTTTCCGCACGCACGCTTTACAAACTATTAAACGGTGTGTTTTTTTAAAAATTTTCTATAGGAAAGTTGCTTTAAAAAATCATATTAATCCATTTTTGAAATTTAAAATAGTTAATACTCAATTAATCATGAGCTAATGGCTCACCTCGTTTTGCGTATCTTCCCAATCTCCTCAATCCCCTTCTCCTCAAACACACCCTAAATGCTATCACAGGAGGATCACACTCGATGACAACACAATATTTTGATTCACTATAAATCTGTATACTGATTCCCAATTTCAAGTTATGTATCAGAACATTATATATCATCTTGCCCTTTAAGAAAAGTAGGCATAAGATGTAAGATCTCTAAGAGATCATGTCTTGTATTTGAATGAACTAAGTGTCGTAACATGTAATTAAGATCTCTATACCCGAGAAGGAACCAGCCTTACTAACAAAATATACTTGGTTTCTGTTGTCTCTGTGATATGTAAGATCTGTAGGTATCAGTGTGCCCCCATACAATTGTCATATGATGTTTTTGAAAAACACAGGCGCGACTGAATTGTCAGTTCAGAGTGGATTGTTGAGCCTAACATTGGCGAATGTGTGACATCCTGACAGTTATGTTCAAATTATGCACACATCGGCTATATATCACCTATATATACGAGGCATAATTGTTCACTCAAACAAAAGGGAGAAGCCTGGCTGCTAGCCTGAAACTTGTTTTTTCAAGGGTAGGCACATTAATTTGGCAACTACAACCCAAGAACCTTTTTGTTGAGAATATGCAAAAGATGTGCACATCATTGTATTAAGATACAAGAGTTTCATTACAAACCTTGCTAGATAGTGGTATAGATATGTGTGTGTACATGGTATTTAGCTGATATTTATGTAAATTCGTGGAAATTGGAAGCCATAAGAAATAAGACTGTTTTCACACCCAGCCAATACAGTACTTGTAGCTTGCAATAGTGCCAAAGATTTGTTCAAGATTCTTTCAGATCAGTACTAACAATATATGATAGCTTGTGCAAGTTGAATCTTTTGTCTTGGCCAATAGGACCTTTGCACCACTATCCCCACGGCAGGATATTTTTTCCATTTTCTAGTCAAGTCAAGCCACTGTCATTCGTCACCTAAAATTTCTATACACGCCGTGGATGTTTCAAAAAGATCTTACATCACCGTACAGACCCTTTCGACTATATACCATTTTGCTCTCCATCATTATATACAAGTTGCTAGTTTTTCTTTTGTCCTCATTTCCCTACTATAAATGAAAGCAGAACTGAGAAATGATCACCAATCCTACAGTTTGTAACTATAGCTCTCCTCATTTTTATATTACTATTATTCTTCCTACGTATACGCATCACAGAAAGTTCTACCATGACAGACACCATCTCAGTTGGGAAAGCATTTGACGAAACCGACAAGCTCGTCTCAAAAATTGGCAGGTGTGCACTTGGCTTCTAAGAGACTGGTAGAAAAGCATCTAAAAAAATAGCAAGTGGTACTTAGGAATATGGTTCAATCAGGTTCCCAAGCTAAGTCCTGCATAGGTTGCAGACAGGGATAAGCCAATTGATGATCCCACAGCAGTGGAGCTAACAATCTCCAGGATGGTAATCTTGCTGTCTTAAACCAGTCAGCAAAGACCATCATTTGGTCTACCCAAGCTAAAATCACTACCAATAACACCATTGCTACGCACTTGAGTAGTGGAAATAAATCTCATCCTAACAAACCCTTCAAACTCTTTAGAAGTTTCTCGGTGGAGCTTTGACTATCCCACAGATACATATTTCCCTAGGGCAAAGTTTGGATGGAACAAGGTCACCGGCCTAAACCATCATATTATTTCTTGGAAAAACTCAAGAGACCCAGCTATCGGTGTGTATTGCAATGAGTTAGACCCTACTGGTGTTGATCAGACTAGCCTTTCGCCATTGAAACTCCGATTCCTCTGTTCTTCAGTTTCGTCAGGTTACTGTAGCAATCTGAAATTCTCGCTTCAGAAATCAGAACGTGCGAGTGATACACAGAGCTGAGTGGGGAGGATTGAGAGATAGGTTAGCTAATCACAACACGGGGCACGGTATAAACTTCGGCCAACGACAACCGCGGTTAATGCCGTCCGAAGTGGAACCATAATCCTGATCTCGTGATCTCTACTCTCTAGAGCGCTAATTAATTTCTACCGGAAGTTGAACCCTAGCCATCCCAAACATGCTATATCCGTCTCTCGATTCGCTCGATCGGCGACAGCGACACTCGCAGGGGCACTGAGAAGAGGGGTGACGAGACCCATACCTTAGCCGCGGAGAGGCTCCGCTCCCGTTACTCTCCATCTCCGTCGGGGGCCGCCGGTGCCGGCGAGGGTCGCGGCGGCGAGACGGCGACGGCTGGCCGCCACACAACCCAAGGAGACGACGAAGATAATGCGAGAGAGATATGGACCTTCCGTCCCGTGGTGCCGCGTGGTGAGGCCCAAGAGCGGGGACCAATCGGAAACCCAGCCACGGCCCGTTTCGATGAGCGGTGCAGCCCAATAAAAAGGAAGAAGTTCACTTGACATCCTTTATCTAAGCGAGTCGAGTTTCAATCGTATCGGTCAACCGCAAAACCGGTTATAATGCATATCTCATCTTCTAAAGCCAGCACGAATATAATCCAAAGACAGTATTAAGGTTGTGTTCGGCATATGATGATTGATGAAGATTTCTCTCGTTCGCCGCGTGTACGCTTCCGAACTACCAAAAAATTTGCTTTAAAAATCATATTAATCTATTTTTAAATTTAATATAGTTCTCGATCTTCTCTTTTCCTCTCTTATCAACACAGCCTAAGTTGTTTTAGATGACAAGATACTGACATGGCACTGAAAGATAAAGGACCAGAAGTGAACTTATTCCCAATAAAAATACACGTAAAGAAGGCCCATCAACCACGCTCAACGCCCATTCAGTGCGCCGATTTGTGCTCAGCTCAACGACAAAATGCTCTCTCTCACTAAACATGGAGATCTCAAGGAGATTTGGAGGCCAGTGCCAAACTTATTGGGTACCCATGATTACGCGACGACGTGACATGATAATGTATTAATGTTGTTAAGGCAATAGTTAATTTGCTAATCATTGTTTGCCACCATAGTTTTTTTTTTTTTGATCTCCTGCCACCATAGTTTTGGTGGTTGACTGTGGCCGTTTTTTTAACACGCTTCTGTGTGCTGCAGTGCAAGCCCAGCCACAGCTTTCTGCTCCCTTTCACACCCTTCTTTTATTTATTTTTTTAGACTTACCCTTTTTTTATTTTGAGCGGCAAATCTATCGCCTATTGATATACTCTCCGTCCCTAAATATCTGACGTCATTGACTTTTTTAAACATGTTTGACCGTTCATCTTATTCAAAAAAAATTAAGTAATTATTAATTCTTTTGATATCATTTGATTCATTATTAAATATACATATAGTTTTACATATTTCACAAAAGCTTTTAAATAAGATGAACGGTCAAATATGTTTTAAAAAGTCAACGGCGTCAAATATTTAGGTACGGATGAAGTATGATTTGCTAATATACGTAGATTCACGTATACTACTAGTTCATAGTTCACACAATCACTCGCCCAATCGGCAATGCAAGAATTCTTGAGAAGGCGACATCACTGTTGAAGTAGAGTACTCCCTCCATGAAAAAAACAAGAGACAAACTTAAACATGAATGTGACATTATAATGAATCTAGATAGGTTTATTGTACCAGAAAATATTATATCCGTGTCTAGGTTTGTTTTTTTACGAAGTAGATAATCACTTTAGCACTGTTGAACAATATTTTTACTTGCAGCATGCGTAGCCGTACAGACGACCAGCAAAAACTCAATTACCAGAGTCAATGATAAGCGACACCACGTTGCAGTGCTGTCCATTTTCACACTGTTCCAGAGCATATGTAAAACGTTCTAGCATTGGCATCACGCCACACAAATCTGCCAATTATAACACTTGCGTAAGGAACTTGATGAGGCTGGAAATACTTAAGGCATGGCTAAACACTCTAAACACATTGTCATGTGCACTCATATTTCAAATCAGATGTTTCAAAGAAAATCAACATACATGTGGAAGGAAAGAAAAAACAACTTGATCTCAAGTAAAAGAAAAAAATAGTTTATACCAGGTAGTTGCACAAACTACAGATTTCGGTGTTCCAGCATTAGCACAGTTGCAACCTCACACTGAGCGTCATTCAGTCAATTCCTACGCTTGTCTCGTTTCAAAAAATTCTGACGCCTATACTTGCATTTTTGACTGTTTGCGTTGACTCCCTCACTTCTTCTTGCCTCCTCTCCAAATCCTCCGCATCCTTCTTGGACTTCTGTTTTGTTGTTGGCCATGGCCCATGCTCTGCACTGTGCAACTCCGTGTGTGAAAGGGTTTTCTGATGTCGGCGAAGATGCTAATTGAAGTTGATATTTTACATCCCTTGGTCATGAACTCATGATCGAGTGGTCCAAATTTGTGATCAAAATCAGACAAATTTGCTTTTGGATAAGAATATAATAATTGATCTCATCAGTGCCCACTACAAAGTCTAGCCTAAATTTTCTGTCTCCTAGCTTTTCCATTTGGACCTGAAACCATTAAAAACAAAATTGGAGCAAGTAGAGTACACTGCATTGGTGTTGGGAAAATGGGAAGGAACTTGCAGTGTTTCGCAAGGGTTTGAAAAAAGAGTTCACATAAAGAATACACCTACTCACCTGCGTATGGCTGGCAGAGGAATAAACAACCAATTTTGATCTCGAATAGTTGGGCACAGATCATTTCTGAGTCCAAACGCTCCAGCGTTGAGGTTTGACCAAGATGACAAAGATTACTATTATACTGATGATAACCAATCATACTTCTCGAGGTTTGTTTCAGGTTAAACACAATATCGTTAGTGGTTACGACTGATTGAGATGTGTGCTCAGACAGTCACAACACCACGTTGACCTGCGATTCTGCGAGCTGAACTAAATCCATGGTCTGAATTCTTAACAGCAACTCAACCTGCTTGCAGCATCGTGCTGTGTATAAGCTAGCTTCAAACCATTCCTCCTTCAGTTTTCCTTCTCCACCACTCTTCCCCCGTGTTCATCTTCTGCTTCCCCATGCTTCTCCCTTGTCATGTCCTTCTTGGCCTCCTGCTCCTCTCCCTGCACACTCCGGCGAGCTCCGCCGCCGCCACGGATACCGTGTCACCCGGCCATTCACTTGCCGGCAGTGACAGGCTTGTCTCCAATAACAGTAAGTTCGCCCTCGGCTTCTTCAAGCCAGGTAATGAGTCCTCCTACACCAACCACAACTCCTACCTTGGCATATGGTTCAACAAGGTCTCCAAGCTAACCCCGTTGTGGACCGCCAATGGCGAGAATCCAGTGGTGGACCCCACTTCACCGGAGCTCGCAATCTCCGGTGATGGAAACCTGGCCATCCTGGATCATGCCACCAAATCCATCATATGGTCTACCCGTGCCAACATCACAACCAATGACACCATTGCCGTGCTTCTGAACAATGGCAACCTTGTCCTACGAAGCTCCTCAAACTCATCCAACATTTTCTGGCAGAGCTTCGACTACCCAACAGATACACTTTTCGCTGGTGCAAAGATTGGCTGGGACAAGGTCACCGGCATGAACCGCCGTCTTGTTTCCAGGAAAAGTTCGGTTGATCAGGCTCCTGGTATATTTTCCTTGGAGTTAGGGCTCAATGGGGAGGGTCATCTGCTATGGAACTCAACTGTGGCGTATTGGTCCAGTGGGGACTGGAACGGTCGATACTTCGGCCTAGCGCCAGAGATGATAGGCGATGTCATGCCAAATTTCACATTTGTCCACAATGACAAAGAGGCCTACTTCACATACACCTTGTATGATGACACGGCTATCGTGCACGCTGGACTAGATGTCTTTGGGATAGGTTTTGTGGGTATGTGGTTGGAAGGAAACCAAGAATGGTTCAAGAATTACAGGCAGCCTGTAGTTCACTGTGATGTGTATGCAGTTTGTGGACCTTTCACAATCTGTGACGACAATAAGGATCTGTTCTGTGACTGTATGAAGGGCTTCTCCGTAAGATCACCGAAGGATTGGGAGCTTGACGATCAAACAGGAGGTTGCATCAGGAATACTCCATTAAGTTGTGGAAGTAGCAAGGACAGGACAAGCCTCACAGATAAGTTCTACCCTATGCAAAGTATTAGGTTACCCCACAATGCAGAAAATGTGCAGGCTGCAACCAGTGGAGATGAATGCTCACAGGTTTGCTTGAGCAACTGCTCCTGTACTGCATATTCCTATGGGAAAGATGGCTGCTCCATTTGGCATGATGAGTTGTATAACGTGAAGCAACTATCTGATGCTTCTTCAGACAGAAATGGGGGAGTTCTTTACATTCGCCTTGCTGCAAAAGAGTTGCCAGGTTCAGAAAAGAAGAAGAATAGAAATATAAGTGGTTTTGCCATTGGTGCAAGCACTGCCACTTTGTTTTTGATGATCCTTCTACTGATACTTTGGAGGAGAAAAGGGAAATGGTTTACTCGCACATTGCAAAAGCCTGAGGGTGGCATTGGGGTCGTTGCATTTCGATATATTAATTTGCAACGGGCAACTAAAGCCTTTTCAGAGAAGTTGGGGGGAGGAAGTTTTGGTTCTGTATTTAAGGGGTACCTAGGCAACTCTACCATAGCCGTGAAAAGGCTCGATGGAGCCTATCAAGGAGAGAAGCAATTCAGGGCTGAAGTGAATTCAATTGGAATCATCCAGCATATTAACTTAGTTAAACTGATTGGGTTTTGTTGTGAAGGTGATAACAGGTTACTTGTGTATGAATACATGCCAAACCGCTCCCTTGATGTGTGCTTGTTCGAGGCTAATGATATAGTTTTGGATTGGACTACTAGGTACCAAGTAGCTACTGGAGTTGCAAGAGGTCTTGCTTACTTGCATAATAGTTGTCGGGATTGCATCATACATTGTGATATCAAGCCAGAGAATATACTTCTCGATGCATCTTATGTGCCTAAAATTGCAGATTTTGGAATGGCAAAGATTTTGGGGAGGGAATTTAGCCGTGCAATGACAACAATGAGAGGAACTATTGGATATATGGCTCCTGAATGGATTAGTGGAACAGTTGTTACATCAAAAGTAGATGTTTACAGCTATGGAATGGTTTTGTTTGAGATCATATCAGGAAGGAGGAACTCAAGTCATGAATGTTTCAGGGATGGTGATTATTCATTCTTTTTTCCCATGCAAGTTGCACGCAAACTTCTCAATGGAGACATCGGAAGTCTTGTGGATGCCAGTTTGAAAGGTGACATGAACCTAGTGGAGGTTGAAAGAGCTTGCAAAATTGCATGTTGGTGCATTCAAGACAACGAATTTGATCGACCAACAATGGCTGAGGTGGTACAGGCCCTTGAGGGTCTACTTGAACTCGACATGCCTCCATTGCCAAGACTACTAAGTGCTATCACAGGAGACTCACATTCAGTGACACCACAATATTTTGATTCAGTGTAAATCTATATGCTGATTCACAATTAAAAGTAGTCTACCAGGACATTATAATTCATCTTGCCTTTTTAGAAAATTAGGGATAACATCTAAGGTCTTTAAGAGATCATGTTAAATAAACTCGTAGTTATTAAGATCTCTGTGCCCAAGCAGGAGATCGTGCCAGCCTTCCAGACAAAATATATTTTGTGTCTATGTAAGATCTGTAGGTATTAGTGTACCGTATACATTTTTCATGTTGCCAATTGAGATGTTTCCGGACACGCAGGCGCAATTGCCTTGTCAGTTGAGAGAGTATATTGTTGAGCCTAACATTGGCAAATGTGTGACAACCTGACAACTATGCTGCTCATATTATGCAAAGTTGCAAACATGGCCTATATATGGCCTATAAATACAAGGCTAAATTGTTCACTGGCAAACAAAAAGGAGAAGCCTGGCTGCTAAGCTGCAACTTGTATTTTCAAGGATAGCCACATTCTACAACTATAACACAAGAACTTTGTAAGCCAGAATTACGCGCAAATCCTAACACTAACTACCTTAACTGCAAGGAATTTAAAAGTTGGGGTGTGTGTTACCAATCACTGAAGGAAGATAACGGATGAGCATGTTTGATTGTCTCTCTTTCTTCATCTACAGTTGTTGCTGCTGCTGCAGTTAGTTGCGATTTATAGGCCATTCCATCTGCCAAAGGCAAACTGTATACTGCATCAGTTTCCATCAAAACTATTGATCTGAGAAAGATAAGTGCCAAGATGAGTAAATAACAGAACATAATAGAAGAATAGAACTGCCGCTGCTAAACCAAAAGTTACCTTTGGTGAACAGGTCAAGGCAAGTCGATGGTAATAACCAGCTAAGTAGAGTTGGATTAGCTTCACAAGTAGTTGTTGTGTGCATGTGCCAAGCCTCACAAGTCGTCACAAGAAGCAAGGTAACTGCAAGAAGCTTCAAAAGAAGTTGACACATCAACATTCCTAGCTGGATTTTTTTTTCATATGTAGAGCTAGTTGATGGGTACCTGGACAGAATAAGCTTTACAACAAGCAGTGCACCAGCCAATTAACTCTTGACATGAAGATAGGTTTGATGTAAACCTGAGAGGTTCCCTTCAGTAGTTGTCTGAAGTCTGAACCCTGAATATATTTTAGTATATGTATTGTTATAATTAAATTTTCTCTTAGTACATAAACTGGATAGAGAAGGCTGCATCTCTCATCATGCTTACTTCAATTCTGTTCATCGTGAAATGGCATCCAATCCAATGACACACTGCATGGGATATATGAAAAAAAACAATACACAACAAGAAGCCTTCCATTGCGACTGTAGAAATCAAATAGCACAAATGCCTTCCATTCACTGTAGAAATCAAAACCATCTGTAGCGCTGCTTTGAGCACCTGACAAGTAACTTTCTCCCTGGTACAAAGATAGATCAGAGCAAGCTCAATGGTATGAACTGGTGTCTTGTTTGTTTCCAGTAAGACTATAGTATTACTGTACTATGAGTTAGGCCCAAATGCCCAACGAAGTTAACACTGCCAATCTTACGATTCGCTTGTTCAGTGAACGATGAACCATAAATACAGCATTCTTTCCCTCGAACAAAGTACTGACAAAAATAGTAGGAAAAGAAAAACCTAATATGTTCAAATCTATTTTTCCTTTTAACGAACAACAAAATGGCGACGGTTTCCAATCGAATAATCTACCGGAGAGCACGACGCATCCCACAAATCTCACGCTTGCGAGCATCCGGGCTAGCCCCCAAGGATCCCTCAGTATCTCGAGCGATTCGCATCGTCCTCAGCGGCGCATCTGCTAACATTTTGTGGAATAACAAAATATGCTTTCCCCCAAATCGAAGAAACAACTGGTACAAAGGAGACGTAGCGGCGGCGAGACCGTACCGCGGAGGGAGATGCTCCGTCGCACATCTGCCCCATCTCCGTCGGCGGCGACGGCGGTCGGCGGACTGGCGCTGCTCGCCGCTCGCCGCTCGCCCCGCGCGCAGAGGAGGAGGATTTCACGACTCGTCCGAGGCTGCAGGCCCATCGTCTTCATCACCGTGGCCGAAGAAGCCCACCACAGCCCACCTAACTTACGGACAACGGGACAATGCCGCGACAGGTCCAGCGATACATAATGCCCGAATGCCCGATAAAACACATGCTGCGCTTGGAGAGTTGGAGAGGTAAAATTAATACGTAACTCTAGAATTGACTCGTGGGTTACCTATTAATTTGATTTATACTTTCTCCGTTCTAAAATATAAGAGCAAGTATAATAGTAGGCTATAAGTCGGCTAAATGCTGAGTTGGAGGAAAGAAGAGAGGAGAGAGAGGAGAAGCGGGCTATAAACTTACAGCCGGCTTGGACACAAGAACCAAAAACTCTGTGAGAGAGACAAGTGGGTCCTGTATTAATTGTGACAAGCTAACTATTATATAGGTAGGCTGAGAGAAGGCTACAAATGTCCTTATAGCTAGCAGGTCGGTTGTATTATTAGCCTTGCTCTAAGGCACAACTACTTTTTAAAGTTGTTTCATAATATAAGGCGTGCATGCATGCATGTAATTAATTAGCACATTCTCTCCCATAAATTATTATTATTTTAAATCCTACACTCACAAGATTTTAATTCTATTGGTTGCATGTATTGTACTAGTTGGGGTGATTTATGACAATGATGTGATATTAATTATTTCTTGGACTTCGGGTTAAGGTTGGTTGTGCCTTATATTTTGGAATTGAGGGTGTAAATAATTTTATGGATCGACCCACTTGCATCTCTACGTGGTAAGTCGGACCATAATAGGCCCACGGGTTGACATATAAGTTCGCAGGTCAGTCCTCTTTTCATCCCTAGCTGCGCTCCATGTTATTAGTTAGTTTGTGCTTTAAATCGTCAATAGTAGTTGTGTATATGATGTAAATTTATAATGCAAACTTGATAGAAACTTCCTTGTTATTGTGATACGGTGTTTCCGATGCCCTATTCTAATACTTCCCCATCCTAGTTTGATCATTAGTTTTCTCAAAATGATCATCATCTAATAAAATCTCTTTATTTATTTGTGAAAAAAGTAAATGTGCATCGCGTAATGCCCTGCATGCATGTATGCTTGAATGATAATTAATTTATAAATGATGAATGTTTTGATATTCTTGGTCTAGGTGTCCTTTTGTTTAGTGGATGATCATATTGGGACAAAGGGAGTAGCTTCGTTCATGATATTTTCCGATATTACGGTAGAATCGGTATCATTTTCGTTTCTGGCTCTACCGTTTGGTTTGTATTGTTCAAGAAAATAGTAACCCTTTCCTGATATTTTCATCCTTACTCTAAAGTCTTAATTGGGTGTGGCCTACGCTAGAATGTGACTCTTCAATTATATTGCTTAGGCCAGGTACAATGATCTTTATAAGTAAACTCTCTCTCTATTATCATGTAAGTAAAATTTGATTACATGGAAGAAAAAGAGGGGATGAAAATAAAAATATGGTTGCTATCTAAGCCCTCTTAGCAATTAGTAAAAAAAAAAGAATTGTTGCATGGATACGAGAGAAAGGAAAGAAATATTATTTTGGTACATTAATGTTTAGACACCATGCTTACAGAGATAACATTTAATGATAAAACAAGTCACAATAAAATAAATAATAATTACATAATTTTTTTAATAAGATGAATGGTCAAACGTATATAAAAAGTCAATGACATTATACATTAAAATACGGTAAAATACGGACTGAGAATCTGTTTAGACTTTTGAAAAGTCCTACAATTCCGCGAGCTAAAAAAACTGTGATGCGGTGTCTGCACCCGCGTTGCACCCGCGTTGTTTGACCTCACTAAGAGCAAGTTTAATAGTATAGCCAACCGCTGGCTTTAAATTATCTATAGTCAACTTAATAGTTAATTTATACAATATATATACAGTCTGCATCAATCTCTTCAAAAGTACTACTTAATAAAGAGGGTTGTAAACGAAATCGTTAGAGTTGCAGCATATTTCAACATGACAGAATTTTGCAGGATGCGAAGAAGTAAAACTCAAACTCTCGGCTGATAAAGGTCGAGCTGCATACCAAACTCTCAGCAGCAACGAGCTCAATAAAACTACTGAAGTAGCCTGGCAAAGGCTCGGTTTAAAACAGATTGTTGAGTAGATGGTTGCCCCGCATTATTACTTGATTATAGTGATAGATTAAATATTTTAATAAATAAACTTAAAAAATACAGTGGAATAAAGTTCTTTTTTTTGAAAAAAAAGTATTTTTAAATTGTGTAGCAAATATCCCTTTTCAACAATCTAGCACTAATTTAAACGAACTAAGCCTAAAAGATGGAGTTGCCTATCGTGAGCAGGTCAATTCAATCAGATGGTCAGTACCAGCTTTGAGTACTCGTGATTAAGCACTAAACGGCATGACCAAGTCAAGGCATTTTTCATTATTTGTCTCCATTATTTCCAAGGCCGATCAAGCATTCTTTTTTTTTTCTTTTTCAACACACCTGTGCCACCCCAGTTACGATTCCATTCTCTTTCACATTTGAGGGAGCTACTTCATGGCTCACACGGCTGACAGGGCAAGAAAACGATCTCTGAAAAAAAAAATAAAGTGCAGTGGTTAGTTATAAATTGATCACTACGATTGTATGAAAATGATGTTTTTCTATCTGTCCTGCAGCATGCATTCACAGTTACGTAGTCATACAGGTGACAAACGAACAGATTCATTGACCAAACTTACCCATTTGTAGCAGGTAATGGAGTCTAAAATTGGCATCCCAAGCAAACTGAGCACAAACAAAATATAAAGGGGAGGAGCTGTGGCTCTGCAGTTCTCATTCCTAACCAACACTCTGCATCCATCCATCCCAATTTCTCGTTCAGAATGCCTCTCGCCCTCACCCTTCTTGGATTATTACTCTTGTCACTACACATCTCTGCATCTTGTGCTGCCATGGACACCATGACACCTGCGCAAGCGCTCTTTGGAAACGGCAAGCTCATATCCAGCAACGGCAAGTTCGCGCTCGGCTTCTTCCAGACTGGCAGTAAGTCCTCTCATAACACCCTAAATTGGTACCTAGGCATATGGTACAACAAAATCCCCAAGCTAACTCCAGTATGGGTGGCAAACGGTGATAACCCAGTCACAGACCCCAACAATTCAGAGCTCACGATCTCTGGCGATGGCGGGCTCGTCATCTTAGATCGATCCAACAGATCCATCGTTTGGTCTACCCGAATAAATATCACAACTAACGACACAGTTGCCATGCTATTGAACAGCGGAAACCTCGTCCTACAGAATTTCTTGAATTCATCCGATGCGCTGTGGCAAAGCTTTGACTACCCAACACATACTTTCCTCCCTGGTGCAAAACTTGGTTGGAGCAAGATCAGTGGTCTCAATAGCCGTCTGGTTTCTAGGAAGAATTCAATTGACCTAGCTCCTGGCAAATACAGTGTTGAGTTAGATCCAAGTGGTGCGAATCAATACATCTTTACACTGTTGAACTCATCCACACCATATTTGACTAGCGGGGTATGGAATGGCCAATACTTTCCCTCAATTCCAGAGATGGCAGGACCCTTTATAGTAAATTTTACATTTGTCGACAATGATCAAGAGAAGTACTTCACATATAGCTTACTAGATGAGACAGTGGTTTTCCATCATTTCTTGGATGTCTCAGGTCGAACAAAGACATTTGTTTGGCTTGAGGGCTCACAAGATTGGGTAATGACCTATGCACAACCCAAAGTTCAATGTGATGTATTTGCTGTTTGTGGACCTTTCACAATCTGTAACGATAATGAACTTGGGTTCTGCAAGTGCATGAAAGGTTTCTCCATAAAATCACCAAAGGATTGGGAATTAGATGATCGGACAGATGGGTGCATGAGAAATACTCCATTAGACTGTGCTAGCAACAAAACCGCATCAAGTTTGACTGACAAGTTCCATTCTATGCCATGTGTTAGATTGCCTCAAAATGGCTACAGCATTGAAGCTGCTACAAATGCAGATAAATGCGCCCTAGTTTGCCTAAGTAATTGCTCTTGCACTGCATATTCTTATGGCAATGGTGGCTGCTTGGTCTGGCATGCTGAGTTGTTCGATGTAAAACAGCAGCAGTGTGATGGCATAACTGATACTAATGGAGGGACCCTTTACATTCGCCTTGCTTCAAGAGAGGAGCAAAGCCAGAAAAAGAACAGAAGAGGATTGATCATTGCAATTGCCCTTGGTCTAAGCTTCGCTGCTCTGTTTATGCTGGCAATCGCACTAGTGATTTGGTGGAACAAAAGTAAGAGGTATAATTGCACATCAAACAATGTTGAAGGTGAGAGTGGAATTGTTGCGTTTAGATATATTGATCTGCAGCATGCGACTAAAAACTTCTCAGAAAAGCTGGGGGAAGGTGGGTTTGGTTCTGTATTCAAGGGATTTCTCCATGACTCAAGAACTATAGCAGTGAAAAAGCTTGCTGGTGCACATCAAGGAGAAAAACAATTCAGAGCAGAAGTGAGCTCGATTGGACTAATCCAACATATAAATTTAATAAAACTAATTGGCTTCTGTTGTGACAATGATAGTAAACTGCTTGTTTATGAACACATGCCAAATCGTTCCCTTGATGTTCATCTATTCCCAACTGATATTAAAATTTTGAATTGGGATACTAGGCATCAAATAGCTATTGGAGTTGCTAGAGGACTATCTTATTTGCATGACAGCTGCCGCGACTGCATTATACACTGTGATGTTAAACCTCAAAACATACTTCTCAGTGAATCATTCACTCCCAAAATTGCAGACTTTGGAATGGCAAAGTTTCTAGGAAGAGATTTTAGTCGAGTTTTGACTACAATGAGAGGAACTATAGGATATCTTGCACCTGAATGGATTAGTGGAGTGCCTATCACACCAAAAGTTGATGTTTATAGCTATGGGATGGTTTTGTTGGAAATTGTTTCAGGAAGGAGGAATTCAAATGGAGGATGTATCACTGGTGGTGACAAAGATGTTTATTTCCCAGTGAAAGTCGCGCATAAGCTTCTGGAGGGAGATGTAGAAAGCTTGATAGATCCCAACTTACATGGCGACGCCAACTTAACAGAGGTTGAGAGAGTTTGCAAGGTTGCTTGTTGGTGTATTCAAGATAATGAGTTCGACCGACCTACTATGGGTGAAGTGGTTCAAATTCTCGAGGGAATATTTGAACTTGACACACCTCCAATGCCAAGACTACTGCAAGCTATTGCCGGAAGCTCTTGTTCTATTGCAGAATAATATTTTCACAATCAAATGATTCTATTTAATCGATAGGGTTATTTTTACCTTTCTTGTGCATAAGATTGTCAGACGTAAATGTAAGCTACATTGTGGATCTATATTGAAATGTTAATTAGTGAAATCAACACAGCAGGTACCATTGCTTAGCCTATAGCAATGTTTAAACCTACGACTTCCCTTTCCCATATTCTTTTGAAGCTCATCCCCCTAGGCTTTTCAACCAAGCGGTCTAATTACTACTTTCGATTTTTCAACAATTATATTCGCATCATTTACTAGATAGCCATAATCCCTATGATATTTTTTTTGTCCCACAGTTCTGCATCATCTACTGGATGCATCTTGTCAAATAAAAACTACTAACCACCCATCTGGCTGGAGATATCACTGGATTGGTTGTAACTAACAAATGTTTTCTCCTCTTTAAATCTTAATGAGATTGGTCGGACAACCTTTGGCTGACCCGGCAAAAAAAAATGTCACTGGATTGGATAATGTCCTGTACTAACCATAAAGATTGGAAAGATGTAGCAAAAATACATGATATTAGTAGTTTTTTCAGTCTTACGCACCAGGAAATTGATCGATCTTCTCTAGTTGCAAACGAACAGTATAGACCAATCTGTCTGTTGAATGTAAGTTTCAAAATATTCACAAAAGTCTTGGCAAATAGGATTGCGTTGGTAGCCCAAAAAATCATAAAGCCTTCTCAGACAGCTTTTTTAAAGGGTAGGAACATTATGGAAGGAGCTATAATTTTACATGAGACCTTACATGAGATGCATAAAAGAAAGAAGGATGGTGTTATTCTTAAGCTTGATTTTGAGAAAGCCTATGATAAGGTTGATTGGAAGTTTCTACAACAAACTTTAAGAATGAAGGGCTTTGAGCCTAGGTGGTGTAAGTGGATTGATCAAGTGGTAAGAGGTGGCAGTGTAGCGGTGAAAGTTAATGATGAGATAGGAAACTTCTTTCAAACAAAAAAGGGACTGAGGCAGGGGGATCCCCTCTCCCCTTTACTTTTCAACTTGGTGGCAGACATGCTGGCAGTGTTAATTCAGAGAACAAGCGAGCATGGTAAGATTCATGGAGTGATTCCACATTTAGTAGACGATGGTCTTTCCATTCTTCAATACGCAGATGACACGATACTTTTTATGGAGCATGACCTAGAGGATGCTAAAAATCTTAAACTTGTACTAAGTGCTTTCGAAAGGTTATCTGGCTTGAAGATTAATTTTCATAAGAGTGAATTGTTGTGTTTTGGCAAAGCTATAGAGGTTGAAAGAGAGTATGCTCTCCTCTTTGGGTGCAAAACTGGTTCATATACACTAAAGTACTTGGGCCTCCCGATGCATTACAGAAAGTTGTCTAATAAAGATTGGAAGGAAGTAGAAGAAAGATTTCAGAAAAGATTAGGTAGTTGGAAAGGCAAGCTACTTTCGGTTGGAGGTCGTCTCGTGCTCATCAACTCAGTGTTGAGCAGCCTTGCAATGTATATGTTATCCTTCTTTGAAGTGCCTAAAGGCATAATCAAAAAGCTGGACTATTATAGATCCAGATTTTTTTGGCAAAGTGATGAACACAAGAAGAAGTACAGATTGGCTAGATGGAGTGTTCTATGTAAACCCAAGGAATGTGGGGGCTTAGGGATTCAGAATCTTGAGGTTCAAAATAAGTGCTTGTTGAGTAAGTGGTTATTTAAGTTGATTAATGAAGAGGGGGTCTGGCAAAACTTGTCTGGCAAAACTTATTGAGGAAAAAATATCTTGCCAAGAAGACTATAATGCAGGTCCAAAAGCAAAGGGGGGACTCCCACTTTTGGACAGGTCTAATGGGAGTGAAGGATACCTTTAGCTCTTTTGGCTCGTTTAAACTTCAGGATGGTTTACAAATCAGATTTTGGGAAGACTGTTGGCTTGGAAACCAATCTTTAGAGAAAATATACCCATCGTTGTACAATCTTGTAAGAAATAAGAATGTGGTGGTGGCTAAGGTGTTGGAGAGGGTTCCTTTGAACGTCTCCTTTAGGAGAGCCATAATAGGAGATAATTTGAAAGCATGGCATGAGATTGTAGCTAACGTGGTTGATATAAACCTTAGAGGGCAAAAGGATAGGTTTACTTGGGATGCTAGTAAAAATGGAACTTTCACAGTCAACTCGATGTATAAAAAACTCATGTTTGGAAATGTGATACCAAGGCAATCTTTTATTTGGAAGCTAAGACTTCCGTTGAAAATAAAGATCTTCTTGTGGTATTTAAAAGAGGGGGTCATTTTAACCAAGGATAATTTAGCTAAGAGGAGGTGGAAAGGTAGCCTTAGATGTTGCTTTTGTAGGTCTCATGAGACAATACAATACCTCTTCTTTGATTGCCCCATGGTAAGATATGTGTGGAGCGCAGTACATTTCACTTTTGGCATCTGCCCACCGCACAATATGTCTCATTTACTTGGTAGTTGGCTAAGTGGTGTTAACATTAGGCTAAAAAATCAAGTTTTTGTGGGCATAGCGGCGTTGTGCTGGGCGGTGTGGTTAAATAGGAATGATGTGGTTTTTAATGGACCATGTACTTACTCTTTTATGCAGGTAATTTTCAGAGGGACACACTGGGCAAGACTTTGGTCTTTGTTGCTTAAGGAAGAGGATGGCAACATGTTGAAAAATTATTGCAAGGTGTTAGAGATGAGGGTCTTAGAATTCTTCTCTAATTATGGCTGGAATTTCAGAGGGAGAATTGAAGCTTACACTGTTGTTTAAGCTTGTTTGTTGAGTTTGCTTGGTTGTCTTGTTAGCTGGCATATTAGTTGAACTTGGTACTTCTTATGTTACTTTTAAGTATGTTTTGTAACCCATGTAATGGGAGGAGCCTTAGTGCTCTTGTATGGACTTGATTGGCAGTGTACATTCTTCGGGATGTAGAAGCCGGGGTTTATATAAATCCTTTATCTAAAAAAAAGTTGCAAACGAACAATATGGTGGCCGACCTCGTGCGCCCCTAATCCCAGGTAAGCTACTACCAGCTCTTGCCAGGTGACAAACGCCGGCCAAGGTGAACGATGGTGGAGGACGAGCAATCAAATGCAGGGCAGGTTGCATCCCCCCAAATATTTGCGCTGATTTCTACCGGAATCTTCAGTTTTTTGCAGGCACACACGGAGATATATATATATTCTTCGACGAGATGTTGATCCCCAAAACGTACAAGAACAGAGAGACCAAAAAGCGTAAGACGACGAGACCTTACCACTGGGAGAGAGAGAGAGAGAGAGAGAGAGAGAGATCCCCCGCCGCCGCCGTGAGTCTGGTCATCTCCGGCGGCGGCTCGCCGCCCCGAGGTTACATCGCCCACGACGCCGACGAGCGGTGCAGCCCAAATGAAAGCCACGTCATCAGCAGCACCGGGCCGGCCCATCTCCCCTTCCCAAGCAAATTTCTGCGCTCGCGGCCCAACGCTTCGTGGCTCTTCCTGCTGTGGAGAATCTGGAGATCACGTGGATTTTTTTTAATATATTTATTTTAAAAAGATTTACAAAAATAAACTACCATTTCAAAGTTTTTTTTAAAAAAAGAGTAAATTACACCCACAGTACGATAACTTAGTAGATGCGTGCGATTTAGTGCAAGAACTTGAAAAATAAGTAGAGTAGTACATAAACTGACAATCACGTGCATTTTAGTAAAAACATTGATACGTACCTTTTGATTAATCCTGGTATTATAAGCTTAACTGCTAGATCATTAGCTCATGGATTCAATTTTGTGTTTTGCCATGTTCATAGCCCAAGATAATGAATATGTTGATTAATCGAATCGCTCGGAAATTATGCTTATTTGCATGCACTTACTTTTGATAATCATATATCTTTCGGTTTCAAATCGATAGAATTATTTTATTATTATTATAACTAACAAATTAAAAGCAATACATAATACATGTAGATCCTTGTCGAGATGGAATAAGTGGCTGCTTTTTTATATGGCATAAAAAGTATGGTGTGGAATACTGATCTTTTAACCAAAATGCACGCACTAGCCAAGTTGTTGCACATATATGCTTATTTTTTAAGTTTTTCACTAGATCGCACCCACATACCAAGTTAATGTACTATAGACGCAATTTACTCTAAAAAAAATAAACTCCACGCGGCGCTCTATGATAGGGTAATCTATGTGACGTGGCACCGGCCGCACCCCGCGGGAGGGGGCTACCTACAGAATTACCACGGTGCAAAGTTTAGTGATGCATGGGGTGCACCAAGGCAAATTATATTTATATTTCTATAGAACTTCAAAATGAGAATTTATTTTTGTAAATCTTTAAAACTAATAAAAACAAAAAAATCGATCACGAGTAACCTTTCAATCTGCCAAAGCCCAAAGGCCATCGTATTCGTGAGGATCAGGACTGCCAAAGCCCTAAACCAATCACCAGTGGAACGAATGGTAAGGAGTAATTGGTAGGGGTGAAAACGGTACAGAAACGGATGGAAACCATCCTTATCGTTTTCGTTTTCATATTTTTTTTCGGAATCGGAAACCTCGGATACGAAAACGGAATCGAATATTATAGAAACCGAAAACGGAGCGAAAATGAACCGGCGCGAATACGGTAACGAAAATTTATCGGAATAAAAACCCCCTCAAACTGATAAATCCAATTGAATAAATTATCTATGTTTAAAAGAGTAATGTTGTTGATAAATTCTAATGTAGTACAAAATATTCTTATATAATTTTAGATTTGCATAACAAACATTTTTTAAAATAATAACAGACAAACACCATGGTATTCACTATTTAGTGCTTAAAAAAAGAATCCAGGGTATTTCGATCACAAAATTTCTAGTAATTCCAAGAAAATTTCCGGAAAGTTTCCGACCGATTCCGAGTTCCGACGGAAACTACCCTTATCATTTCCGATTCCATTTCCGAGAAAATATTTCCAAATTCGTTTCCGTTTCTGAAAAATTCCGACCGACAGATTCCGTTTTCAAAAATAGGTCTGGAATTCGGAAAGTTTCCGTACCGTTTTCACCCCTAGTAATTGGTAAGTATTATTTCTTTTCTTTTCAACGTGAGTGTATACAAGTATAGATTAGTCAGGATTAAAGATTCCTACTTACTCCGTTTAACTATGTAAGACTTCTATATAAATGTGGGTGATGGTAGAAAGTCTTACATTATGAAACGGGGGGAGTAATAGTTACGCTTTAAATACAATTTTCAATCTGCCAAAGTCCATGTATTCGTGCGTGCTTTCCATTGGTTCAGCCGATGATTGCGCGGAGAAAAGGTCAAACTGGGTGAAATATACTTAATCACACTATTATGATAAGCTGTGCTCATTGGCAAGCACTCATGGGCCCTGTTTGGAAGATTAGCCCAGGGCTAATTTTGAGAGCTAATGTTTAGTCATGAATTGGTAGGCTAAACATTAGCCTAACATGATATGTTTGGATCCATAGGCTAATTCAAGACTAAAAGGTGGAGAGAGAGTAGAAAGAGATGAGAGAGAAGGAGAGAGAGAGAGCTGCTTTTTTATGGTCCCCACACAAAATTAGCCCTATTAGCACTCTTTGGAGGGGCTAATGTTTTGAGGGGGGCTAATTCACATTAGCTCAAAATTAGTCCACCTGTTTGGATCCTTGAGGGCTAATTTGAGACTAAAAGATGAGAGCTGAACATTAGCCTATGGAACCAAACAGGGCCTGGTAGCCTGGTACACATGGCGATCGAGGAAATTTGGTGGTTAGTGCCACGCCTTCGAGTACCCATAGTCCCGTATCATGATGTACGCACCGATTTGGCATGATAATATAGTTAATGTGTTCAGCATTTTTGCCTCCTTTAATTCCGCCGTCCAAGTCCATAAGAATGGTTTGCAACACGCTTTGGTATGACCAAGAAGAGATGTACACTATTCCAGCATTAACTCATACTCCTTACGTACTAGTAAAGGAAGTCGTTTAGGACAGCGGCATGGTCTCCAAAACACAACTTTGACTTCTTGTTTCTATAAAAATATTTATTGAAAAGTGATATATGTATACTTTTATGAAAGTATTTTTCAAGACAAATCTATACATATAATTTTTACATTTTTAAACTCAACAACTTGAGAGTTATTTATGATTTATATTCCCAAGGTTTGACTTAAACATTGTCCTAAATAACTTTCTTTATGAGTACGGAGGGAGTATTCCATTATTTCTATAAAAAAAACTTCTAGCCGCATCATAACTAGAAATTGGATTTTTATAGGATGGAGGGAGTAGTCACGTACTTATATACAGCCGCACCTGAGCGTTGACATCCTGCATCCTGTGCTCAACATGAAACTGATTTGATTTTGGAGAAGGAATGTCAGATTTGATCTCGTGTGCCACACTGGAAACTGGACAAAATTTTGTCTACTAGCTGAAGTTTTCATTTGGACCCGAAACATTTTTTTGCTCAGGAAAGGAAAATGGAACAAAGTAGAGTCCACAGTGTCCACTGCATTGGTATGTGGGATGAACTTGCTGTGCTTTGCAAGGTTTAGAAGAATATATAAACCTACTCACCTGCGTACGTGTTGATGGCAGAGGCATAAAACAACCATTTCTGTCTGGAATAGTTGGCAAGGATCATTCCTGAGTCCAAACGCTCCAGCGTTGAGGTCTGACCAAGATAAGAAGATTATTTATTATTCAGATAACCTATCATATTTCTCGAGGCTTGTTTCAGGCTAAACACAACGTCGTCAGTTGACAAGGTCTGATTTCTAAACAGCAACTGAAGCTGCTTGCAGGACCATCATCTGCTTCAATCCCACTCTTCCCTCAGTCCTCCACCACGCCTTCCCCTTGTTCATCATCTGCTTCCTCATGCCTCTCCTTCATCATGTCCTCCTTGGCTTCCTCCTCATCCTCCTCTACCTACGGACTCCGACGAGCTCTACCGCCACGGACACCGTGTCTCCCGGCCACGCACTCGTCGGCAGCGACAGGCTTGTCTCCAACAACGGGAAGTTCGCGCTCGGCTTCTTCAAGCCAGGCAATGAGTCCTACACCAACCACAATTCCTACCTTGGCATATGGTTCAACAAGGTCCCCAAGCTAACCCCACTGTGGACTGCCAACGGTAATAACCCGGTGGTGGACCCCACTTCACCGGAGCTCGCAATATCCGGTGATGGAAACTTGGCCATCTTGGATCATGCCACCAAGTCGATCATATGGTCCACCCATGCCAACATCACTGCCAAGGACACCATTGCCATACTGTTGAACAACGGGAATCTTGTCCTACGAAGCTCCTCAAATTCATCCATAATCTTCTGGCAGAGCTTCGACTACCCAACAGATACACTTTTCCCCAGTGCGAAGATTGGCTGGGACAAGGTCACCGGCCTGAACCGTCGTCTTGTTTCTAGGAAGAACTCGATTGATCAAGCTCCTGGTATATACTCCTTGGAGTTAGGGCCCAATGGGGATGGTCATCTGCTATGGAACTCAACCATAGCGTATTGGTCCAGCGGACAGTGGAACGGCCGATATTTTGGCCTAACACCGGAGATGACAGGCGCTCTCATGCCGAATTTCACATTTTTCCACAATGACCAAGAGGCTTACTTCATATACACCTGGGATAATGAGACGGCGATCATGCACGCCGGAATAGATGTCTTCGGCAGAGGTTTGGTGGCCACATGGTTGGAGGAATCGCAGGACTGGTTGATCTATTACAGGCAGCCTGAAGTTCATTGTGATGTGTATGCAATCTGTGGACCATTCACAATCTGCGACGACAATAAGGATCCGTTCTGCGACTGTATGAAGGGCTTCTCTGTAAGATCACCAAAGGACTGGGAGCTTGACAATCGAACAGGAGGGTGCATCAGGAATACTCCGTTAAGTTGTGGCAGTAGAACGGACAGAACAGGCCTCACAGATAAATTCTACCCTGTGCAAAGTATTAGGTTGCCTCACAGTGCCGAAAATGTGAAGGTTGCTACCAGTGCAGATGAATGCTCACAGGCATGCTTGAGCAACTGCTCCTGTACTGCTTATTCCTATGGGAAAAGTGGCTGCTCTGTTTGGCATGATGAGTTGTACAATGTAAAGCAACTATCTGATTCTTCTTCTGATGGAAACGGGGAAGTTCTTTACATTCGCCTTGCTGCGAAAGAGTTGCAAAGTTTAGAAAGGAAGAAGAGTGGAAAAATAACTGGCGTTACCATTGGTGCAAGCACCGGTGGCGCTTTGCTTTTGATTATCCTTCTATTGATAGTTTGGAGAAGGAAAGGGAAATGGTTTACTCTCACACTGGAAAAGCCTGAGGTTGGCGTTGGGATCATTGCATTTAGATATATTGATTTGCAACGGGCAACTAAAAACTTTTCTAAGAAGTTGGGGGGAGGCAGTTTTGGTTCTGTATTTAGAGCAATGCTCCGGTGCTTTCTACCGGTAGTATATACTACCAGTAGAACTAATCTGAACCGTTTATTTTTAAGGGTAGATTAGTAAAGTACTGAGGTAGATTTGGGATAAATTTGGCACTTAATTTATTTTTGTCGTGGATCGCTCGGATGTTTCTGGAAAAGCAGTGCTGCCACCGCTTCCTCATCCATCGCAATCGAGCGGAGGTGGAGAGAGCGACTCCTTCCGCCGCCGGCGCTTGTGCATCACGTTCCCTTCCGCCGGTGGCAATACTCTCCGGCGCCCCCTCTTGTTCAGTTCCCCTTCTCTGCCGGCGTCTACCCGCTTCCCCGCCGCAGGAGCTTCTGGTGCCACCCTGAAGACTTCCGGCGTGCGCACAGGGGCAGCGGTGCAGAGGAGCCCCGCGTGGTTCCACCTCCTCTCGCACGACACCGCCGGCGGTGGTGGCAGCCGCGACGACGGCTACAGGCGTGCGTGGAGCCGGCTGTTGAGGAGGCTGGTGCAGGAGAGCATGAGCTTCTGTAGCCTCAGCATCAGCAGGCACGGTAATGTTAATTTTCGTGGATGACTTCACCAGAATCAAGAATCTGATTCTGAATCTGAATCAAGAATTTAATTTGGAGATGGACAGTATGCTCTATTGCTATACCAGAATCAAGAATCTGAATTTGCTATGAAAAGAAGTAGCTCAACTTCTGTGAGCCTGATCCATTAAATTTGTGCTTTGCTTCCTCTTTACCCAAGCTAATGTAATGTGAATAGGCCCATCTTGTTGGAATTCTGCGTGAAACCCATTCCAGCAATCCAGTCCACGAAGGCTTCCCCTTGCGAGTCGTCACGGCGGCGAGCGGGTGGCGGTGGCGCCATGGATGGCCAGCAGGAGGAGCAGCACGCAGGGCGGCGGCAGCTGAAGCCCGGGAAAGACAAAAGTATCCCTCCGCAAATATTTTTTTTTGGACAAAAATATCCCTCCACAATTCTACTACCATTAAGTGTGATGGTAGTAGAAATAGATCTGAACCCTATGATCAAATGAGATCAACGGTTCAGATTATTTTCTACTACAATTAGAGGGCACCGGAGTGGGTATCCTGTATTTAAGGGCTACCTAAGCAACTCTACCATAGCAGTGAAAAGGCTTGATGGTGCCCGTCAAGGAGAGAAGCAGTTCAGGGCTGAAGTGAATTCAATTGGAATCATCCAACGTATTAACTTAGTTAAATTGGTCGGGTTTTGTTGCGAAGGTGATAATAGGTTACTTGTGTATGAATACATGCCAAACAGCTCCCTTGATGTGTGTTTATTCAAGGCTAATGATATAGTTTTGGATTGGACTACTAGATATCAAATAGCTATTGGAGTTGCCAGAGGCCTTGCCTACTTGCATACTAGTTGTCGGGATTGCATCATACATTGTGACATCAAGCCAGAGAATATACTTCTGGATGCATCTTATGTGCCTAAAATTGCAGATTTTGGAATGGCAAAGATTTTGGGGAGAGAATTTAGCCGTGCTATGACTACAATGAGAGGAACTTTTGGATATCTGGCTCCTGAATGGATTAGTGGAACAGTTGTTACATCTAAAGTAGATGTTTACAGCTACGGGATGGTCTTTTTTGAGATCATATCGGGAAGAAGGAACTCAAGTCATGAAAATTTCAGGGATGGTGATTATTCATTCTTTTTTCCCATGCAAGCTGCACGCAAGCTTCTCAATGGAGACGTTGGAAGTCTTGTGGATGCTAGTTTGGAAGGCGGTGTGAACCTCGTTGAGGTTGAAAGAGCTTGCAAAATTGCATGCTGGTGTATTCAAGATAACAAATTTGATCGACCAACAATGGGCGAGGTGGTACAGTCTCTTGAGGGTCTACTTGAACTCGACATGCCTCCATTACCAAGACTACTAAATGCTATCACAGGAGGCTCACATCCAGTGACACCACAATATTTTGATTCACTATAAATCTGTATGTTGATTTGCAATTTCCAGTTGTCTGACAGAACATTATAATTCATCTTGCCTTTTAAGAAAACTAGGTATAACATGTAAGATCTCTAGGAGATCATGTCTTATACTCGTATTAAATAAACTCAGTACCGTAACATGTAATTAAGATCTCTGTACCCAAGAAGGAGATTGTGCCAGCCTTATTAACAAATTATAGTTGGTGTCTATGTAGTATCTTTAGGTATTAGTGTACCGTATACACTTTTCATGTTGCCAATTGAGATGTTTTCAGAAATACAGGGGCGATTGCCTCGTCAGTTGATAGTGGATTGTGAGCCTAACATTGGCAAATGTGTGACAGCCTGACAGTTCTGCTCATGTTATGCAAACATGGCCTATATGTGGCCTATACATACAAGGGAAAATTGTTCACTGGCAAACAAAAGGGAGAAGCCTGGCTGCTAACCTGCAACTTGTTTTTTCAAGGGTAGCCACATTCTTAAACTACAACACAAGAACTTTGCAAGACGGAGTAGCTCATAGGTTGTAACACTAACTACCTGAACTGCAAGGAATTCAAGCTGTGGCGTACCGTACTGTGGTTACCAATCACTGAAGGTTGATAATGGATGAGCACGTTTGATTGTCTCATGTTCTTCATGTACAGTTGTTGCTGCTGTTGATAGTTGCGGTTTATAGGCCGTTCCATCCACCAGAGGCAACCTGTATACTTCATCAGTTTCCATCAAAACTTAACTGGTTATTGATCTGAGGAAGGTAAGTGCCAAGATACTGATAGAACATAGGGCCTGTTTGGTAGAGCTTCAAGAGGTGGAGCTGGAGGTGGAGCTGTGACAAACAGACCCATAATAGAAGAATAGAACTGCTGCTGCTATATATTTTTTACAGGAAAGGTTGAAAAGCTTTTTTGAAAGCATAAGAGCCTTACAGGTTTACTGCTGGGGGCTCCAGCTTGTCTATACATCACAGGGCACCGACATCCCCAAAGCACCTGCATGCTCAAAGCTACATTATAGACATCACAAAACACCTGGCTAAGGCTAAAGTGACAACCACAAATAAACTTTCACCAAAGACTGATGTCAACCCACTCCAGATCTTGATAGTCCTCAAATTTTGTCCAGTGCCTTGGATCACCATGATCAGAGCTTCCATTTCTTCTGCTTCAGATGACTTCAGTAAGATCTTCCATTGCATAAGGAACAGAATTCGAAAAACAATTATTAGGGGTGAATGTAAACTTTCTCTCTAAACATAATGTCATTCCTGAATAACCACAACTGCCAACAGCCAACACACATACAAGAATTCTATTTCTTTTACGCCCAGCTCTCCCAATAACAAGGTGAAAGAAATGATCAAAAGAGAAAGGAGAACTTTGCCAACCCAAAGCATCGCTAATAACACACCATTTGCTGCAGATCAACTGGAGATAATATGTTGCGAATCCTCCAGCACTTGCATAGCATGCAATGTTCTGAACCCTCCTAATTTCTTTTTTTTTTCAATTGTACAGCAGACTGGATTCTATCTCTACTAGCCAACCGTAGAAAGTGTTAGGGCAAGGAGCTCTATAATTTCCATCCCTTTACTATAATGTACCCCCCTAAATGTCAAAGCATACACCGTACAGGGACCTGGATGAGTAGCCCTTGTTCCTCTCCATGCCCAGGTCAGGGTATCTACTCCCTCCTGTTGAGGTGTCATCTCTATTACCATTCTCAATCCCCACCATGCATTCATCTCTTCACTCCCAAAAGATCTTCTAAAAGTTAAGCAGTTAATACCTCTCTCTAGAATTTCAGCCACTAGGATATCTTTGCTGGTTGCAAATATCAAATAAATTACCAAAACTAACTCTCAGTGGCCACCGCTATACTCACAATCGATTTACCGGATAGGTACAATCGATTTTTCAGCACCTATATTCACAGCATTTACTGGACAGGTATAATTCCTATGATATTTTTTCCCACAGTTCTGCATCATTTACTGGGTACCTCTTGTCAAATCAAGATTGCACCCATCTGGCTGGAACGGACACCTCACAGGATTGGATAATGTATTGTGCAGTTGTACGGTACCAACAACCAACCACAAAGATTGAAACGATATCTATCCTACATACATTCCTACTGATAGTAGCAGTTCTTCCACAATCTAACGCAGCACGAAATTGGTCGATCTTCTCTAGTTCTTCCACAACCTAACGCAGCAGGAAATTGGTCGATCTTCTCTAGTTGCAAACGAGCAATAATGGTGGCCGACCTCGTGCAGCACCCATAATCGAACAGGAGTACAGTTAAGCTACTACGCGTGCAGCTAAATGCAGGGCAGGTTGCATCCCCCAAATATATATATACTCCCTCCGTTTTAAAATGTTTGACACCGTTGACTTTTTAGTATGTGTTTGACCATTCGTCTTATTCAAAAAATTCAAGTAATTATTTATTCTTTTCATATCATTTGATTCATTGTTAAATATATTTTCATATACACATATAGTTTTACATTTGAATAAGACGAATGGTCAAACATGTGCTAAAAAGTCAACGGTGTCAAACATTTTGAAACGGAGGGAGTATTTGTGTTCCCCTTCAGTGCTCTGATTTCTACCGGAATCTTCAGCTTTTGCGGCGAAAGGGAGATCAGGAGATCTATTCGACGAGATGTTATCCCCCCACCACAAAACGTAGAAGAGCAGAGACAAAAAGGAGTAGGAAGTCGAGACCTTACCACGGGGAGAGAGAGAGAGAGAGAGAGATCCCCCGCCGCCGCGCGTGTGACCATCTCCGTCGAGAATGGCGGCGCCGCCGGCGGCCGCTCGCCGCCCCGAGGTTCCGTCGTCATCTCGCCCACGACGCCAACGAACGGTGCGGCCCAAATGAAACGCGGAAAAGAGGCCATCGGCGCCGACCCGACCCGGCCTGGCCCGGCCCATCTTCCCTTCCAGGCGAATTTTCTGCGCTCGCGGCCCATGCTTTGTTGCAGGTAATAAGTTCACTTGGTGACCCTTAAAAGTGATCGAAATCTAATCCGTGACCCTAAACTAGAAAACCGGATATCTTGACCCCTAAACTATTGAAACCGGTGTAATTTGATTCCCTCGGCGGTTTTGGAGGACGGTTTCGCTGACGTGGCGCTTGCGTGGCGGTATTGACCTAGTCTGTGTGCTGACGTGGCGCTTAGGTGGCATTTCAATTAAAAAGTTATACATGGGACCCGTTTGTCATTCACACGCACACAATTATAGGGCCCACTGCCATCTTCTCCCTTTCTTCCTCCCTTCCCTTCTCTCTTTCTTTCTCCCTCTCCCCTACGGCCGTCCGCGAGGAGCGAGCGGCGGCGGCGAGAGCTAGCTAGAGCGGTGACGGCCGTGGGCTGGAGCTGAAGCGGCGGGCTGGAGTCCATGTCGCGCCGCTCACCGTTCCTCTCACACCACCACCACCCGCACCTCCCGCCGAGGAGGTCACCTCACGCCGTCACCCGAGAAGGTCACCTCACGCCGTCCACCGAGAAGAGAAGCGCCATGATCCGGTCGCCGCCGTCGCCGCTTCCTCTCGTCCTCCCTCTGCCACAAGCCGCCGCCGCCCTCGCCCGCCCGTCCTCCCGCCGCCGCCGGCTCCCTATGTCCTCCCACTGCCACAAGCCGTCGTCGCCCTCCCCCGCCCGCCCTCCCTCCACCGCCGCCGACTCCCGCCCGCCGGCCCCCGTCCCTCAGCCACCGCTCGCACTGTTGCCGGCTCCCCTCGTCCTCCCACTGCCACGAGCCGCCGCCCTCACCTGCCCGCCCTCCCGCCCGCCGGTTACGGCGTCGAAGACCTAGTCGGCGGCCGCCGAGCTCGCCGTACCCCGCCACATGTGCCTCCCGCAGTCGCTGATGTGGTCTTCGCCGCAGTGCAGCTCAGCCCGGGCGCCGCCGTCTCCACCCGCCGCGGGAGAGAGAGGGAGCGGCGAGGAGAGAGAAGGAACTGAGGGAGGGGGAGAAAAAAGGGACACATGGGTCCTACAATCTATTTTCTGTGTCAATGACAAATGGGTCCCACACATATTTTTTAATTCTAAATGCCACCTAAACACCACGTCAACGTCACGTGTAAAGGAGACCCGGTCAATACTGCCACGTCAGCGAAACCGTCCTCCAAAACCGTTGAGGGAGTCAAATTGCACCGGTTCCATAGTTTAGAGGTAAGATATTCGGTTTTGTGGTTTAGGGTCATGGATTAGATTTCAATTACTTTTGAGGGTCACCAAGTGAACTTATTCCTTGTTGCAGTGGCTGCATCAGTGCAGCCCAGCCCAGCCCAGCGATGCGCCCTCTCTGTGGAAATCACGAGCGTTCCATCAGTAATATGAGGTATGTAGATTAAGTAGATGTGCGTAAAATGGGAAAGTTATTAGCACATAATTAATTAAGTTTTAATTATTATAAACTTATAAATAAATGTATTTAATATTTTAAAACAACTTTTTTATAAGAAAGTTTTTCATGAAATGCTCCCTTTAATAGTTAAAAAGGCGTGCTAACAGAAACTGAGATAAAATCTAAATCTTATAATCAGAAAATAACAGGGCCACTTGAACCGATTATCGCGCGGAGAAAGGTCAAACTGGATAAAATACTCAACGACAGGCTGAAATCATTAGCAAGCACTTCTGTTACACATGGTGATCAAGGAAATTTGGTGGCCTTCGAGCACCCATGATTACGCAACGATTTTCACATGATAACATAGCTAGGGCCCCTTTGATTTGGAGGAAAAACATAGGAATTTTAGGGCCCCTTTGATTCGTAGGAAAAGTTTAGGAAATTTGAAGGATTTCAATCTAATGGAAAAAATTCCTATGAAAACATTTGAAACAAAGGATTGAATCCTATAATATCCTTTAAAATTCCTATGGAATGGGTAATCATAGAGAGATTTTGTAGGAAAGTTAGCAAGAGGTCCAACCTCTTGGAAAAATTCCTTTGAGCCTATCTCTCTCATCCGAATCCTGCGTTTTTCCTTTGGTTCAATCAAACGATCATTCCTATGTTTTTCAATCCTTTGTTTTACACCTGCATTCCTGTCAGAATCCTACGTTTTTCCTATTCCTCCGTTTTTACCTTCCTGCGATTCAAAGGGGCCCTTAGAGGATTTCAATCCTATAGGAAAATTTTCTATGAAGCCTTTTGAAACAAAGGATTGAATACTATCCAATCCTTTGAAATTCCTATGGAATGGACAATCCTATAGAGATTTTGGAGGAAATTTAGCAAGAGCTTCAACCTCTTGCTAACTTTCCTTTAAGTCTATCTCTCTCATCCAATTCCTATATTTTTCCTGTGGTTCAATCAAACGGTCATTCCTGTGTTTTTCCTATTCCTACGTTTTCTCAATCCTACGATTCAAAGGGCCCTTAAGAGCATCCCCAGCAGCTCGTCCAAATTTGATCATCCATATGGCTATATAGATGGTCATCCAAAAAAGATTCCTCCTTCATATTTCTCCCCATATTTCTCCCCACTCCAACAGATCATCCATATTACATCATCTATATCACATCCTCCTATATATTAATAGTATCCTTCAACTACCATCAATTAATATTATTTTTTTCTTTTTTCATCATTATCTTCTCTTTCACTCCCTTCTCTCACTCCAGAGAGCTCGAGAGACACGAGCTGGCGGAGGAGCGGAGGGGCGACACGAGCGGCTCGCCGCCGGCCGGAGCGGAGGGTCGGCGCAGGCGAAGGGTCAGCGCGAGCGGCTCGCCGCCGGCCGGATCGGAGGGGCGGCGCGGGGGGCTCGCCGCCAGCCGGAGCGGAGGGGCGCGCGAACGGCTCGCCGACAGCCGGACAAAGTGGCGGCGGCAGCGGAAAGGCGACGCGGCCGAAGGTACCTTCACTCGATCTACCTTCACTGCTTCACCTCTTCCTCGATCTCGATCCGGATGGGGACGGGAGAACAAATGGCAGCGGTGGTTGCGGGATGGCGTGAGGAGAGAGAAACACCAAATCTAGCGTTTCTCTCTCCGGGAATAGCGCATGCGCCATCTATGGAGGCCCATATGGCGTATCCGTTGGAGCCGGATTTTCTCCCCCCATACGCCATTTCCTGGATGGAAGATGGGATGCCGGAACTGCTGGGATGCTCTAAAGGCCAAAGTCAATGTGCTAACCATTTTTTTCGTTTTTGCCTCCATTAATTCCGGTGTCCCACTGATCGGTTTTCAACACGCTTGTCTGCAAGCCCCAGCCACAGTTCTGTTCCCTTTCACGCCCTTTTCTCAGCAAACACATACTACAGGCGTACAGCCGCACACCCTGAGAAATATATGCTCCAACAAGTCCTCCTCAATATACAAATGAACCTGATGACATTATTTGGAGGGGATCGATCAGCCAAATGGGGAATAATACTCTGCAAGACGTACAAATACAACATGCGATTTCAAGGCACAATCAAGTTACAACAAATTCAATGTTCTCTGGCAATCTGAAGCCCAACCGAAACATGTCAGACTCGTTGGGTGGCTCCTGACTCATCAGGCGTACAAGGTCAATCAATTCCTATGCTTGCTTCGTTTCAGAAATTCTTGCATCTTACATCCCTCGGTCATGGTCTGTGCTTAAAATCAGACCGATTTGCTTTTGGAGAAGGAATGTCGGATTTGATCATACTGGAAACTAGACTAAAAATTCTGTCTCCTAACTGAAGTTTTCATTTGGACCTGAAACCATTTCTTGGTCAAGAAAAAAAATTGGAACAAAGTAAATCCACTGCATTGGTGTGAGGAAAGAACTTCCAGTGTTTTGCAATGTTTTAAAAGGAGTTCACTTAAAATAATATACCTACTAACCTGCGTGTTGATGGCAGAGGCATAAAACAACCTTTTCTGTCTGAAATAGTTGGCAGGGATCATTTCTCAGTCCAAACGCTCCAGCGTTGAGGTTTGACCAACATGAGAAGATTATTATTCAGATAGCTTATCATACTTCTCGAGGTTTGTTTCAGGCTAAACACGATGTCGTCAGTTGACATGGACTTAGTGATTGAGACAAAGTGCCCACACCACCACGTTAACTTGCCAATCTGCGAGCTGAACTAATCGCTGGTCTGATTTCTAAACAACAACAGAACCGGCTTGCAGAATCGTACTGTGTGTGAGCTAGCTTCAATACCATTCCTCCTTCAGTTCTCCACTTCTCCTTCCCTTGTTCATCATCTGCTTCCACATGCCTCTCCTTCGTCATGTCCTTCTTGGCATCGTACTCCTCTTCCTGCACACTCTGGCGAGCTCCGCCGCGACAGATACCGTGTCACCCAGCCAAGCACTTGCCGGCAGCAACAGGCTTGTCTCCAACAACAGCAAGTTTGCTCTCGGCTTCTTGAAGCCAGGTAATGAGTCCTACAACAACCACAACTCTTACCTTGGCATATGGTTCAACAAGGTCCCCAAACTTACCCTGCTGTGGACCGCCAACGGCGATAACCCAGTGGTGGACCCCACTTCACCGGAGCTCACGATCTCTGGTGATGGAAACCTGGCCATCCTGGATCATGCCACCAAATCCATCATATGGTCTACCCGTGCCAACATCACAACCAATGACACCATTGCCGTGCTTCTGAACAATGGCAACCTTGTCCTACGAAGCTCCTCAAACTCGTCCAAGATCTTTTGGCAGAGCTTCGACTACCCAACAGATACGCTTTTCGCCGGTGCGAAGATTGGCTGGGACAAGGTCACCGGCCTGAACCGCCGTATTGTTTCTAGGAAGAATTCGATTGACCAGGCCCCAGGTATGTACTCATTGGAGGTGGGGCTCAATGGGGATGGGCATCTGCTATGGAACTCAACTGTGCCATATAAGTCCAGCGGGGACTGGAATGGCCGATACTTTGGCTTAGCACCAGAGATGATTGGAGTTGCATTGCCAAATTTCACATTTGTTTACAATGACCAAGAGGCTTACTTCACATACACCTTGCGTGATGACACAGCGATCGTGCACACTGGAATAGATGTCTTCGGGAGAGGTTTCGCGGGTACGTGGCTGGAAGGGTCACAAGACTGGCTGATACATTACAGGCAGCCGATAGTTCATTGTGATGTGTTTGCAATCTGTGGACCTTTCACAATCTGCGACGACAAAAAGGATCCGAATAACAACCCATTCTGCGACTGTATGAAGGGCTTCTCTGTAAAATCACCGAAGGATTGGGAGCTTGATGATCGAACAGGAGGGTGCATGAGGAATACTCCGTTAAGTTGTGGCAGTAGCAAGGACAGGTCAGACCTCACAGATAAGTTCTACCCTATGCAAAGCATTAGGTTGCCTAACAACGCCGAAAATGTGCAGGCTGCTACCAGTGGAGATCAATGCTCACAGGTTTGCTTGAGCAACTGTTCCTGTACTGCATATTCCTATGGGGAAGATGGCTGCTCCATTTGGCATGATGAGTTGTATAATGTAAAGCAACTGTTGGATGCTGCTTCTGATGGAAATGGGGTAGTCCTTTACGTTCGCCTTGCTGCAAAAGAATTGCAAATTTCAGAAAGGAAGAAGAGTGGAACATTAATTGGTGTTGCCATTGGTGCAAGCACAGGCACTTTGTTTCTTATTACCCTTCTACTGATACTATGGAGGATAAAAGGGAAATGGATTATTGCTCACCCACTGGAAAAGTCTGAGGATAGCATTGGGATCATTGCATTTCGACATATTGATTTGCGACGTGCAACTAAAAACTTTTCAGAGAAATTGGGGGGAGGAAGTTTTGGTTCTGTATTTAAAGGGAACCTAAGCGACTCTACCATAGCAGTGAAAAGGCTCGATGGAGCCCGTCAGGGAGAGAAACAATTCAGGGCTGAAGTGAATTCAATTGGAATCATCCAGCATATTAACTTAGTTAAATTGGTCGGGTTTTGTTGCGAAGGTGATAATAGGTTACTTGTGTATGAATACATGCCAAACTGCTCCCTTGATGTGTGTTTATTCAAGGCTAATGATATAGTTTTGGATTGGACAACTAGATATCAAATAGCTATTGGAGTTGCCAGAGGCCTTGCCTACTTGCATACTAGTTGTCGGGATTGCATCATACATTGTGACATCAAGCCAGAGAATATACTTCTGGATGCATCTTATGTGCCTAAAATTGCAGATTTTGGAATGGCGAAGATTTTGGGGAGAGAATTTAGCCGTGCTATGACTACAATGAGAGGAACTATTGGATATCTGGCTCCTGAATGGATTAGTGGAACAGTTGTTACATCAAAAGTAGATGTTTACAGCTACGGGATGGTTTTGTTTGAGATCATATCAGGAAGGAGGAACTCGAGTCATGAAAATTTCAGGGATGGTGATTATTCATTCTTTTTTCCCATGCAAGCTGCACGCAAGCTTCTCGATGGAGACGTTGGAAGTCTTGTGGATGCCAGTTTGGAAGGCAGTGTGAACCTCGTTGAGGTTGAAAGAGCTTGCAAAATTGCATGCTGGTGTATTCAAGATAACGAATTTGATCGACCAACAATGGGCGAGGTGGTACAGTCTCTTGAGGGTCTACTTGAACTCGACATGCCTCCATTGCCAAGACTACTAAATGCTATCACAGGAGGCTCACATCCAGTGACACCACAATATTTTTATTCACTATAAATCTGTATGTTGATTTGCAATTTCCAGTTGTCTATCAGAACATTATAATTCATCTTGCCTTTTAAGAAAACTAGGCATAACATGTAAGATCTCTAGGAGATCATGTCTTATATTAAATATAAACTCAGTATTGTAACATGTAATTAAGATCTATGTACCCAAGAAGGATATTATGCTAGCCTTACAATATGGATTATCTCTTAAAAGATACTTGGTGTCTGTGATATGTAAGATCTGGTATCAGTGTACCACATACACTTGTAAATATTACCAATTAAGATGTTTTTGAGACACGGGCAATTCAGATGAGAGTGGATAGTTGAGCCTAACGGTGGAAATGTGTGGCATCCTGATAGTTATACTCATATTATGCACACATGGCCTAAATATACAAGGCAAAATTGTTCACTGGCAAACAAAAGGGAGAAGCCTGGCTGCTAGCCTGCAACCTGTTTTTAAGGTAGGCACATTTTACAACTACAACATAAGAACTTTGTAAGCTGGAGTAACTCATAAGTCATAACACTAACTACCTGGATTGCAAGGAATTTAAGTTATGGCATGTTGTTCAGTGGGTACCGAATCACTGAAGGTTGATGATTGACGAGCACGTTCTGTCTCTTTCTTCATATACAGTTGCTGCTGCTGCTGCTACTGCTGCCACAGATAATGTGATTCATAGGCTGTTCCATCTGCCAGAGGCAACCTGTATCATGCATCAGTTTCCATCAAAACTGAACTGGTTATTGATCTGAGAAACATAAGTGCCAAGATGAGTAAACAACAGAACATAATAGAAGAATAGAACTGTCTCTGCTAAACAAAAGGTTACCTTGGTGAACAGGTAAGGCAAGTTGATAGTAAGAACCAGTTGAGTTGGATTAGCTCCATGCTTGATATGGCATTCTGACTTGGACCATTCAGGACAATGTCATGTATTATTCAGTTAAACCCTTCTCTGACTGTGTACTGCCCAGCCACAGTTCCGTCTTTTCACCTTCTTATTTTACATGACAAGGTGAGACTTGAGAGATACACCATAATTTATGGATCCAATAGTCAGTACAACAGGGGGAAAGGTAGGAGAACACAATTAAGGAATAACAATCAAATTGTTAGGCATGTTTACAGTTAGCAATGGTTTTTCATCAACTCTGCCAAGTGCAGCAGCATATTCATACAGGCCAGTGAAAATCGGAATTATTGCTACAATCTTTTTACTTTCAATTAGTAATGAAAGATGGAATTGATATGACACCATTTGTTTACTAGTAAGTTAGGAATGCGCCTGTTATTAGAGGGTATTTTGATCACATTTGTCCAAAACATGAAAACCTTGGTATGCATAATTTTGTGAGTACACTGGTGAAATGTTACATCCTAAGCTATCAGAATACCAGCCTCTAGGTGAACTGCTAGATATTGCCAGACCTCTAGACCTCATTGTAGGTTATACTGAACACTGACCTACCTTTGGATATTTAGCAATAGAGACAATTGCGCTTTTGACCCTGTTTTAAAACCTAACTATCAATTTGACCCTACTTTTTTAGGGTTTGATAGATAAACACTAGGTAGTTTATATGCAACGTCGACTATAATCAATGAAATAACTAAATATTCATCCTTTCCTCTTGTCCAAAGTGATTCTACAGATAACCAGACAGCCCCAGTAGTCATGTACATAAGTCGACCTCCCTAGGGTAATGAAAAACAGAAAGACTAGGGGGAATGACATAAGTTAAGTTGTGGTTACATCTTGAAGCATTTCCTGCGCACAAAAGGCAGACGCCATCTTATGGCCTACAAGTTGTACATCTGAGAATATATATATACATTCATACAGGCTAAGGTAAAGAGGTAATCCAGCTCTTAGTACCAACCTGCCAACTACAATAAGAAATAATCAACTCAAGTTGCAAGAAAGAAAGAGTAGCTAGTAACTACAGCTACTTGTACTAATTGAACTGCTACATACCAATGATGTATATGCCCATTTCTAGCTGGTCCATGCCATCTATAGTCGATGGATGACATCTAATCATCTCGAGCCTCCAATCTACAAGACGCCAAGATGGAGCTTACATGTTCCGTGCTGTGCTCAAAAGAGAGAAGCACAGCACCTTGCAATGAGGCATTCATATCTACAAGGCCTACAGAGAAGAATGGAGATTGTTCAACTCAGATGTTTTTGTGCAGAAATTCTCATCAGGTTGCTGAAGAAAACAACAAAAACAAATTTTCAATAATTTCCCAAGCTTTACATGTGAAGTGATAGAAGGGCACCCACACATATCCTATGATCATTTACCTGGTTGTGTGGGCTGCTACTTGACACCTGAGAAGTGTGATAGGTTGCAAAACCTAGATGCTGAAAAAGTGTCAATCACGTTAGTACTATTTCCAATACTCAAAGGCTAGAATGGGTTCAATCAAAAGTTCTTAATACCGTCGTGAAAGTCGGATCTAAGCCAGAGGGCATTTCATCATAGCTAATTGGGCCCATCGGACTTGAAAGATCAATCCCCTAGATTAAAAAGGAAATAAACAACTATCTCAATCCCCTGGATTAATAGGAAATAAACAACTTCCAATACAACACCACTAAAAGAACATCATATGTAGGGAAGCAATTTGTATGTAACTTCATACCCTGTAGGTTTTATAGGTCGGAGTTTGGGTACCCAGTGGGGACATGTTAGGAGGACCCTCGAAAGCCTGCATGTTGAAAAATGCCATGACTATTTGTTGCACTAAGTAAAAAAATGCAGCACAGCATAATGCAAAATTGTTAGTAAGTTAGATTATCGACACCAATGCATGGAACATTGCAGCTTAACATGAAGTGATGAAGACAACAACTTTATATCAGATAAAATAGTACCTCAGCACAACTGTACAACAAGCGAACTTAAAAAATGCAAAACATAAACTTTTCCCAACAAAGTTCTCTGCCAAAAAATGTGGGATATGGGTAGAATCCCAGACAACAGACGAATCCATAGTTTGAAATGAAAAACATATTCAGACTTACAATTTGACTAAACAAAAAATTGGCGAAAAATACCTGAAACATGTTTCCAGATTGAGAACCACCTAACAAAGCATACTCTGAAGGTTGTTCTGAGTGAACCTTCTGCTTCTTTCGTAAACCTTTTTCAATGCAATTTCTTGATTGGATCTTATTTTTCTGCCCCTTCTTCTTTGACTCTTTTGCTGTTGTGCCACTTGATTTGTCCATGATATTTTCTGCTTGAGTGCCGTTTGTAATAGAAGGTAAGGAAACCTTAAGGTTCTGAACATCAGTCTGGGTCAGAGTTGCATCGACACAAGTTTGTTTCTGTAGGATTTCTTCAACTTTGTTGCTAAGATCTACCCAACATTGGTCCAGTACTCTGTAGGATTCCTCACATTCTGATGCTCGAGCAACAAGCCTAACATACTTTGGGCACATGTATTGATAGCGACTGGAGGATTCTGATAATTTATCTGCTTGAATTGCTTGACCTTGAACATCTCCAGACATCAAAGTCCTAGCATATTTTGTCCAGCGCTTCATAATATATCTGTCTGGTAGATATTTTATATCCATTGCATCTAAAATTTTCAGCGCGTGGCTACACAAGAAACCATTTCTTTCAAACTTCTTACATGAGCATGAAACAGTCTGCTCAGTAGGGTTTCCATAAACTGTATATCGCTTCTCTTTCTCAACAACTGAAACGACATACTCACGACAAGGGCCACTTTCATCACGGTTTACAATGTAAGCTGACTGGAATTCTTCGTATTCTTCTTGAAAAAGCGGAAAGATCGTATTGGTATAAGCCTCAAAAGCTTGTGTCAGGATAGGAGCTTTAATTTTAAAGTACAGCAACTTTAGCCTTGAACTATACTCAACCTCCAATTCTTTCCGCCGCCTATCATTAATAACTGTCTCAAGATGCCTCAACAATAAAAGAATATTTACCTCAGGTCTCAAATGATCCCGCACATCAGACTGGAAGCGGTCGTTCAATCGTGTGCCTTTCATTCCAGCTGAAAAGACCCCTCTCATATAAGGTCTAGCCCATTTTTCTTTTTCTTCAAATACCTTTTTCAACCATACATTATCATGAAGGTTATGCTTATTGATCATAGCATCCCAAGAAGTGAGAAATTCCGTCTCCTCTTCATACAAATTGATGCATGCCTTGAACTCCTTCATGAAATCACTGTCACTTTTAAGCTGATTTATGTTCCTCGTTGCAGCATGCTTTAGGTGCCATGCACATATAACATGGGTTGTGTCTGGCATCACTATAGAGACAGCCTTTGCTACAACCGCATCTTGATGTGAAAAGAAAGTTTTGGGTGCTCGTCCAGACATTGCATGCAAGAAAGTCTCAAACAGCCACTGGAAAGACTCTGCAGTCTCGTCATACATGAGCGCTAACCCAAAAACAATAGGCTCACCAAAATTGTTACAACCGACAAAAGAGGCAAAATGACGGAGGCTTATACTGTTCCTAGACACCACATCAAATGCAATAACATCACCGAACTGACTGTAGTCAGTAATCATCCTTGGATCGGCCCAGAAAACATTTGCCACCTTATCCTCGACATCCAACTGCACGGAATGGTAGAACGAGGGGTTAGCCAGAGACTGGTCTTGAAAATAATTTAACAAAGCACCAGCTTCTCCATACTTCATCTCCCATTGCCTCCTGGTTCGCAGCGGCTGCCGGCGCCCTTCCCCTGCACTCGCGGTACTATTCTCTTCGGTAGAATTCTGCCCTCCCACCTCACCCCCGTCCATCAGAAGATCAGGCGGCGTAACGGCATCGGGCAATGTCGTCCAGTGCACGACATTGGGCTGCAGAGGATTGGGCATGCAGGATGTAGCGAAGAGCGGGTGGTTGTGCCGCGGCTGGAAGGCGTAAACCTCCAGCTTGGCGCCGGGCTTCTTGCGGCGGATGACGAGGTGCGCGTTGCAGCCGGTCCTCGAGTCCGGCATCGGCACCATGTGGTTGCCCCGCTTGACGTTGGCCCTGTAGCCCTCGCGGGAGCAGGCGAACTTCCGGGAGGTGATCTCGCCGGTCTTCTTGCTCTTGTTGGCGTACTCCTTCCGGACGTTGAACCCTACTTTCCAGCCGTAGTAGCGGTAGAACTCGTACGCCTCGTGCTCGCTCTCGAACTCCATCCCCATCCGCGGCGTGTACTCCTCCGGGCGTGTAGGAGCGGCCCGGAATCCGCCCCTCCCCACCGCGGCAACGGTGGCGGTGGCGGCGGCGGCTCCCGTCAAGGGATTTCGGGATGCCGCGTGGGTCGTCGTGGCATCAGTTGCCCTCAAGGGAATTCGGGAGGCCACTGCGGCGGCGGCGGCGGCGGGCCTTCGGGACACCGAGGTGGCGGTAGTGGTGGTGGTGGCCCTCGTGGCGGTCCGGGACGCCGCGGTGGTCGCCGGGATGTTCCGGGCGGCGACGGGGGCAGTGGTCCCGGGGGGCTTCCGAGGTAGCACACCGGTGGTGGCGGCGGCTACCCCCGAGGCCTTCCGGGTCGCCGCCGCGGGGGCGGCGGCGGATGTAGACCCGGATTCCTTTCGGGATGGCACGGGGGCTGCGGCGGCGGCGGTAGCCGGCGATCCGGATGGCGGCGCGGCGGAGGCATTCCGGGCAGGCGCGGGTGTGATTGGGGGGTTAGGTTTTGGTGGGGCGGCGGCCTCATTGCCTGAGGCGGCGGGGTGTGGAGGCGGGGAAGCGGGCGCTGGCGCTGGAGCTGGAGTAGGGGGGTGCTCCGGTGGAGGGGGCTCTGCCGGCGAGCTCATCGCCGGCGGGCGCGGCGACGGGGGAGGGGTTGGAGCCGGTGCTCGCCGCCGTAGCTCTGTAACGCTTTCGTGCAAACAAGACAGCTTTCGGGAGAGGAGGGGAAGTGCACTGCCAACCAGGAGATGACGCTTTCGAAGAAAGAAGGCGCTAAAATCATCTGCTGTTTCCACGAGAAAAAAAATCGTCTAAAAAAATGCACCAAGGAAAGCTGATAGCCTGATACTGCCTCGAATCAAATTCATTGACCTGAAATATTTTTTACTGGAGGGAGTACTGGATGGGTCGAATTAATTTATGAACCCAGTTTTGTTTTCTCACTGATTAAACTCATTTTCTGTAATTCCATATTTTTCAGGTTAGTTTATACATTAAAAAAACGGCATATTAGTTGTTATTCCACTACTGCTCAAAAATAAAATGCAAGTTCCCAAACTACATAGGAAGTACATGAATACTCACAAACTACAGAGGAAGCATATGAATGCAGAGTACTCCTTCCGTTTTGAAATGTTTGACGAACAAACTAAACATCATAAGAAAAACAAACTAAAACAACATCATAAAAAAGAACAAAGGGAGTAGTAGTATTTTTCCAGCTGAGAGAATAAAAAAAGGAACGAAACAACGAGAAGAAATTACCGTAATAACATGACGGTGATGTTTCCCTCAAAAACTGGCATTTGATTATAGTTAATTCACTTGATTCACATGACTTCGGGTTTCAACCCAAAAGAGGAAATTAAAAAAAAAAAAACTACAGCGAACTTCAGTCACCAACTCTCTATCAGATTTAAAATAGAACCACAAGGTGTGTGTGTACAAAAAAGAATGTATCTTGAACTGAAAACATATTCATAAAATGGAGTATACAGCTAATGTCATTATAGGAAAAAGAATGTTCGGGTCCCTGATAAAATTACATCAAAGGATCATTCACGCAACCAAGAAAAATCATATATTCATCAGCTGGAACAGTGATAACACCAGGAGTCCAGGAGCAGCTGTCACTTTCGCGGCTTCCTTCCCTCATGGCCTTGAAGCTCAAGCAGCCTGCTCTGCAATAGCCACTTTAAAATCAGACTAGCACGCGGCATGGCATCAGACAATACTAGGCATATCTCCAACCCAGCTACAAACTGCCCGTGGCCATCGGGTTCTAATGCAGTCCACCAACGGTGCATGCTGAGAAGTTTGAACAGGTGGAGCAAGTGAAAGAACACTGTCATCCTTGCTCCCGCTGGTGGACGCGCTTACAACATCAGCTAGATACTCATCTTGAGTCCACCTTGGCGGGACACTGACATTTAACTTGCACAGTCTGGGTCTCTGTATTGTTGAACCTCCAATGTTAGCATTCCCATTAAGCACGGACTTCGCGATTCCATTGAAATGGTAGATAGTGAATTGCTTCTTGCCCATAAGGCCTGTAGGATCCTTCATGCCTCCAGCCCTTTTATCCAATTGTAGCAGCGCCTGCCAGAATTCACTCCATACTATAATGCCAGCATTACAGAGGTCCTCAAGCTTATCAGAAGGAAAATTTATGTCAGTGTCCCTCAGAACTTGTTGGAACCCCTCAACGCTAATAAAGCCTCCACCTCCACTTTGATCTTGTGCATCAAATGCCCTCCTTATTTTAGATTCCCGCTCTTCCAGCTCATTCTCTTCTTGAACATTGGGATTTAGGGCAAAAAGGACGGAGTAGTGACTTTCACTTCCTACCACCCATATTGGCCATTTCGGGCACTTTAAGTATTGACCAACCTTGCAGAAGTTTAGTGATTCCAGAAGGGTAAGGAAACCAACTTCAACATCATTTGGTATCCCATTCAGGAACATGCCACCACCAAAGTCCACCTTGCCATCAAATACATTTGACACAGCCTCTCCACATAGCAATAAATTCACAACTTCCTGCAAAAATCACACTAGTCACATTTGGGTCGAAAACGTTGGCTCAATATAACTGTTACCAAAGTGACTTCACTACATTGCAAGAGTATGTGGCAGTGTGAACTGACACGGTATTATCTACTCTGCTAAATAAATATCTGCATGTCAATGCCATCTATACCTGTGAAGCATGCCCAAATGGGGCAGTGACCAATGGTAGGCTTGGATCATCCCTATCCGCTTGAATACGTTCCTGTGTACAAAGACGTATAAATTGCAAGAAAATGAAGATAATATCGAGATGCTTTGAGATGACCATCAATGAGTGGAAGAAGTGACGATTAATAAAACAAATGGAAGAAACAAATTGATGGCAATCATAGAAAAAAAATACTGTTTTCTTATGAGAAGTAGGAAGCATAACTAAATTACCTTCATAGATAACAAGGCAGAACTAAACTAGCCGTCCATAAGATCCTAACTGAATTAACCCAAAAGCTAACCTATGTAACACTCATTATCATTACCACATTCTAGACCAATCAACTAATCTATATTTCCCTGTCATTATATTACTATGTTGATAATTTTAACTGTAGTATGATTTTGTAATATCAAAGCATGCAAAAGTCATTGGTGGTTATGCCAGGGCATGTACATGAAATTTCTGACAGATTTAAATAGTGTTGTGTTCACTTATTGAACATGGATTAACAGAATGCATAAAAAGTTGAGAACTAAAGGATAAACAAAGGCATACCAATCCTCGAGAGAGAAGAGCAGATATAAGGAATAGCATGGCTCCTAATCGACTTTCAAACAAAGAAATGTTTGCTATAAGACTGTTGAATGCATCCTTCCTTGAGGTAAATGTACTTATTCTAAGAACTTTCTGCAGATCCATAGCTGAGTCAACAGAAAGGCCTTCCAAGACTGCAGCAGTTTTCTGCAATAAGTTTCATAAGAGTATCACTGGCATGTCGAAGATGAAGGTATAAAAAACTCGAGTCACCTGATCTTCAACACGTCCACTTACCGCTTCATTGACACTTCCAATGGTTGCTACAACTGCTCTGTTCCCCGTTCCGCATAAAAATAGAATTTCCAGCATGGCATGAACCAGTGCTCTAACAAATGACAGGAATTTGATAGCAGTCATTTTAATGTAAAGAATATTAAGGAAGCACTACTCTGTATATATTCTGCACCATGAATATATTTCGTGACACATTTAGAATATCGATTGTACATTATAAATGAAATAGTATATAACAAAAGGAAAAGAGGAAAATGATAGTTCTAAAAGCATTTTACGATTCCAATAATAATATATAAAACACTGATGTTGTTCCAATAAATATTTAAATATTCATTTGTAAAAGAGTTCTGTTGGTAAAACAAGGGCCTATGTTTTCTTGGCTAAAATTTAAATTGTCAATCCCTAATATGAACTTGAGTGGACAAATAATCAAAAGATAATGCTGACACCAGTATTATCTAAAAGGAGCAAAAGAAACCACCTCATCTTTCTGTCATCAGTCAGAGAAGAAAAATCATCCCTCGCAGCAAAAGAGCTCTGATAAAAGCGCCTTTGTCCCAGGGCATAAAACGGATCACTAACCTCCGGATTACCCAATTCATCAGAGAAAAACAAAAGATATTTAAGAACATAGGCCTGCATTAAGAAACACACCATCAGAAATGTTGAGCTTTCAGAAAACAGAAATAAATAATGAAGAAATAGTTTGATCTTGTGTCTGTCTATCAGATAGCGATACACTAGTGTCACAAATCAGGAAAAAAGAATTAAAATCAGGTCAAGGTGACCACACAAAATAAACATCTAAAAAAGCTACTTACCTTTAAATAGCATTTTTCTATTAAATCTAATGAAACAGCAGAGAAGTCCAGCCTATCTCCTACTAACATATATCTGTTTGTACATTGAATCATCAAAGATACTTTGAATTTCTTTCATTGGTATCTAGTGTTCTAGACAGGTTGCTTAGGTCCAGTTTGAGTTGTGAGGATCATGTACAGGCAGTCCAACCAAAAAGGTCCACTAAACGTAGCTTGTGTTGACAGAACAGGTGTATTAAAATTTAGTTGCAGCAATTAGAAGGGTTTCTCAAATGCATTTAGTAGCTTATGTGCTACAAATAAACTGATAAAACATGTCACAGCATGAGAAAGAAGTAACAATAAATATGAAGTCAGTATGGAAATCTGAGTTCAGAAGAAGACTGGAACTAAAGATTAACATTTCTGTCCAAAAGGGACAATTAATTAATCACATTATTTAGGTAAAGCAAGGGAGCGGTACCTGTACTGTAGCTAGGACACCACAAGGGCCACCTTCATGCTGTACCAGTCCCATGGTTGTTTCAGGATCAGAGCTAAATCTGTTCATTTAACAATAATTAAACAAAAGCAGATTAATTGCATAGCATTGAATTGTGCAACAAAAGGCATGATATGATTAACACTGTACCATATCCAAGCAACTGTTTGCATCTAAATTAAAATGTGCTGTAGTAGTTCTCATCTAACGTGCAAAGTCAATTGCTGTACAGCTCTAACCAGTCAGGGACTAGAATGACAGATTAAATTAACTAAGAGCTGCTTCTCGTGTTCCTTATGTGGATTATGTAGGGCTGAAAATATCACACTTCATCCCATCAGTAGTTAGCACCATTCTAAACAGGTGGACACAGACAGCATTCTACCAAAGGCACAGGGATTCGTTGTGTAATTGTGCTACAAAAAAAACTTCTACACATAAAAAAAATGCATACAGATATGTTCAATACCACAACAGTCCTACTTTCAGATGCCTCAAATCAACCCATTAACAACGCATATATGGATGATAGTAAAATTTGTAACACCTATCAGCTCTTGTTTTCACAAATACTACGGAACAAGAGCTATCCTTTAAAGCCTGAACTTAGTATTACATGTACATTGTCCGTAACTGCAAAGAAAACACATGGTCTCATTTAACATCCAATTCTGATATTGGTATGAACCAGATCAACAACTTCAAATCATCAGCTGAAAGCACAAACAAAAACACCAACAGCCTATGTATGGCAGCAATAGTTGACTACAAAGAAAAAATAAGAATGAATTTTCAGCCTTTACAGTTTACAAACATTGAGAACCCCGCAAAAGGAAAAAAGTTTACACCAGCTACTATGACCATTCTTCAAACCCGATTTATGGTGTGTTTTAACCATTCATATCAATTAAGCAGGTGAGAAAACGACACAAGAAAACAGCTGTATTACCCTTTATAACTGCCTCGGAAAAGCAAGGAGGGGTCAACTTGTGTAGTTTAGTAATAAATATTATGGAGAAAGAATAATAGGGGTAATGATGCATCGTAAGGGTAGACATCCATCAGAGGGAGGCTGGATGGAGACAACTTGACGTGAACTGCAGTAGGTGAAGGAGGAATAGATCTAGAATATGTCATAGGAGAGACCACGTCGGAAGTATAGGGGTTGGGATTTGTCTATAGATTTTTGGTTGCTACGTAGAAATACAATCCCCATCCTTATATACATGGGATAACTTGACCTTCAAGAAGCTGATCTGGTCTAATCTCTAACAATAAAGGAAATAAATAACTCGATCTAATCTCATCAGTAAAATGCTGCTACTGCCACGCATGGTCAGTATTCATGAATAATAATTTCGGCCAGTGAAAAAAGAACTCATTAAGCTTTTACCAAGCCATCTATTTTGTGACCAAAATAGAAAAATTGAGTGCTTTTATATTTCCCGCGCATGGAATATTTATTAACTGCCCGCCATAGACGATACTCTTGAGTGAAGCTAAGCCTAGTTGCCAATCTGACAAACCACAAGCACCACAAATAGCTCTTATTTCCTACCCTACAATCTCAGTCTGAACCTCTAACATAAATATAACCTTGAATCAACAGCGTCTAACACACACATAAACAACTGTTCATGCAAACTAAAACCTAGAGTTGCACCAGATCCTGAAGGATTCAGGGTAACATCCTAATGGTCATTTCCAGACGTCCATCCTTATACTCATCATCAGAAATAGAAAGCATCCAAGTAATATACACTCCTGTGGTCGATTGACAACACCACTGAAACAGAAATATGTTGATATGTATACAATCTTACGACCAGATAACAAAATGCTAAGCATCTCGCAGGCTGATAGTCGTTTCAGCTGGCCGCAGCTGCAGCTGCAGCTATAGTAACCAGCAGTAGAGCTGTGCTGTGACTGTGCAACCGCAACCTCGGATCAGCTGCTCACTATAAAAGCCACATCTTGCATACATCTACACGCATATTAGTACAGAGTATCCCCAACACCCCTTCTTCAAATAATGAAGGAAGAGGTACTCTTGGACCCTGAGAACTGCAAGCTTAGTAGACCTTATTCGGGTTTTTTTTTTCCTTACGTTCCTAAAGCACTAGGATTTGATCATTTTGTTACATCTCTCAACTTTGAATTTCTATAACCGGACCCTTTCTTCCCCTAATATATCGAAAAGATAACAGATCTCCTGTAATAGCCGTTCAAACAAAATGAAAGAAAGAGACAGTAGAGAACGCAAGGAAGAAGAGCTCACCTGATGCCCTGATTGCTCCACTGCGCCAACACCTCCTTCTCAAGCTTGTTGCCGAACACCATTAGCCACAGCTTCTCGGCCACGTCCGTAGGCAACCGCTCCCCTTTCTCCTCCTCCACCTCCTCCGCCTTCGCCTCCTCCATAGATACCCCCGATGGCCCCGGGTCCGCCTTCACCTCCACCTCCACCTCCCTGGCGACCACCTCCGGGGCCGGCGGCCGCGGAGCCGCCGCGGCGGGGGAGGGGGCGACCGCGCGGAGCCGCTTCTCGGCGGCGGCCGCCCTGAGCTCGCGCTGCTTGCGGCGCGCCTCCGCCTCCGCGTCCGCCGCCGCCACCCCCTCCTCGGCGGGCGGCGGGGGCGGCTTGCTCCGCTTCGGCTCGGGCTGCTGCGCCGGCGGCGAGCCCTGGAGGCTCATGCGGAGCGCCATCTGCAGCTCCTCCTCCTCCTCCTCCCCCCGATCCCCCATCCAGGATCGATCCGGGGGGGGCTCCTCCCAAACCCTAGCACGCGCGCGGGGGGTTTGGCTTGGCGCTCTCTCTGTCAGAGGCGAAGAAGATTACCGCAGCCGACGCGAGGTGGAGAAGGTCTCGGGATTCGGGCCTGTCGCATCGGGATCCGGGAGGTGGCGGCGTATTTGTAGGGGCGGCGTCGCGGCGGCGCGGGGTCTCTGGGGTGTCAGAGATGCGTTCGGCTGCGGCGCGGCTGCTGCTGCAGTGCTGCTGCCTGCTGGTGATGGGGGGGATTGATCTGCCGCGCGTGGACGCCGGCGGTAGGATGCCGTCATAGTAGTCGATGACTTGTGGGGACGGGTTTGAGTCTGGCCCACTTGTCATTGACTGGGGGTGGTAGGCCGTGGGGTGGCCGGTTGGACGTTCCGGACGTTTTCTTTTCTTGCTTTGGGGGGTTTTGGACAATCTGGATCCGTCTTCAGGTCTGATTTGCGCACGATGCCGTTGGATGCGAATACGATGTTCGTGTTGCGACAGGTCGCATTCTGATTCGGTTTAGGACTGCTCCTTCAGTCGAGGAAGACTGAAGATCAACTTTTAAGTTTTAACTATATTAATCTAAACATAGTCTAGTCCAGATTCTTTTGAAGAGAGGATAGATTTTAAGAACAACACACACCAACATTAAAACTAATTTGGAACAAAGAAATTTATAGGATTTTGTAAGTGCAGTTCTATTCAGGAGGTGTTTGGAAACTAGGGACTAAACTTTAGTCCCTCTCACAAAAACATTGTCCCATAATACGAGGCGTGTCTTCATATAGTGATTACGTGATTATTCACTTCATCGGCATTCATACACGTGCGCCCTAACATTTCGTATGTGCGTGTGACACTTCATTAACCCCTTCCATACACATGTATGCAAGCCCCTAACGTGGGTGCATGGAATTATTTAGAACGACGTACCGTCTCCATGCATAATACGCGCATCAATCACCGCAATTAATCTTATGCATGCATCGTGCATTTATTTACGGGAATATCATCCAGAAACTTCCTTCCATATCATCTCCCTAATAAATTTTTTACATGCCTATAAATTAGGACGGGTAATATTATTTTCCTACTTAATGACGTTAAATTCTAAGTAAGTGAGTGATATTAAAGGATACCATAGATGAATCAAAAGACAAGATGGATGAGTGATCCCCGAGCGTGAGGAGCACTATCGAACAAGAATGTGAGAACATACACCTATTATGAATCTAGTTAATCTCTTTAGTTGATATGTAGGTTTTTTACGATAAAAGTGTGTCTTACAACGATCTTAATGGTATCCTCATGTTTTGGCAAACAAAAGTAAACAGGAAATCAAGACCAAAGTGAATGTTTTGGAAATAATGAAGATCCAACTATGCAAGGTTAGGTCAAGATCCAATAGTGTTTGATTGTACCATTGAATTTAAGGAAGTCCAAACTGTGTCCTATCTGCACAAGGCATTATGTTATATTGATTCATAATCGTCATAGTTTTTTTTTCTATGTTAGAAATCGTCGCCTATTAAAGTATATCGCAATAACTTAGTAGAGACATAAGAGATCTAACAACCATTCTCTCTCATTTATTGTGTACTGCACCATTTTGCAAGAACCATCTCTTCAAAGCAGCAAGATAATTTATATTGTCAACTAAGACGGAATTGAATTAAGCAATACAAGTAACCAATCAGGTCTAAAGTAAATACTCCATCCATTCCAATATAAGTGCATTATAGTACAAGATGTAACATATCATAGTATTACGAATCTAGATAGACGACGTCCTAGTACAAATGTATTCTAGTCCAGGATGTGACATATCCTAGTATTATGAATCTGGATATATAGGCATAGATCCATAGTACTAGGATATGTCACACATTGTACCAGAATGCACTCATATTGGGACATAGAGAGTAAAACTCACTTGTCTCTATGATAATTGATAAGCCATTACTCAAGACATATAAAGCTATCACCTTTGCACATTGTACTACTGCATAATAGCTACATTCATGTTCAATATACAAAACAATACAAAGGCTATATATTACTACCCCATCCCATTTAAGTGCAGCTAAACATACAAAACAACACAAATGCTATATATTACTACCCCCATTCCATTTAAGTGCAGCTGTGGATTTCTGTGTCCAACGTTTGACCGTGCATCTTATTTGAAAAATTTATGAAAAAAAATTAAAAATGCTAGTCACACATAAAATACTATTCATGTTTTATCATCTAATAACAACAAAAATAATAATCATAAAACTTTTTCAAATAAGACAGACGGTTATACACTGGACACAAACAGTGTGAAACTGCAGTCTTTCTGGGATAGAGGTAGTAGTAGCTAATGTTGAGCTTTGTTAACCTAGATGGGAAGACTATCTTGCGCAAGGCGCCAAACAAAAGCTCTAATTATTTTGGATACACCCGCATTTCAGATCGTAGACCAACAAATGCTTTACCAATTTAATCATACGATGTTTATCCTAATTTTAATTTTTCTCAGAGCAACACACATCATTTTTTTCTATCCAATATTAATGATCAAAATTAGCAAAAGTGGATACCAATTTTATCAGATAAGGTTATCCACCATCTTCATTGAATACTCCTTATCTGGCCACTCCATTCACCCTTATCCATCAATCAAACATACTTAAAATTTGGATAGCCATCTTCTATTGCTGAGGGATATCCCTCTAAATCACACACATGAATCCCCATCATTTGGCTTATCCATTTTATTTTGTAAACAAAAATAATTTATGAATAAAACTTTTATATACGTGTTCTTAACGATATAAAAGTAAAGGTTGAAAAATAAACTTCGGTGAAAAAACCCCCTAAAATCAACTACTCCCTCCGTCCCAAAATATAAATATTTTTAGCATAGTGTCAAAGTCAAATATTAGTAACCTTGACTATTAATAGTAAAAATATAAAAAAGATTAATCATGTAAAATTGATGTTACTAGATTTATCATTAAGGCAATGTTTGGCTAATAGGATAGAGAAATAATTTTCCACCCACCAAAAGACATATTTAAATCCTAACCATCCATTCCCCCTCTCCCATTTAATCCTAACCCTTCATTCATTTCCCAATCCCGATTCCACTCCTCATTTTCCATTATCCAAACACACCCTAAACAAACTATCAGAATATGCAACTCTTTTTATTTAAAACATCTTACTTTTATAAACATCGTTGGTCAAAGTAGCATATCTACCGTGCCCACCTGAGCTCGCTTCGCCGCCATTGGCAGCCTCCCGAGCTCGCTCCTCCTCCGCCTCCACCGCTGGCCACTCGAGCTCGCTTTGCCGCCGCCACCCACCCCTGCTAGGTCCGCCTCCGCCGCCGGCCACCGCTAGGTCCGCCTCCGCCGCCGGCCACCTGAGCGAGAGATACTTCCGCCTCCGGTCACCTGAGCGCGCGCGCGAGAGAGAGAGAGAGAGCGCGAAGGGGGACTTGGAGGGATTTGGTTGAGGAATATGTATGACATGTGGTCCCAGGGAATTTTTTTTATTTTCTTTGCTGACTAGATTGCCATGTTGGCACCATATGTATAAGCTCAAGTCTAAACTGCTAAGAACAGTGTTTAGGGAGGTTATTTGTCCGGTATAAATACTTGAGGGTATAAAATATTTGGTTTTATGATTTAGGGGGATAATTCGATCGGCGGCCGTGATAGTTGAGAAGTAAATCATACTTTTTTTTTTCTTTCTGAACGAAAAGACGAGTCTGGTAAGCAAACCACCAGCCACACGCGGACCGGTACGCAAAGGTCTCCGATGCTCGGTCAGCAAAACTGCTGATCCGTAAAATCACCAATGTTCACATGCGCGTTTTCGCCGTTTGCCCCTGCCGAACCGAACTCGCGCTAGAGTACGCCACGGCTGCCGGTAAAACAGGCCAAGAAACGAAACGAAATCTAAACAGGCCAGACAACCACGCAGCCGCACACGAGAGACCGAGAGACAGAGAGCGCGAGCACGGAATGCTCCGCAGATCCAACCGCCGTTCGGTCCCCCGTTCCGTGCAGCTGCACCTGCATATAGAAAAGTAGAAAACCCAAAACTCCGTAGCGAAATCTCTCCTCCTCCACCTCCTCGCCTCTCTCTCCCTCTCTCTCCCCTCTCATCACTCTCTCCCCACCCCCCTCGTCGCCTCGTCCCAGATCCGGACATGGCGAGCGACAGCGACGTCGACGAGGACGAGCTCCTCCAGATGGCGCTGCAGGAGCAGGCGGCGCGTGACCTCAGCCACCAGCGCCCCGCGGGGGCCGGGAAGCCCGTCGTCAACCTCGTCCGCCCCCCTGCCAACTCCTCCCGCGGCGGCGGCGGAGGAGGACGCGGCGGAGGGGGCCCCGCCAAGGCGAGGCAGCCCAGCCGCGGAGGCGGCGACGACGACGACGACGACTCCGAGGTCGAGATGCTGTCCATTTCCTCCGGGGATGAGGATGGCGCCCCCTCCTCCCGTGACCGTGGCCCCCCGCCCCCCCGCGGCGGCGGCCGCGCCGGGGCACGGCGGGCCGCGTCGAGGGATGATGGGGATTTCGACGACGACGAGCCCAGGAGCTGGAAGCGCGTCGACGAGGCCGAGGTATGTGGGGGGAGATCGGCGAGATCTCGATCTCGGCCGCTCGTCTTCCGTGCTAGTTTTTTGGGGGTCGCGTGCTTTGATGATCCGAAAATTTTGGTTGGTCTCGCGGGTTTGTTAAGGCAGCGAGCCGAGTAGCTTGTTATGAACATGTCAGAATCGTGGTTGAGTGCATTTAGCTAGTAGTGTAGGTTATGAAATTTATGCTGGTTTGATCAGTTTGTTTCTGTTCCTTCTGGGGATCGCACAAATTAGCTGTGGTGCTGCAGAGTGGAGCTGCTTGTTGGGTCGCCTGGGGGGGGGGGGATTTGGGTTAATTCCTAAGACTTGCCTATTGGTGTGAACTCTGGGTACTGGTGTGTTTCAATCATTCATGTTGTGTAGTACTATGATATATGGAGGTATAAGGGATTAATTAATGGACTTATAGACAACATTTTTACAAGTTTGCTGGTCTGACACACAATGCTTGGTCATCACATCAATTGCATTTGTGCAGCGTGCATTACTGTTGGCACACTCTTTCGGTATAGTTCATTTTGATTTCCTTCTAGCTGCACATTCATGTTATTCAAACCTCCTCTCTCAGCTTGTTTGAAATTGAATGCCATGCTTTTCATTTTCTCTGTTGTTGCATTTGTTCATGTATCATTTCATATCTGCATTCTCCATATTAGATGTTAAATGCACCAAATACAAACATCTGTTTTAACATGTTATCTTGTACTGAATATGCCTAATGTCAGTCTGCCTTTGCTCCACCCAGCTTGCTCGCAGGGTTCGGGAAATGCGTGAAGGGGGGGCAGCTCCTACAGTTGATCAGAAAGCAGCTGCTGCAGCAACTCGGAAGGCACTTACCAATGTACAGACTTTACCTAGAGGAGTAGAAGTTCTGGACCCTTTGGGCCTTGGGTAACTATCTGGATCACAAAACTCATGGTCAATACATGACACGCATCATCTTCTTTTATATATTTTTTCCACATTAATGTACCACTTGACCACTTGATAAACATTTTATAAAATGCAATCACCTCATACATTGATAGTATGTTAGATAGCAAACACATTCACTGGTTCTAAAATTTTTGAAAGTGAGCTGTACGTAACCTTACTGAAACATCAAACTTTGTATTATCAATATATTTTGGCAGCAACAAGTATTAACCTCATATATATTAATAATGTCCTGCTCTGCATTACCTAGTACATGTGTGGTATGCTCTTTATCATGGAGAATTAAAATTACCAATCCAATGTCCTCTCTATATTCGTGTTTTAATAGCATTTATTTTCTTACCAGAGTCATTGATAATAAGTCTCTGCGATTAATTACTGATGCTTCAGTAAGTTCTCCTGTTTCAAGGGAGAAGGCTCAGGGTTTAGACCCCAGTATGCGAGGTATGCCTTTTGGTCATACATATTATTTCATTCTGTTATCTGTTCTTCCATAACAAGGGTATGTTTTTATTTGCAGAGAAAGTTATATATTCTTCTCCGAATTTTGACCCCAAGGTTTTTCTTTCGTGGGTTCACAAAGATACAAGTGCTGCTGACTTAGAGTCTGGTGCGCTTACCTTGAAAACTGATCTCAAAGGGAGAACACAGCAGAAAAAACAATTAGTCAAGGAGAACTTTGATTGTTTTGTTTCGTGCAAAACCACGATAGATGGTATCTGTTCCTTTTTTTTCTTCTTCTGCTCTGTTGTAGATAATTCTCATGATCTTAATTTTTGCACCTGTTTTTAATACCGCGAGTTTTTCTGCAGATATTGAGTCAAAGCTGAGACAGATAGAGGAAGATCCCGAAGGTGCAGGAACTGCTCACTTGTACTCAGTCACCCAGAAAATTAGTGGTGTAGCAAACCGTGCATTTGAGCCTCTATTTGAGAGGCAGGTATACCAACTAAGTTTTCTCTAGAACTTCATTTCACTAATCATGGTCATTATTACTGCAATTCTTGAGTGCGGTAACGTAAACCGTTGTGCAGGCCCAAGCTGAGAAGATCAGATCTGTTCAAGGAATGCTTCAGAGATTCCGGACATTATTTAACCTGCCAAGTGCAATTCGTGGGAACATTAGAAAAGGAGAATATGACCTAGCTGTCAGGGAGTACCAGAAAGCTAAATCTATTGTTCTTCCTTCTCATGTACGTCAACTTGATTTATTTTATCTGCGTCTGTTATTTGAAGATATTAGAAGTGGTGGGAATGATGGGGATGGGTGCCAACTGATCATAGCGCACTATCTGGGGTACCGACACCCGTAAAGTGAAAAACAATGTGATTTAGTGGGAACCACAATACCCATCAGGATTCTTACATTATCACCGTCTTACACTACTTCTAGTTTAGTAACACAAGAGAAACATGTACCCGTTCTTTTTATTTGATGGCTTTGACCTTTCACGGTCCAAGATGTAACTTTGACCATTAGCTATATATTGATATAGTATTATGAGAGTACCTCTCGGGTACATACCTAGTGTTACAGTTTCGTATAGCCAATCTCGAGTTCTCATGTATTGATGTTCAAAGTAACATGGGTTCTAGGATGTCAAATAAGAAAGAAAGGGTATTGTCTGACCTACAGGTAGCATGGGTTTATCAAAGTTTTAATGCGGTTGCATTAACATTTCTGTTGCCCCTGTTTTTCTTTTTGGCTATTTTGTGGGACATCCCTTAACCATTTGGAGATCATGAGAAAAGCATGAAATAGTTTTATGTTGGATTAAAAATGCGATGAAATAGATTTGTGGATTATATTCTCTTTCTTCCTTTCATGATGGCTCATATGCCTGATACATGCTATATGATTTTCTTTGTTTTCCAAGATCAATTATCGTATGCTTCTTTGTTCTTTCCTTGCACAAAAATTTTGCATATTGTTTCCTGTTCATGCCAATTTCTTGCACATGTATTTGGTAATTAATATAACATCATAATAACTAATAACATTACATGATTGATTCACACAAAGATCTAAGAAATCCATAGTTTAGATGGCTCATGCATGTCCATTACTTGATTTTATTATCTCTCTATTGTATGACTTACAAAATCTTGAGTATTTTGATGCTGGAGTAATAGGGACTAAAAATTTAACTATTGTCTTGTGACATCCCTTCTATTTTAGGCACAATACGCCACAACAAATTGTTGCTTAAGCACATCCAGTATTTTTACTATATTCTTTTTATGATGAATAACTGACACAGGTGGGGATACTAAAACGTGTACTTGAGGAAGTGGAAAAGGTAATGCAGGAATTCAGAGGCATGCTTTACAAGTCAATGGAGGATCCTCATCTTGACCTCGCTGAGGTTAGTTGACTTTCCAATATTCAATGTAGAATACTTGAAGTTCCTTACTAGTGTTGATAGTCAAATACTCAAATATCACTCAACTCGCTAATTTTGATTATAGAAATTTTGGTAGTTACATGAGGAAGTTACTTGATACCTACACGTAGGATGCTGCTGGCTGTAAACTGAACTACTGATCGCTAGTTGTTTATATTTATGCTATTTAGATACAATATGATTCAGTTCTATCTGCCTCCTGATTTTCTTGCCAACTGCCAGCTTGAGAACATTGTTCGGCTACTGTTGGAGTTGGAACCTGAGACCGATCCAGTGTGGCATTATCTTAACATTCAGGTTAACGCTCTTGACCAAAATTATCTGTGCTTTATGTCATGGCCATACTTGCTTGTACCACTACTTATATGTTCTATCTTCATATCTTCTCAGAATAGCAGGATCCATGGATTGTTTGAAAAATGCACCTTAGATCATGAAGCACGAATGGAGGTTCTACAGAATAAAATTCGTGAGAAAATACTATCTGATGCAAAATGGAGGCAATTGCAACAAGATTCAAATAAATCAGTGAGTAGTTTGGGTTCAGCATAGCACTCATTTGATCATCTACTATGATGCTACAAATTTACATGGTATTTGCACCTTGTCTTAGTTAACATGGCACATGTTCCTTATGTTTGCATAGTTGGAAGTTGATTCTGCTACCGGTGACTCTTTTCAAGATGATCAACTGTCAACAAATATTATGGCTGATGAAGCTGATAGCTTAAGGGCAGCCTACATTCGTAGGTTAACTGCTGTACTTATCCAGCATGTTCCTGCATTCTGGAGATTAGCTTTATCTGTCTTCAGTGGAAAATTTGCAAAGGTATGAATGGGTTTAGCTTTAACATTTGTCAGATATAGTTAAGATCTTGCTCCAAAACATATGAATACATATGAACCTTTTCATCCCACCTCTTCTCATAGATTGCAATGCGTATGAAATAAGCGCCTTTTATATATTTTTTTTTCATATAGTGTATTCTGAAATACTGTGCCTGCTTCATGTCACCTCATGAAAAATGAGAACCACCATCTTTTTATGATTTATGAGAAAGACTTACATGAATTTGTTACCCGTATCTATTGTTTACAGGCAGCTGCGGGGAATGTACTTTCTGATTCTGATATGAATACAAAACAGAGTGTAAATAAGACTGATGATAAAGGTGGAGAAGCAAAGTACACAAACCATACTCTTGATGAAGTTGCTAGTATGGTTCGTGCTACTGTATCTGCTTTTGACACCAAGGTAGAGTTACTGCATGTTTTGCAATTCTAACATTTAATCAGAACCCTTAGTGGTTTGATTGTATTTGTTACAATTAAGCATGTTTTTATATCAACAGGTTCAGAATACTTTCCGTGATTTTGAGGAATGTAACATTCTTCGTCCGTTCATGGGTGATACTATAAAAGAAATAGCTAAGGCTTGCCTTACTCTTGAAGGGAAGGATTCATCTCCAACTGCTGGTATATTTTATTGCCCTTTTTTAGAACTGTAGATACACTTAACTTCTTTTGTATACTGAATGTGGTTAACAATAATTCCAGTGAAAATGTTGCGGGCCCTTCATTATGAAATAACGAAGCTTTACATTCTACGACTTTGTTCATGGATGCGGGCAACAACTAAGGAGATATCGAAATATGAGACCTGGTTTACTTTAACCACCCTTGAGAGGAACAAATCTCTATATGCAATTTCAAGCATGCCCTTGGAGTTCCGTGATATCATAGTTTCGGCAATGGACCGCATTGATTTGTAAGCATATTTTTTGTTCAATATTGCACTTTCTCTGATGATATCTTATGCATGCTGTAGGTATAATTGTTTGTGCTATTAATGGGTAGTTTATGATTTCAATACTGTCTGTGGAATCTAATAATGGGGAATTGGGGATATTTAGTACAGTAATATTTTGCCATTGTGTTAGTCGAAAATAGATTAGATACATGCTTTTGAAAAGCCATGGCAATGACAAACAGACCTAAGCATAAGATTTGTCCTAAAGTAATTGTTAGGTGTGCTTCACATAATGAATACTTCTAGTTTGTTAGTTCATATCATATCATGGCTATGAAATCAGTTCTTCGTTGTGATTTATAATGGTTTGCTTACAATCCTATTCACTGTAAGAGAACTGAATGTTGTTTTCAACTTGTTAATAAAAGAATGATAATAAATATCAAATTGTATATTGAAATAACTGCATTTGAAGTGTGCATTTTTACATTCAAGATCAATCTAAGTCTTGAGGTGACTAGTTTTATAACCAGCCATCAATATCGTGCCTTCATTTTTTATGGTTTCGAACTGCCTCCTGATCTATGCTTTTCTATTGCAGTATGGTTCTTAATCTGAGGAGTGAGACTGCCAAGTCTTACGATATTTCTCAACACCTCCATGAAATTCATGAATCTGTCAGACTTGCATTTCTAAATTCTTTTCTGGATTTTGCTGGTATGGATTTTCTTTGTAACGTAACTACTGAAGGTCTTACAAATTTTGTATCTAATTGTTGCATCATCCATTATTGACAAGCTGTGTTAGTGCATCAGGTTATCTGGAGAGGTTTGGAGGGGAACTAGCTCAGAACAGATCAAATAAAGAAAACAACCATACCCAAAATGGATATGTAAATGGTACTAACAGTGAAACATCTGCTGGCATGGATGGGGACTTGTACAAGAAGCTGTTGGTTGTTCTGAGTAACATTGGATATTGTAAAGCTGAACTTTCAGATGAACTGTATACCAAATACAGGCACATTTGGTCCCCAGTCAGGTACCCGATCATCTTAGCTTATGTTCCACTAACATTGTCTTACTGTCCTTTATAATTTTTGGTGCGAGTCGTTATCCCTGAATAGATTGATTGAAAGCTTGTTATTTCATCTAAAAGCAATGCTTTGATACATTTGCTTCACTCAGTTAGTGTTCCTCTCTCAGGGATAATGATGAGCGTAGTGCTGACATGCGAGATCTGATGACTTCTTTCTCAGCACTTGAGGAGAAAGTCCTGGAACAGTATACATTTGCAAAGGTATGGTAGAAAATCCAGAATTGTTGATTAATCATTATTGGCCAAAAGATTTAGTTATAACCATGTTAGCTTTAATCCTTTCGTGTCTTGGTGTGCAAAGTTACAAGTTTGAAACACCTGATTTAGCCCACTATTTGTTCTTCAGTAGTGGTATGCCCAAAAAGGCCTTAATGGAAGTAATGATCACTTCTTTTTCTGAAGTTGTTCTATGGGAATATCTGCGTAGACATGCACATGCCTCTATGCGTCTACTGGTTGATCTGATGTGAATCAAATGAAGCATTTAACTTATTGCATGTTTATTCAAGATCCGTTGCAATATGTAGTCCTAAATAACTAATAGCTAGATCAAAATGTGCATAGTTCTATTTTCTGTGACTGAAGCATTTTATTATTGATACCCTAGTTAATGTGCTAGTTTTGGATTTATTACTACCTCCATATTTTAATGTATGACGGCGTTGACTTTTTGACCAACGTTTGACCATTCATCTTATTCAAAAAATTTATGTAATTATCATTTATTTTATTATGACTTCATTCGTCATCAAATGTTCTTTAAGCATGACATAAATATTTTCATATTTGCACAAAATTTTTGAATAAAACGAATGGTCAAACGGTGGTTGAAAAGTCAACGGCATCATACATTAAAATACGGAGGGAGTACTAGTTATTACTCTGGAATATGTCAGATGTTTGTCCACTTCATAGATTATTATATTGTTTGATGACTAGGATAACTTTAATTCAAAATTGTTTGGAATGCCTACAGTGGAAGTTCATATATCATGCTTGATAGTAGCATGATTTTTGGGGCTATAAATTCGGAGTCTATGCACATTTTGCTATCTTCCTTTGCTTTGCCCTAATTTTTGTTTTGTAGTCGAACTTGATCAGAAATGCTGCACGAAACTATCTGTTGGATTATGGGATTCACTGGGGAGCAGCACCAGCAGTAAAGGTATGTAGCATAATTAAGATAATCGTACTGATGTTAACGCTTCCAAATGTGTACCACTAAAAAAAAACTGGAAACAACCAATAGTATACTACTGATGGATAGTCTGTAACTTTGTATATGCAGTTCAGTTGCATGTACTATATTATTTGCTGCAAGAAAATTATCATAATATTTTGTGCCTGCATTGCTATGTGCTGGCCATGGCTAGTAGTTGTGTGCGCATATTAATGGTAGCCTCATATAACAGTTGTACGACTGCCTTTGTTATCTTACATGAAATTAACATCTTGATAATGCTCTTGTGGCATTTACATTCTATTACAAATTATTCTTCTCGCAGGGCATTCGAGATGCAGCTCTTGATTTACTGCACATCCTTGTAGCTGTACACGCAGAGGTTTCCATTTCTACATTTCCCCTGATTATTAAAATTGTGCATCTCTCCTTCGCACTGGATGTACATCAATTACTGATAAATCATAAATTTACTTCAATTGCTCTTTACATACTTTCTTCTTTGATGGAATACTGTATCTGTGGTTTCAGGTCTACTCCGGTGCTAGGCCTCTGCTGGAAAAGGCGATGACAATTTTGGTAGAGGGTTTGATTGATATCTTCCTCAGTATTTTCCATGAGAATAAGACCAAAGAACTCAGAATGTTGGACGCAAATGGTTTTTGTCAGCTCATGCTTGAGGTACTAATTTTGTTTCTTTTAGCTTCAACTGCATTAGCCTCTTCAGAGTCTTAAGTTGTGTAAACGATTCAATTATGAACTTAAAGAACTGTTCTGTTTGTTTTACGGGTGCAGCTTGAGTATTTTGAGACTATATTACGGACATACTTATCAACTGAGGCAGAGCAGGCTTTGAGATCCTTACAAGAGAATTTATTGGAGAAGGCCTGCGAAAGTGTGACTGAAGCCTTGGAGAATCCTGGACACCACCGTCGACCAACTCGTGGCAGTGAGGATGCTGCATCAGATGATAGACAATCAGTATCACCTGATGATCTGCTTGTAAGTTCTAAAAGATGTAGAACATATGGATTAATTCTTGCATCAGTGACAACTGAATAACACTTCCAGTAGGTTCTGTTGCATTAAATCTGCCAAATATACATCCCGTTTGCGTTAGGCATCTATATTCTCATTGCCCTGGATTTTGAATTTTGGAAAACACTAAGTCAGGACTTCTGGTGCTTTCATCATCTAATTATGGGAAGCTCTCTTTAGTGAAAGTTTCATCCTGTTCTGATTTTGCAAGGGAGCATGGCTAACCAGGAACTATTTATTTTTTATTTTTCCCAGGCACTTGCTCAGCAATGCAGTAGCGATTTGCTTCAAGGGGAGCTGGAGAAAACCCGGTTAAATATTGCGTGCTTTATGGAGTCAACTCTTCAATCAACGCCTGCACCGGCTGGATCAAAACCTGCTGCTTATCAGTCATACAAGGCACCTGCGACACACCAACCAGTTCAAGTGTCCTCCCCAAGTTTTAGAAGGCAGCAGACAAGTACAAATTCACCTGCAGCCTCGAGGCGGCGTCGATGAAGAAAATGCATCATGTTGAGAGAACCATTCCTTCATCTACGTGCCTCTTCCCTAAATTCTCCTCTTTCTTTGTTCATCTTTCCCATGCTTTCGTTTGTTACCTGTAATTAGTATCATGTTGTCATGTATTATGAATTTTGACCCATTCTTTTGGTGTTGTAAGATAAAAGGGGTGTACAGGGGTTGCTGTACGGGGCTATCTACTTGTATAATTTCCATGAGCCTGGAATTATTGTCGCCATTTTTTCTAAAGACACCATCTCAACTTAACTTTCTGGAACTGAGTGTCAGATTTGTCGGTGGCTGACGAACTCATTAGTCATTACCACCATTGGACCTCACTCTTCCGATTTTCTATGCGGACTTAAATGTGTCTTGTACCAGGCTGAAACGATAGTTGGAGCACGCGATCGATCTTATTTGATTCGTGGATCTGAATACCTTTCTTTAGTCTAATGTAACATGTTTTTTTCTTCCTTCTCGATCGATCATTTTGCTGTTTATACGACTAAACGTGGAAGCCCCCCATCCCCCTTTGTTTTGTTGATTAGTTCTTTTTGTTTGAATCAAATTATTACATTCTTGATCGATAATGATCTCTTCCTCTTATCCTGCTGTCAAAATTCCTGAACTCCTGCACGCACCACGCACTACACGATTACATTATCCACAAAACCACCTTGCATTACACCCCCAGTTGTTATATGTACCCAAAGATTCGGCCATTGCATCCATGTTCTCCATGCATGGCTGCACCTGAACTTGTCCTGCACTCCTGCTGCTCCACCATCGCTCGCACGTGCCCCAGGATCAATGAGCCTCTCGTGGCCCTTTTTCTTTTCTTTTTTAAAATTCCCCTCCTCCAGCTGTGTCCGGTGGTGTCTCATCTCTCATGTGCCGGTTGATAGATACTCGGGCTTTGTTTAGTTCTCAAAATTTGTTTTCCAAAAACATTACATCAAAATCTTTGGACACATGCATAGCATTAAATATAATAAAATAAAAAATTAGTTGCACAGTTTCTATGAAAATCGCGAGACGAATCTTCTGAGCCTAATTAGTCCATGATTAGGCATAAGTGCTACAGTAACCCACATGTGCTAATAACGGATTAATTAGACTTAATAAATTCGTCTCGCAGTTTCCAGGAAAGTCATGAAATTAGTTTTTTCATTCATGTCCGAAAACTCCTTTCGACATCTGGTCAAACATCCGATGTGACATCTAAAATTTTTTTTCGTGAACTAAACAAGGCCAACAAGGCATCAGACTATAAATAGGTGATACCCTGTGCTTGTACTACTGTCTACTGCTCCCTCCCTCCATCCCTTGCTCGCTCGCGCCACAACGTTATCCTCTCCTCGTAGATGTGGCCACAGTTTTTGCAGCCGGAACGAGCTGTCCAGGCTACTACTCCTACTAGCCATCTCCCACCCACTTATCACGAGGCTAACCCGCATGGGCGCGCGCCAAGGAGGCGGGAGGAGTAGCACACCGCCACCATCACCAGCAGCAGCATGGTGCAGCTGAGCCGCCGCCGGCACCGCGAGCACGCTCCATAGCCCTCTGCCATGGCGGCAGCTTCCGTCCTCCTCCTCCTCCCTTCCCCCTTCCTCCGTCCGTCGTCCCCGGCGCACCGCGCGCGCTGCGGCATTGCCACCACGACGACGACGAGCACGAGCGGGAGGAGGGGGCTCTTCCTCTTCGCCTCGCGCTGCCGCCCCGGCCCACGGCGACGCGCGGCGTCGGCGGCGGTGCCTCCCGAGCACGGCTTGTCCCAGCCCCAGCCACAGGCGCGGGCGGTGGGCTCGTACGAGGCCGCCCTCGGCGACGCCAAGGACGCGCTCTACGCCGCTCTGGAAGGTTCCATCTCTCTCTCTCTCTCTCTCGCGCGCGCCTGTTGCTGCTGCCTGCTGCTGATTGTCAACTGTAGCAGCGTCGCTGTTCGATCGATTCGCTGGCAGCCTATTGATTAATTTTATTTTTTTGCCTGTTTGATGCTTTGGAGGAAAGGCATGAACAGAGGGATATTCGGGATGACCTCCGAGAAAAGGTCGGAGATTCACGCACTGGTGGAGCTCCTCGAGTCCAAGAACCCAACGCCGGAGCCAACCGACAAGCTGCAGGACAAGGTATTACTACATACATGCCACTTTCCACCAATGCGCTTATGCTACTACTAATCAATTCGAGCGTTAATTTGGAAGTCTGATCACCTGATATTGATCAGGATTTTCTTTACCTTTTGAGTTTATGATGAGCAGGGATTGTTGTTAGAATCTAGGTGGAAATAGGTGTGTACTAGTTTAAGATAAACAAATGTAGTATGAAATTGCCTCTTTGGTAATGTTACTGATAGTTTGGTGTTGAGACGATGGAAGGTGGATGGATGCTGGAGGCTCGTCTATAGCACGATTTCGATACTGGGGAAGAAGAGGACAAAGTTGGGACTGAGAGATTTCATCAGCTTAGGAGATTTCTTCCAGATGATTGATGTCAAAGAGGTTAGTGAAATTTACCGAGAAATGTTGTCAAGCCAAATTGGTAACGTTGGTGCTGTGCTTGTTTGCTGTATGGCTTGTTCTATGTTTATGCCTGAATTTACAAGTTTTTCATCGGTGTATTTCTCCTATGTTGTATAGAGTTTGATTGAGTAGAATTTGACTTCAGTACTCTTCAATTCTTGGACAATACCAAAATGATCAAAACTTATGTTGGCTAATGGCTACCGCAACGGAAGTACATGACAAATGCTCTGTTTCCTAAAAAGACAAAGTACATGCTTTTGTGCTATAAGCCTATTAACTATGAAGTAAATGTTATTGAAAAAGAACAGTGAATATTGTTACATGATTTTTATACTGGCAAACCAAGTCAGTTTTGATTTTTGATATATCTTGAAATAAATGGAGATTTAGCATCACCTTCTCTACACCCAAAGGAAAAGGCGGTAAATGTGATAAAATTCAGTGCAAGGGCGTTGAAGATATTATCTGGCCAACTTACTATTGAAGCTTCGTACAAGATAACTACTAAAACAGTAAGGATTCTATCTGCTTCTCATCATTGGTTACGTCGTCCTAGAAATTTTTGGAACCTGACCACTTAAATTCTGAAGCACATTATTCTTTTATCCAATTTTTGTTTTCAGAAGGTTGATATCACGCTTGATAGTTCGACCATCACTCCTGATCAGGTATAATTCATGATATTTTCACTTAGAAACTAGCTTCATATACATAAGCAGTACTTCAATACTATTGGAAGGGTAGAGTTATGAGTCAAAACTTTTGTAACAAATCTTTTTACAAATAACCTTGAGCAGAGGCACATTGTTTTCCTTCACAGGATGCATGTGCAACTGTGTGTGATGTCTATTTTCTTCTATGGACATAAGTAACCATTTTAATTACACCATGTAAAGCAACTGTAATTTTCTCTGATGTTCACTTTGACTGTCATGTGCAGCTGATGAATATTTTCCAGAAGAACTATGATATGCTCCTTGCTATATTCAACCCAGAAGGCTGGCTAGAGATAACGTATCCTTTTCGGCTTATGTGAAACTGTTTTGTTCTTCGCTGTTTTTCTAATTTTACAATCTCTGCTACAAATCACTAGTTTCCCTACGCTACATTTTTTCTTTCCAGAAGTGGTGTGGATGCTTTTAACACCAATAATTTCGGGTAGCACATGTATAGCAGCAGAGTAACCCAATTTGCATCCAGATTCCAGAGTTCTCCTCAACATTTTGGTCAGATACGTTGATGAATCTCTACGGATAGGAAGAGATGACAAGGCAAACATCTTTGTGCTGGAGAGGGCAGACCCCTCAGAAGTTTGACAAGATTTATCTGAAGCAAAATGCCTGCATATACATGGACATTCCGGCAAAGATGCCTTTGCACATACCCGTCCTGTAACACGGTGGTTTTTAACAGCCAGTGCAGATCGTGTGCTCAACTTTCCATTTGCGTTAGATTATACTACTGCTATTTTTTTTTCTTTCTGGAGCAAAAGGCATTTCCCTTTGCGACAAAATCATGCAAGCTGGGAAAGCTCATGCAAGTTCAGTTACACTACATAGAGAATTGGTACATTAAGAACTGGTGTACTTTTGAATTTTGAAATACACCATTTTCAATTATTCATCCTTGTAAGACATAATCTAATGAGTGTACAGCTTGGCAAATGGCAATACCCTTTAGACAAAGTTGTTGTTGTTGTTTTTTTTTTTAAATGATCGCTGGGTGATCCCTTATATCAGCTCTTTGTTCCTGCCACGCCATGCGTCATGTAATAATAACTGGGCGGAAAGAAATTCTTGCGTTATGTCATTTTGGTGGAGCTTTGCACCTTTCAACAAGGACATCTCTCTTCGAGTCTTTGCCTCGGGTAGAGACTGGAAATGCCGGAAAATATTTTAAGCCCTTGATGTTGCATATTCTCATTTTTTATACAGTCACGTGGAGCATTCAAAGTCAAACTGAACATCACATGGAGAAAAAGCAACATATCAAACTACACAAAGTGATATAACACTGAATTTGTTATTTTTGTTTTTCCATGTTTGTGAAGGGATATGTAGCACAACTCGTTTATGTTTGTCCATTTTTTTTTATAAAAAGTTTCATAACTATTTGTACTATGTGCAACAAACATTTTAAAATAAGGTATGCGATAAATATACTTCCGTAAGAAAGCATCTTTATCTACAGTCTAAAGGTGCATTAATATTCGATGGTCGAAAGAAGCTAGCATCAAGATTCTCTCTACCTATTATCTAAAGATGCATCATTTATATTTGACGGCTAAAAGAAATTATCATCAAGATTATCTCTATCTATTGTCTAAAGACGCATCATCATCTGTGATCATCAAAAGAAGCCATCATCAAGATTCCTGAAAAGGCCTATATAAAAATCCCAAGAGAAGCCAAGAGAAGTGAGGATCCACTTTTGGAAATGCTAGACTTTGTTTGCATTATATATAGAGTGACTCTAATCCATAGAGGAACGTGGAGAGCTCCTTGGAGGGGTGCACCTTCTTGCGCGTCGAGCCACCATCGTCCTTGTTGGCTCCCGCTCATCATCATCCAAATCTAGAGTCGGCCTCAAAGGCACCGTGCAATAGTGGCATGGCATCATAACCATCGGGAAGAGGTGGCGAGACGAGGTGGCAATTCGTTGGGCGCAAGACCGATGACCTCCCTCAACTGCCACCAAGCGAAACAACAGGTCGTGGGAGCCCTGGGCGGTAGAAGCAGTAACAGGTTGTGCGGGTGGAGACCGGTTGAGGCCACATCTATCTTGCCTCCACTGAGTGCGGTAAGCTTCACAACATTCCCTATTCACCGCTTCCGTGGGCACTTCTCGAGCCGCCGCCGTCGTTGCCATTCATCCATGCTACCAAGCTTCGAGGATGTTGCCTCCATAATTGGATCCATGGTGCCGAGCTTCAGGCTATTGCCACCACCGAGGATTCACGCCAAGCTCCTTGGCCGCCATCACCACAAGCCGGGTCGCGCTGTCCGCTCCTCCTCCACCACCGTTGACAACCACAACACCATCCTCTCCGGCCACCCACCTCTACCGCCGCATTCACTGGATTTTTCACATTTTGATCCTTTTGAAAAACTTATTTCGCAAATAGACCTCTGAAAAAACTTATCCCAGAAATGGTCCTTTTTGGGGCGCCAGAGTGGCTGGCGCCGTCATCCAACGGGACGGCGCCAGCCTCTCTGGCGCCGTCCTCCTGCCACCGTGGCGCACGCGAACCGATGTGGCAGGAGGAGGGCGCCAGCCATGCTGGCGCCGCCCCAGCCTAGTGCCGCCGCCTCCATTCCTGTTTCTCTGTATGGAGTTGCAACGGTGTCATTTTTATTTTATTTTTTCGGATGTTTTTTCACACTCAGGATCACGATACAACCAACCATAAAAAAAATTTAAACTCGAACTACCACTTAGCTAAGTCTGAAAATATCTAGCATACCACTTAGTCTACTTTGCACCTTCACTAAAATTAGACCATAACTCCTTTAGTAAAACCCTTTGATCAGCATGTTAAACATAATGCACTCTACCACTATATGAAATTACTTAATCTAATTCAAAATATAACCATATTCAAAATATAACCATATGAAATGACATATATAAGTTAAACAGTACATAGAGATGCAATTTTTTTATTTTTATTTCATTTTTTGATATTTTTTTTCATACTTAGGAGAACATAGGAACCAACCGTATAAAAAATAAACTCAAACGGACAAAATATGTGACATGTAGAATTTTCCAAAACTCTACCGAAACGAACAAAATATGCCATCTATTAAAATAGGCGTAACTTTCTCATACGGACTCGGAATCAGGCAAATAATATATGCACGGACATCTACAGAAAAAGTTACATCCAATTCTCCCCCGCTTTGCCGGGTTCGGCGATATTAAAACCTCCAAATTCCGCTTGCAAGATTGTGTTTTTGAGGAGAGAAGTTTTTCGGTGGAGCTTTGGAAAATTCCATATGCCACATATTTCGTCCGTTTGAGTTTATTTTTTACGTGGTTGGTTCCTGTGAGTTCCTAAGTGTGAAAAAAATATCAAAAAAGTAAAATAAAAATAAAAAAGTTGCACATCTCTCTCCTCTGCACTAGTTCGGAGAGAGGAGAGGAGAGGAAAAATTCTACATGTCACATATTACGTCCATTTGAGTTCAATTTTTCTATGGTTGGTTCTTGTATGTCCCTAAGCGTGAAAAAAATATCAAACAAATAAAACAAAAATAAAAAAATTCGGGGGGGGGGGGGGGCGCCAGCCACTCTGGCGCACTCCCCCTAGCCACCTCAGCATCACCCCGCCACGTCGGTGGTGGGACGGCGCCAGCCTCTTTGGCGCCGTCCTGTTGAACGACGGCGCCAGCCACTCTGGCGCCCCAAAAAGGACCATTTTTGGGATAAGTTTTTCTAGGGATCTACTTGCGAAATAAGTTTTTCAAAAGGACCAAAATGTGAAAAATCCAGCCGCATTCATGCAGACGGCTGGCGAGTTCGAGCTCGCCGGGTCTCTTGCCACCCTCCTCTTCTTCTCCGCTGCCACGAACCACCAGAGCCCCTCGTCGTCAACCTCCCAGTCTCCCACTGTCACTGCTGCCTCCAGCGGACGGGCTCGCCAGCCACCGCCCCTTTCCCTGCCAGCTAGCTCCCGGGGAAGAGAGGGGATAAGTGGAAGTCCACTTACATGTGGCCCCTACATGTATTTTTTTTCTAACTAGAATGCCACGTCAGCAAAAACGACCATCCATACTGTCTTACACCGTTATTCAACCCAGTTTTGCAAAACATCAGGGTTCGAAATTTCTAGTATCGCGGTTTGAGGATACGATTCAAAACGTTAACATGAGGGACCTAAAGGGAACTTATTCTTCCCCGACAATTATACCGGCTCTCATGGGCCTACATGAGTCGCCAGGTGGTGTAGTTGGGCCTGCATTGAGTGGTTGAGCCGCGAAAGGAAGCCCATACCAATGGTAGCGCGCGAACCAATTATACGGGCTTTGTTGGGCCTGCAATAGCGGAATTAATCCAGCTCAGTGACGTCTCTTTCTTCTCCGGGATTGATCGCCGGCAAATTAAACCTCGATCTAGCGGTGAGCTAGCGCCATGGGGCATGATAATGGTCGCAGAGGTGAAGTCAAAATGGGTGTGCCTCTCATTCAACGATCAACTTCAGATCTAGACTCAACCAAACCCCTTAATTTGAAGCCACATAGCATGCAAAACAAGAGATCAGTATTAGGAGGCACATACGCGTGGCGTGATCTAGCAAAGTGTGTTGATCTCTCTTGTTCTCTTTGTGAAGCAAGGGCATATGAGTGCCTCTGCTGCCCACGCTTAGTTCTCTCAAAATAAACCGTCGCAAGTTTTTTTCTAAAAGCTTTGAAATGTACCTATAATATAATTTTAGTTCAACTACAATATAATTGTACTATGGTGGTGTTTGAATCTCCTGAAGATGAAGATGAAGATTAAGTGTTTCACGTAAAACGAGGTGGTAATAATGTGTGATTAATTAAGTTTTAATTATTACAAACTTGAAAAACGGATTGATTTGATAGTTTAGAACAACTTTCATATAGAAAGTTTTTGCACGAAACGTACCGTTTAGCAGTTTGAAAAGCGTGCCACGAGTATCCAAAATTTAATCCAAAAGTTGTTGGAGAAAAGAACATGGCCTATATATAACTATACCATAACCTCTAAATAATTTATGTATGAAGTTACAGGTATTTTTTTTTGATACTTGTATATAAATTAGATAAAAGTTATTTATAATGTGATTATAATATAGTTATATAGTGTAATTACAGTACAATTACATTATAATTATATTGAATTTTTTTAATAAAAAACTCGTATAGTCCCTAAATAAATCGTCGAGGGTTGTCAAAAACACACTTAAATCTTTCTTGTTTAATCAGTGATGGAGCCAGAAAGTTTTTTAAACTAGTATTTGCTTATTTGCTATAGAAATTTTATCATCAATTTACTGTAAATATATTGAAATTTAATGAAGTTTTCGTCGGTGAGCCTGGGCGGTGGCTCCGCCGCTGTGTTTAATAAAGAACGATGTGCAACAAAATCTCATATAACCATGGATATTCGGATGACAAAAACCGGGCCGAAGAGTAGTCATATTCATCCGTCCACGATCGATCCATTCGATCGATCTTTCGTTTTTGGTGTCTTTGCTATTATCTAGCGGTGACCGCGATCTTCATCATGCCCTTGTCGCAGTCGCCCGGGAAGCCGGAGACGAAGAAGGTGACGCCGGGGGGCAGCGCGACGCGGTCGTCGCCGGAGCCGTACGCCGTCGCGTTGGCCGGCGCCCTGCACAGCGCGTAGTCCACGTCGCCCACCACCACCACGTTGTGCGCGCTCGCGTCGTAGCTGAACACTGCGTTTTACACGCACGCCGCCCGCCGCCGCCGCCGCCGCGGGCGCCATTAGCACCGGCCATGACGGATCAGTTTCAGTAAAAAGAAGAAGAAGAAGAAGAAGAAGAAGAAGAAGAAGACAGATGAAGCAAGCAGAGGGAGAGCAAGCTAAGCTAGCTAGACATGGATGGAGCAATTAGCTACCGAGCACGTCGCCCGCCTTGAAGGGCTTGTAGTTGGGCCACCCGACGACGCCGGGGCTCCAGCCGGCACCGTCGCCGACGGGCCACTCCCTCCGCGCCGCCGCCGGTTCGACGCCGCATTGCAGCGCCAGGATGACAAGGAGCAGGAGCAGGCCGAGGTGAACGGAGCAGATGGCCTTATCGCCGCCGCGGCCGCCGCGTGCCAGCGCCATTGGAGCAGGAGTAGTCTCGAGCGAAGAACGCGGAAGAGCTTAAGGCTATAGGCCTCGGTAAAAGTCCTTGGGTCAAAGGCTCTCCTTTTGTGGCAACAACAGGCCTCCTACCATTCTTGCTCTCTCCATTTTATAATATAAGATATAATTTTTTTCTAGATATTTTATAATATAAAACGTCCATACATACTATATAGAATTAGCTAGCACATCCTCCTTATTGAAATATAATTAACTAGTACATTCTCTAATTTTATTGGGTACATATATTGTATTTATTAGAGTGATTTAAGCTAGGAGGTGATAGTAATTGTTTTTTAATGTTTGGATTAAGGATAATTATACACTATATTTTGAAACGGAGGGATAATAATTTAAACTCTTAGGCAAAACAAGGGATAAGTGTTAGCAGGTATTAATTCTTGGCTTCTTGCCTTTGTGATTGCTCATTGCTCATCATCAACACCGGGTTCACATTCTCTACCATAATGATACTATCATTATAGATACTAACGTGTGGGACAATAGAAGGGTAGAATCCATATGTCAATGATTGTAATGGTAGTACCACCACAAAAATGACTCTGGTCCTACTCTCATTCCAAGGCTTTCTTCGTGACGCTTCTAGCATGAGAGGAAAACCTGATATTCTTAGAGTGTCATTTATTTTAGAACAAATTTTGAATTTTAAGATTGTACTTATTTTGAGGTGGTGTGAGTATATATTTTGTAAACCAAACAACATTTCACATTGATTTGTGAATGTATTCAGAGCTTTAAATGCACAACGGTTTATACAAGAATTGTTGAAAAGTATTTTAATAGAATTCTTGATTTTTTAGTGCGTGGGTTCCATGTGCCCACTTACTAGTATATATGGAGTGCGTTCATTTCACTTCAAACTATATGTAAATATCATTCTCTTGATCCGTTACAACTTACAAGCATACAAAATTAATCATCTTGACCAACTTCCTTCCTAATTGGTCGAAATGCATATATATATATAGGGCAGGAAATCTTTTTTCTGCCGTGAGGACTAATTTCACTACTTGATGCATATGAATTCATTTTTTCTTTTAATCCACGGTCGAGTGCGACGTCCTTCACCGGCGAGCATGCGTTGCGTATAGCTTGTTAATTATTGTTACGACATTACTAGACAGTTTGCATCTGTACATTAGTGGTTTCTTGATCATCATGGCCGTGTTGTTGTTGCAGCACAGGCACAGCTTCCTTGGCTGGATGAGATGATGATGATGATGGTGATGCCTCCTTACTCTTTCCCCAGAGAACGAAATACAGGCCCATGATAACCAAAGCAGAACCTATCACACTGCACATATATAGCTAGTGTCAAATAAAACATGATCAATATGATGACAATAGTAATTACTCACTCCATTTCAGATTATAAGTCGTTTTAACTTTGTAATATTACTCTATTTATCTAAAACTTGGTCAAACTTTAAATAGTTTGACTTTAACAAAAGTCAAAACGACTTGTAATCTGAAACGGAGGGAGTAATTAAACATGACAAATACACATAACTATAACGTACTAACTCCGTTTTAAAATATAATGATTTTTAGAATTCAAATTTTATACCATAATATAAGGATTCGATCATACACTTATTGTCATGATTCCAAAGCCAATCACATGCTTGCAAAGGGAATATAAGTAATTCAAAATTTAAGAATTGACAACTGAAATGACTAAAAGAGAATTTTAAACAAGCTAAAAAAATATTATATTTTTAAAACGGAGAGAGTACTTACGTTCCAAGGTGAAGTTGCTCACGGAGAACGATGACGTTGATAGCAGCTGCAATGATCTGGATTAGAGGCGTGAATGCAGTCGTGAACACCGGCCCTCTCTGCTCCACACACCATGACATTGCCAAGAACCCTATTCCTGACCCAACTATCCCCTGCATATATAGATATCAATTCATCCATCCATCAGTTGCAATTAATTAATAACAATTGTTCTAATTAATTAATTAAGGTATGGTACGTTAAAACGCACTAAGAATGCGCAATAACTAAAACATGCTCCTTACATAGTAAAATTTTTACTGCGAGTTATATCGTTCTCAGATATCATATTCTTCCTCCGTTTAAGGTTATAAGTCGTTTTGACTTTGGTCAAAGTCAAATTGCTTCAAGTTTGACCAAGTTTGTAGAAAAAAATAGTATCAACCCGAGACAAATTTATTTTGAAAATATATTTAATTAACTAATTTGGTATTGTAAATATTACTATATTTGCGTATAAACTTAGTCAAACTTGAAGTAGTTTGACTTTGACCAAAATCAAAACAATTTATAATATGAAACGGATGGAGTAGTAAACATTTTACTACTAGGCTCAATAAGAGTATCCGACAAATTTGACTACTAAGCTCAATAAGAGTATCCGACAAATTTGACTACTAAGCTCAATAAGAGTATGACAATGATTGCTCTCGCAGTTAAAATTATACAATGTTAAGTTTGTTTTAGCTATATTGCAATATAGGTGTAGTATAGCACGGAGTATATCTATAGTCACGTACCACAAAGAGCACGGTGATGATCTGAAGCTTGGTCCTTAAGATCCATGGGGGCAAGCTAACCCTGTCGATGGCCAAGGCGACCACGGCCATCTGGAGGAAGCTGAGGAAGAACATCAGGGCCGTCCCCGAGTAGAGAGCCGGGTACTTCCTGGCGATCCTCGACTGCAGGATGAACCACAGCGACCAGCAGGCCGACCCACCCAGCAACGCCACCGACCCGATCGCCCATCTGTGCGCGCCGCCGACATGACCGGCGGCGATCACCGCCGCCGATGCCATCGGAGAGGAAGAAGATGATGATGAAGAAGATGAAGATGATAGCTTGGTGAGCGATGGGCCCTGGTAGAGAGCAAGGACCATTGCTCCGCTGAATCCTAACACCGTGCCTCCCACTTTAGCTATGCCAGCTATGTTCAGGTTAACTTTCTCCAGCCTGCACATATTTCAATCTTAAATTTGATTAGAAATTTTAAGTATCTCAAGATATTTAAATTTTACACTATTTTTTTTATCTCGGGATACTTAGTACCGAAGATACTAAAATCTAAGTAATTTTATCATTTTTGAAAAAAATATTAGAAAATAGCATATTTTCTAGTGTAAAATTTAATACATATACTTAAGCACCGTAAATTTTCTATCAAAATTTACACTAGAAAATTCGGTACCTATCGATACCTTCTCAAATATGGTAAAATTACCCTAATTTGTTCTTCTATACTCATTTCATATTTTCATGCATACCAATTAAAAAGTCCTGTTTTCCATGCAGATGTATGTATGTTTTGAGTTAGTTAATTATTATATATTCTAGCTAGGGGGAAATTAATGAATGAATGAATGAATTGTAATTACCCATAAGGCAGAGCTACAAGGAAGGTGAAGATGGGAGTCATGTTGATGAAGGCGCAGGCGAATGTTGCGGTGGTGTACTGCAGCCCCAGGAAGAAGAGCCACTGGGTAAGGGACGCTCTGCACGCAGGTACACATTTGATTTAATCAATTCATCATTTGTTAGTGCATATATATACACATATAATGATCTTTCATCACGTTAATTAAACTATCTATGTAGTGTATATATGAAAAATGACTTGCCCGAGCACCGCACTGAAGAAGAGATACACCAAGATTTCAGCTGTTAGCTTTGGTCTTGTCTTCCTGCATCCATTCCATGCAGCACAATATATATCAGTTAATTCCTTAAAACATACATCTATATGTTACTATATATACAGCTACAATATATACAATAACAATTGTCGCTAATTAATCTATCAATTGGCATGCTAATATATACTGATCGCGAATTGGTGAAGAACTGAATCGATCAGAAATTCAGAATGCAGATATGCTATATACCTCTCCCGGAAGTAGGCGATCGGGGCGAGGAAGAGGGTGGCGATGAGCTGACGAAGCGTGATGAGGACGGTGGCGTGCATCCCCTCGTTCAGGGCCATCTTGATGAGGGTGTTCATCACCGCGAACACCACCACAACCCCAACCATTGTCAATGTTGGCTTCCAACTATTGCAGCTACCCATATCGATTCAGGATCGATCGATCTCTATCTAGCTGATCAATGGCTAGCTAGCTACAAAGCTAATCTGAAATATGTGTGTTTGTGTGTATATATATATGTGGTTGTTAATTGCTTTGGCACTGCTAAGTATATTGGCATCAAGGATGCTGCAGGTGGCAAGAATTTATATGCATGCCTGCCCTGGCCTCCAAGTGATGACAATCTGACAATATTCCGTTCCTTGCTTAATTACATGTATCACGCGGTACGGGCGTATTTGCCCTTTGCTTTAATTAGGTGCACTCAAGAATGATGCCAATAAGGTATGGTACGAACAAATGTATTAGTTATTAATTAGCTTTACTTTAATTCCTACACCACTCAAGATGAACAATTTATAATTAATTATCACCTGCATGACCAAAATATTTTTTTTAAAAAAAGCTGAAGAATTTGTTCATCAACTTTATGCAAGCATTTTTTTTAAAAAAAAAGAGGAAAGAGAGGTTTGGATTCTTTGGCTAGCTTGGAAAAGGTACGCGTTAGATTACATATATAATTAACAAGGAGTAATGATCCTAATATATGTATGTGTCAAAGACACTGATGAGGAGAGATCTTCCAAATTAACACAGTTGTTAGTATATGCAAATTAATCCGGCCTGTTCTTAATTTTCTCCTGCCTTAGATCGATCATATCTATCTAATACTCTAGCAGTGGTTAATTTTGTCCTGCAGCTTTAATTTGATCACAGGGAGAGGGATGCTAGCTGTAGATATATATATTTATCAAAGGCCGACAGCATATGTACAGGGAGATTGAAAGGAAAAGAGATGCTTTCTTTGGTGCGTCATCCGTCGTTGGTCAGCAAGGTGACTTGAGGGGAAGGGAAAAAAAGAGTTAAAGGTCATATAGACTTAATAGTATATGCTCCAACAAGGAAAAGAATGATCGTTAAAAAAAGAAAAAAAATATGTACACCTCAAATTGACACAAATATATAGTCCCTCCGCTTCATATTATAAATCGTTTTGACCTTTTTCTAAGTCAAATTTTATAGAAAAAATTAGCACAATCTTAAACATCAAATAGATGTTTGTTTTGTGTTAAAAGTACTACTATATTTTTTTAAAAGTTTGATTAGGAAAATAATTAAACGACTTATAATATAAAACAAAAGGAAGTAGCAAACTATATAAATCAGATACCATGCATGCATATATAGCTGGGCCAGCTCTTTTCTCTTCAGGGCATCCAATGCTCCTCCATTGTTGAACAAGTATTGATCATTTAGAACATTCAATGCTCGCATGAAAGAATTGATGTGCCATTTTTTTTGCCAGATTGAACACATGGGCCGGCCGGGCGACCCCTAACAATTCTGTTTACGTTAGTCATCTTCATGGCATCTTAGACCGTTCTTCCCTCGATGTTCCCAACCTCACTACTCTCATTTTTTATGTGCTCTACCCAACTGCTAAAAGATACGTTTCTTTAACAAGTGTCTATACAAAAGTTTTATTTTTTTTCAAAAACATGCAAAAAGATCGCATGCCAATATATTAAAACGAGAGTTTAGTTACACACTGTATATAAAAGGTGCTATAATTTTTAAAATTTTTTAAAGCTAATACTTAATTATTCTTGTGATAATTCATCGATTTTTTTACATGCGAAGAGAAAGGGTTTTCAATGCCTCCAAAAGAACACGGTCTTTAAAGAAAGAGAAAATCCCCTATATACCTATGAAAGTTCACATAATCCCTTCTATACCCCTGAATTTTGCTCAATCCTTTATATACCCCTGAATTTTAGTTTGGATCCCTTTCATGCCCTTTCCGTTAGTTGACCGTTAAATTCTTTTGAAAAAGTCCATTTTGCCCTTTGCTATGAAGAAACATAATAAATTAATGAAGTATATTGTTGGAATGTAAAAATTTATTGGATGAGACTATTATATTTATGAGTATGTGATGCACCATATTATTTGTGACAAATTTAGTTTTACATATGATATAAAAAGTTGATACTTATTTATTAGTTATTAAAAGTTCTTTTATGTAGCATATGTGTTTTCAAAGTAATACAACAGATTTGTTTATTACTTCAGAACACATATGCTAAAAAAATCTTTTAATAACTAATAAATAATTATTAATTTTTTATATCATATCTAAAAGTATATTTATCGCAAATAATATGGTGCAAAACTATCTCATAAACATAATAGTCTCATATAACAAATTTCTATGCTCCAACAATATACTCTATTAATTTATATGCTTCTTTATACCAAAGGACAAAATGGACTTGTTCATAAGAATTTAACGGTCAACTAACGGTCAACTAGCGGAAAGGACATAGATTGGATCCAAACTAAAATTCAAGGGTATGTAAGGGATTGAGCAAAATTTAGAAATACAGAAGGAATTAGGTGAACTTTCAAGGATACATAGGGGATTTTCTCTTAGAGAAACCGAGTGTAATATTACTCTAATATTATTATTTTCTTCTGCTTGAATTCTTCCTTTTGCTGGCGAAAGGAACCGTGTGTCACACGCTGGCACTTCGTGTCGGCCATATATATTTAGCCTCACATGTGCAGCATTAGTGTGCATTAATATGCTGATTTGTATGCCCCTGTCATATGTAAGAGTATATGCTAACCGACCAGGCATCATATCAGAAACAGTAAATATTCAACCTTTACGTACGTGCGCTGAATAATTTCTCTGCTTTTGCTTGCTCTTTTTTTCTAGGAACAATACTGTTATGATGTTTCATTAATTAAGCAATATTAATAATATTCCTTCTTTTCTGAAAAAAAAGGTTGCACGTATATGAATGGAGGGGCCCTCGCATCATAATTTAAAGAAAATACCTCTGAAACTTCACCCAATCCCTCCCATGCTCCTGAGATTTACTTATTTCCTTCCATACCCCTAAATTTTAGTTTGGATCTCTTCTATACCCCTTTCATTAGTTGACCTTTAGTTGACCATTAAGTTTCTATCACAAAGTCCAATTTGCCCTTTGGTATCAAGAAAATATAAATTTATGAAGTATATTGATGAAGTGAATAAATTTATGGTATGCGAATATTTGCAATGTACGATCAGGGATATGAATCAAGGAATGACCAATATGCTCAATTTTCATACCTGCACCATTTGCAGTGTGGAAGTTCCCTTGTATTTCTCCTTAGTCGTCAGCTTGTCCAACTCACTTGTGAGATGGTCAGTTGCCCCAGTGTGTATATACCAATTGGTATCAACACCGTAGGCATACGCAGCAGCCGCCACATGCCTCTCATCCGGCACATAATTTGCATCAAACCTGTGCCAGCATTCAGCAGCAACATGGCCTCTTTTGTAGCATACCTGACACACGGGACGGGTATCAACACACTGCTGCTGGTTGCCACCTCGCCCTCGATTTGCTCGCATGTTGCCGCGGCCACGGCTACCACCATCACCGCGACCACGTCCTGAGTTGCTCCCGCCAGCAGCGCTGGTACTGCCACCACGGGGAGCAAAGTTGCTGCGGCCTCCACTGCCACGAAGTGCTGCATTTGCCGATCCTTGTTGCCTCAAGTGCAGCATGTTCTCAAAATTAAGTAGTTGTGCATATAATTCTGTCATGGAGATGGGTTCAACCCTCATCCCAAGAGCAGAAACAAAGGAATCATAATCGCCATCTAGGCCATTTACAATATATGCAATCATATCTTCCTCATCTAGAGGTTTCCCGGTAGATGCAATCTCATCACTATAAGCCTTCATCTTCCCAAAATATTCAGAGATTGTCATTGTACCTTTACTTGTAGTTTGGAGCGCCAGCCGCACATTCAATGTGCGAGCACGGGTCTGCGATCCGAACATATCACCGATCGCCTTCCATGCCAGCGCCGCAGACCTTGCTCCTGCCACTTGGTTGAGTATATCACGTGACAGGGAGGAGAGGAGGAAGCCAAGCACCTGCTGATCAGCTGCAAACCACTCCTCGAAGGCCGGATTATCCACCATTACTGTCTTCTCCCCCTTTTCGCCTTCCTTCCGCTCGATCTGAGCTGCCGGCGCCATGGTTTTGCCGGTGAGGTAGCCCTCCAGTCATGCCCCGCGAACGGCCGCCAGGATCTGTGCCGTCCAAATGGCATGATTTTGTTTGGTGAGCTTTTCAGAAACATGGACGCCGAAGAGAGGGTTGCCGGTGGAGGTGGAGGATGAAGAGGAAGCCATGACAATCTATGCCAATAGGCTCTGATACCATGAAAGAAAACTAATATGGAGTAACGTTATCGGTGCGGAGAAAATTGACATTTAGCCACTTTCAAGGATGGGTTTCGCTGTAATGCCATTCCGCCAACTTGCTTCGCTAAAATGCCATTCCCACGCTCGCGCAACACGCTGCTTCGCCGTTTTTCCAATTTCACCGGATTAACACACAAAATCAGGAGTGTTGTGACCAATGTGCCCTTGGGTCATTCTTTAGGTCAGTGAGAGAAAGGGGATCGAGATGCGTTGGCTCTTGCTCACGGCGGCGCCCTAGATCGATCTCGTCGGCATCGCCATTCCACCCGCCGCCGCAGTCACCTCTCGCCCTCACCCAGCTGTAGCTCACGGCGGCGCTGCCATCGCCATTCCACCCGCCGCCGCCGCCGCCGTCGCCGCCGTCGCAGTCCCAATCTCGCGCTCACCAATACTTCAATCAAATTTATCAGCTTATCAATCTTTCCATCATCAACTGAACTCCACTTCATCTCTATAGAACCATCAACCACTGCAACATCACTTGGACCTTCATCAACAACATGCTCACTCATTCCTTCAACCATCTTCCTATAACTTTCGATCCACTTGAAAAACTTGCAACAATTTGGCACCTATACATACATCAGTACAAAATTAGCCCCAATAACCAAAAGCAAGCAAATGCAACAAATTCAACCACTCACATCTTGTTCGTTTTCCTCGCATTTGAAGAAAACCTTTCCACCATGCCTCATCGATCTGCACTCTACTACTGCAGCGCCACACCTAGGGCAACGAATGAGAGGAAGGCCGCTAGATCCTACGGGTAGCCGAGCAGGAAAGGAGCTACCTTGCGACATCCCGAAATCCTCGCTTCCAGCTGCATACCTTCGCTGCATAGCCCCCCTAGGGTTAGGGTTTCCTCTCATCTCCGCAAATCAGCGCCGGCGAAAGTGGCACAGCGGCGGTGGAGCAAAGCGGCACAGCGGCGGCGGCAGATAAGAGCGGCACGGCGGCGGCGGCGAAGTAGAGCGGCAGCGTTGTGGCGGAGTAGAGTGGCGGCGGCGGAGCAAAGCGGCACAGCGCGGCGGCGGAGTAGATCGGCAGAGCGGCGACGGTGTAGAGCGGCAGCGTGGCGGCGCTTGCTGCTTCATTTGGCACAAAAGGACCCCCAGGGGCAATTTGGTCAGCAGACAACTCACTTACGGGATTAATCCAGTGAAATTGGAAAAACGGCGAAGCAGCGTGTTGCGCGAGCGTGGGAATGGCATTTTAGCGAAGCAAGTTGGCGGAATGGCATTACAGCGAAACCCGTCCTTGAAAGTGGCTAAATGTCAATTTTCTCGTCGGTGCGACGGTTCGTGTTAATTGTATCGTAGCAAAACGGCGAGGAGGAGAAGTACATATATGTATGCGTCAGAGATTGGTTAGCCGGGATCCTATTTACATGTAATCAAAACAACCTTAGCTAAACTACCGGCCACCTAATCTCCAACTCATATGGTTTACAATGGATAAGCACATACTCTAACAGGCGGTAGCCATGAACGCCAGCCCTACACAAGAACGCTCTGAGCAAAACACAAGAACACAAATAAAAAAGACTACAAGAATATGGATTCTAATCTCTTGGTGGACGTCCACCCGTTTTTTCGTGTCAACTAAATGGTTATGAATTTTTTTAAAAAAAATTAACAAGATAGATTAATATGTAATATATCACTTTACAAATATGTAAGTTCATATTTGACTTCTACAAGTTGTAACAAAAAACTTTTTTTTAAGTTGTAACAAATATGTTACAAGAAACGGGTGGACGTTCACCCAAGTGTTTAAAACAGTTTCCCCATCTTGCTATAATACTTCACAATCGGTGATAATCCTTGTTCTTGTTGATGCTTCTAGTTTTGCAATCACCAACAATTTTTTTTTTGTTCTGGTCCACTGTCCTCACAAGTTCAGCTGCTAGAGAGGCCGGTCAGTCATTTTGGTAATTTTAGGCAGGAAACAACTGCATAACCAGCATTGGAATCCATCAACACATTGGTGATTTTGGTAATTTTAGGCAGGAAACAACTGCATAACCAGCATTGGAATCCATCAACACATTGGTGATCTAGTACACTCTGTTGACACACCATGCATCCAATCAAAGTGATGAGTATATCTGTGTTCCTTCCTTTACAATATTGCTTGCACTGGATCTTTCACAGCCACAGGAGCCATCTGTTTCTGCAGAACCAGATCGAAGGGGACAAAAAACTATCTGAATTTCCAGCTCAATCCACAGATCCTAGAAAACAGACGGCCAAATAAAACTGAACACCATTTGTCAGCATTTTGGTAAAGGCTCTGAACTTTTCAGGTGTAATGCAATTCATGGAAAGGAAACCAGAAAATGTCCGTAGTTTTGAGTGAAGCGAGGAGGAAGGAACAGAGATGTGAAGAACACTCCACCGACAATCTGTGTACATTTTCCATTCGGGTGCCAATATATACAGAACTCCTCCATTGATCATCTTGCTGGTGGCTTAATTAATATACGCAAGCACGATCAATGCCTCCTGTCAACGCGGGCACGGCGGCGCCGGACTCCGGCACCGGCAGCATTGCCGCGAACGACGGCGACGGCGACCTGCACGGCGAGCAGAGCAAGCTGGTCGCGATCTCCGACGAGGCGCCAAACGTCGACAGGGCGCTCGCCACCAGCCGCCCGGCGACCGCCGACGGCGCAGGCGGCGGGGACGACGTCTCGCCGAGACTGCGGCGGCGTCAGCGGCGGCGGCTGCTGGAGATCAAGAAACGTGGTCTGGAGGTCGAGGAGCAGACGCTGGCGCTGGAGCAGCGGCGGCTGAGGTGGGCCGCCGCGGACGCCGAGGCGCGCAGGGAGGAGGACGCGGAGCTGGAGAAGATGCGGGTGGAGAACGGCGTGGCGAGGGCGGAGAACGCGCGGCTGTGGAGGCGGCTGCTCCGGCGGCGGCGGGAACGGGAGCTCGGCGTCGGCGGCGTCAGGTCGAACAAGTGTCGCGACGGCGCTGCAGCAATGGAAGGAGAAGAGAAATCTGTACCGTAGTGTCATATGTTTCTTTTCTCAATTTTTTTCTTTTTCTTTTTTCTCTGAATTCTAGAAAAAAATTGTTGATGTTTTTTTTCTCCTCGAATTCCTAAAAAAAACAGGTTTAACCATCACCATTATAATAAAATTTGATAACTAAAAAAAAGTACTCCTAAATCTATGTCAGAATTTGATATATCCATATTCATTTACCCTACTTAAAAATTGGTAGTACCGAAATTCATTAAGGCCTTGTTCGGTTTAGAGGGGATTTATTCCACACCACAGGTGTGGAATTATTCCCCTCCAATCCCTCTCTCACAGAGATTAAACTGGACAAGGCCTATTGGAAATTAAACATGCCATGTAGCTATAGAGTAACTCTGGGTGAAATAATTATACAAGCTTGAATGTGCAATGATGCTTTATAAATGCTACTACCTCCTTGTACAAATGTATGACGAACCAACGTCAAACGTAAAAAAATGGAGGGAGTATTTACTTATGTTGTTTATATGTATTCTCTTGTGGAATCTCTTAGCATGTAGGTTCAATGTTTCCTTCTTCTTAGGGATATTGTTTCCCACTTTGTACTTTGTATGTAGTTTGTTTGTGTGAACTACTCCTTAAACCATAACCAATTTTAAATTTTAAGTTCAATTTTATAATTAATTTTGTTCATTGCTTCATCAATCAATCTTTTTTTTGATCCCTAAGAGTAATATAAGTACAAAAGTTTGTACTGAATTATGGTCGGAGGAGATAACTGACCTTTAGGGACATACATGAAAATCATTGGTACAGCTACACGAAGGCCTTTTTAAAAAAGTTTTAAGCCCATGGATCATCTGCTACCATATGGAGTATTTTTCAGGACACATTCCGTGTAGTTTATTCGGCCCAGATTCCACCAAATCTCTTATTAATGGTGCAAAGTTAAAAATAAAACATTTGCTCACAATCATAAAAGTAAAAAGGAAAAAATAGACAACATGATTATAAGCCATAATCATATGAGAATAAGTATAATGTCTACGAAACACTCTTCCCACCTTCAACTAGTATTACGTGCTTGGTTCCTAGAGCTTGCTAGAAGTAACAATTGCGCCAACGTCAACCGCCCACCCAAAATAAGCCAGAAAAGAAGCCCGCCCACCCAAAATAAGCCAGAAAAGAAGCACTCATATTTTGTGGTCACGACAAGAGGTGTCCACCTGTCGACCTAGCTACTTCTAAATGATCGCCATCAACCTTATATCGTAACAAGTTCAATAACTTGCTACGTAACCCCACCCCCTCCCATCTAGATGAAAGGGGCTCAATACCGAAGACCTAGAACTCCGGTGAACCAATCACCGTTTGTTACTAATCCACAATCATTGAGGAGAGGGAGTGGACCTATGACGTTGACCAGATCCAATCTCACTTTGACTTGCCATAAGGAGTAAGCCATATAATAGAGAATCCTCCAAGAAGCCTTGGACCCTCGGTTTGGAATAGTTCTCCCTCACAGTTCTCCTCATGCGCCATTGTCCGACAGTTGAATAGAGAACACACTAGCTGGATATCACAAAGTTGTCACGATTCTTCCTTTTTACCCCTACGAGTTAATTTATATTACAATAAAACTTGTGAAATTCAGCCTCTTGTTATAGGTGGAATTCGTTTATACCTCGCGTACATCGTGCTTCTAAAATTCTCACCAATTAATTACTACATTCGTCATCCGTTATATTTTGAGACGGAGAAAGTAAATTTTTTAATGTAATCCTTGTATCTCTGTAACCTTTGTTCTTAGCACAGCTAATTTTGTCCGTTAGCTCTGTGTACATTTTTTTTAGAGGAAGCTCTGTGTACAGTTGGTTTCTTGCCTACCCGTTTTTTTCCAGGCCGTACGTGAAAGTTGCAACTCATCTATATATCCTCCATTTGCACGCAAAAAGCATACATACTCGCACACGGTTCCTCTTTCGTCCTCCACTAGTAGCATTTTCTATTTATGATCGAGTGAATTCATCCACAGATAGGACTTTCTCTTTTGTCTCTAGCCTTAGCTAAAAGTCTAAAGAGCCTCATCTTTTCGTTTATGCTTATACTTATTTACTAAAATTTAAATTTTCAACCTTAAATTTAAAGATGATTTTGGGCATTTTCTATTTATGATCGAGTGAATTCATCCACAGATAGGACTTTCTCTTTTGTCTCTAGCCTTAGCTAAAAGTCTAAGAGCCTCATCTTTTCGTTTATGCTTATACTTATTTACTAAAATTTAAATTTTCAACCTTAAATTTAAAGATGATTTTGGGTTCTTTCATCGAAGTTTATTTTTCAGCCTTTATTTTTAGATCGCTAAGACATATATAAAAATTTTATTCACAAATTATTTTTCGTTTACAAATATGTCGTTTGGGGGTGTAAGATCGATCGAGTAGTTTTTTTTAAAAAAACAAAAAACTTGAGTAAGCTAGCTAGGCAGGTGGATGTTGTATTGTACCGGTGTTTGGTGCCTGACGATTTAATGCGAAAGCTAGCAAGACGACCAATCCTTCCACCCTGCTTTTGTCGCCATGGATGATGGTACTACTTAGATGACGATCACTGATATTTTGTCCCAGCTCAAATTTTCTACGTGCTCTATTCACGGATATTGTTTATGTCTTATGTCTATCACGCCATGGATGGAGTACGAGTACCAGATATTGTTTGTCTAGTACTGATTATAGTTTCTAGCCATGCATTGTTTATCATCTTCAGGCCCCAATTGATTTTTACGAAAGACATAAAAATTTAAAGGATTTTAATCGTTTAGAAAGAAACTACAATAAAGATCTTTGAAACAAAATAACTGAATCATATCATTTCCTTTATAACTCCTATGAAATAGATAATCCTACGAATATTTTGAAACAAAGTTAGCAAAAACTTCAATCTCTTCAAAGATACCCCTCCGTTTCAAAATGTTTGACACCGTTGACTTTTCAGTACGTGTTTGACCATTCGTCTTATTCAAAAAATTTAAGTAATTATTTATTCCTTTCATATCATTTGATTCATTGTTAAATATACTTTCACGTACACATATAGTTTTATATATTTCACAATTTTTTTTTAATAAGACGAACGGTCAAACATGTGCTTAAAAAGTCAATGGTGTCAAATATTTTGAAACGGAGGGAGTATTCATTTTAGTCTTTTTCTCTCACCCGATTTTTGTTTTTCTTTTACCTAATCAGACTATAATTCTTATGTTTTTCTGTGTTGTAGATAATCCTACAAATATTTTGAAAGAACGTTAGCGAAAACTTCTATCTTTTAAAAAAATATTTATTTTAGTCTATTTCTATCACTCGATTTCTGTTTTTCTTTTACCTAATGAGACTATAATTCTTATGTTTTTCTGTGTTTGTACATTTATATTCATGTGTTTTTTTGTTTAAAAGAGCACTTAGTTTTGTAGCTACAGTAACATGCATTCTCCCATTAAATGTTGGCCGGTCACCAAAACGGAATCGAGCTTCATGCCATAAGAAGGAAGCCGGCCGGAAGCGTAGTAAATGTGTACGTGCATCCATGGACTTCACCTGTAGTGCTAGAGCGTACGGTGAGAAAAACCGGGTGAGATGTTTTTTTTTTTTGCGATGAACAGGGATATATTACTCATGCTCAGCACCCAACAGGTGAGTGATAAAATTATAAGCCAGAAAGTGGTTAGAGCCTCGCTACGCCCTTTATAAGCCAGGGCATGGCTGACACTATTTTGGTTACGGTGAATCTTCATGATAACAATATCTCTATTCCCAGCCATGAGGTGCCAATATCCCTATTCCCAACCATGAGGTGCTTTATCTCCCTAGCTAGGAAAACTAGCTCTGATCGTTCCTCCTCCTTTGACTGGATGAGTTGAATTGCCTGTAAGCAGTCAGATTCTATGATGAGATGGTAACAGCGGCGAATCTAGAAATTTTAATTTGTAAGCCTGAGCAAGCCTAAGAAGATATAATCATGTATTTCCCCGCAAAAAAAATATAATCATGCATATAAAATCCACACAACTACATATAGATAGGGTTATATCGATTAATATATATAGTATGGGAGACTTAGGCTGTGTTTGAGAAAGGAGAGATAGAGAAGATTGGGAAGATACGCAAAACGAGGTGAGCTATTAGTGCATGATTAATTGAGTATTAATTATTTCAAATTTCAAAAATGGACTAATATGATTTTTTTAAAGCAACTTTCCTATAGAAATTTTTTACAAAAAACACACCGTTTAATAGTTTGGGAAGCATGCACGCGGAAAACGATGTGTAATCTATCTCCAGTCTCCCAGAACGAACGCTGCCTTAATATATTGTTGCGTTAGCCTCTAATCACTTTGCTAATTGCTTTATTAATCAAGCAGGGTACGTGCTAGTACAGAGGGCGGAGCCCGGGCAAGTGCCCGTACGTGGTTCCACTTCCGCCCCTGGATGTACACTTGTACGTGCAGAAAGCTGGCTGCCCATGCGTAAGATTGCTCATCTCCGCTAGCTTTGGCTAATCGCCCCCACACGCGCGCGCCCCCGCCCGCGCCGAAGCCACAAGAAACGTGTTTGCATGCAAGGCCAGGCCAGGCCAAGCGAGGCCGCGCGCGCGCATCAGCTCGCGACGCGAGCCACCTGTGCCGCTGTGCGCGCGCGCCGCCTGGCGCCACGCACGCCATGCACGCGCGCGTGGGGTGGAAGGGTGAACTGGAGAGGAGAGCGGCGTCGCACTCGTGAAAACCGAAACGGAGACGAGACGGGACGTACGGCTTGGCTTTGCCTACTACTGCTGCTGCTGCTCTGCTCTCTCCTCTCTCTCGTGAGCAAGCGTAGTAGCCTCGCTCTCTCTCGCAGCCGCGCGCTTGGTGGGAGGGGGGGATTGGGGATGATGGGGAGCGAGTCGGGGAGGGCGGTGGCGGCGATGGTGTCGCTGCAGCTGCTCTTCTCGGCGCTGCAGGTCTTCATCAAGCTGGCGCTCAACGACGGCATGGACGCCCGCGTCCTCGTCGCCTACCGCTTCATGTTCGCCGCCACCTTCCTCTGCCCCATCGCCTTCCTCCGAGAGAGGTCAGGTCACATCCCATATACTACTATGCCCCCACTGTCCTAACCTGCTTTCTTGCTCTTGTTCTTCTGGGGGAAAAAAGCTCGAATTAATACCGGAATGCATGTGCATGCTCTGTAGTGTATCTGTGTATACTTGATGATTGTTAGTATTTGATAATCTCATGTCTCACATGATTATTAGTGCTTTCGTTTACTTGATCGATGATCATGGGCTTATTGAAGTTTAGTTACAGTGCACTTGACGTCTCAGAGTAGACTAAGCTTGGTTAACGATCAAGGGTTTTTTTAAGTTTTCTTCTTTCTTGTTCATAAATGTATTTTTCTTTCTTCTTTATGTACTATTAGTTACGTGCATGTAGTTCCAAATAAAAGGGCTAGCTCTTAGACGTTTCTCAACTAGATCGATCTGGCCTTGCTGAAAAACCAAGCGAACTAAGATTTTATCTGAAGTTTGGTGAATTGATCTCTCCATGTAAATATCCAATGATCTTTTCTGGCTTGCTTCCTTAATTTGTACTCTGCTTTCTTGTTTACTTGTACCAACTATCTTACAATTTATAGTCACCTGCAATTTTCTTATCTTTCTTCTGTCTAATTTTGCACATCACTTATCCTTAGTTGCAGTGCTGATTAAGTAGTATGCAATTTTTTGCTGTCTTTGTTGCAATTTTAGTTTGTGTCTAAAGAGATCCAACTAGGTTTTCTTAACGTTTTCTGCATCATGTAAGGGGTTCAACAATCCATTTCTAGGCCTAAATATATAATTCATGCTGATCTCATCACTAACAAACATATTATCTGAGTTGTTGGCTGTTAATGTGGTAGTTGAAAATGATGAGTGGTTGAAAATTATGACTAGCTATACTGAAGTAGTAAAGCAAACATTTTTCTTTCTTTTTTTATCATCCTGCGGAATAAGAATGAAGGAAAAGAAACCATTTTAGAAATTCTATATGTAACATATAAACCACTCCAAGATTAATAGAACATTGAGTAATCATGTATTTGACTTTTACATGGCGAGTTAAAGGCACATTGCACCTAACGACTTTTATTTGTTTGTTAGATTCTGCAATTAGTAATGATAAATGTTCTGTTGTTCAGGAAGAAACGACCGCCTCTAACCATGAAGGTGGTGCTGCAACTATTCTTGTGCGGGTTGTTTGGGTAAGTACTTGCTATTATAATTCCTAAGTTAAACTCTTATTTCAGAAGTTATCTTTTTGTACAAACAGGTCAATATCCCCCCCCCTCTTTTTTTTTGCTTGTAATTGCCTCTAACTGATGTTTTTCAACACAACTACATGTTAATTCAAAGCTTCTTTATTAGAAGCTCTGTCATGTTGAAGGTATATAAAAGAAAAGTCATGCTGATTGATCAGAAACAGATATTGAATATATATGAGTGTTCACTTTTCCTTCTTTATGTTTCCATGAAAAAAATAAATTATGTGTTGTGCATTGGTGAAAGGCACTTGCTTCATGTTAATCCAGTTATTAGCCTTACTGTGTAAGTAGTAGTAGAACAATGAATGTTTATCATTTGACAGCAGTGTGCCCCCAATTCACCATATACTGCATCACAACTTATATGGTATATCAACTCTTAAATATTTCTTGGTACTCCGTAAATATTTTTCCAGTGATTCTGATAACCAAAGTTCAAATGCAGAGTTCCATAAACATTTGTGTAAAATGGATATATTAGTAGTCAGGAGGTTCAGGGTCTATGTTCATATTTCCTTGGTACTCGCTATATATTTGACTAGGAGCCAAATGAAGATCTTACACTATGTCAAAAATTGAGTAGCCGAGTTGCCTCAACAATTTCATCCAGATGTAAAATCTTGAAACAAACGAAAGAAATTTATAAACTACACCAAGAATAATAAAACTTGAAAATTACTTCCTTCAAAATAAATGATGCATTTACCAATTTTTTTTTCTGTATTAGATGTGTTGACCACAATAACTTTTGTGTCCAACTGCATACACAAGGATCATGTTGATCTCGAAGCCGTCACCTGAGAATAACTAGATGACATGGCACACGTTGCAGCAGGAATTTTTGTGCCACGGCAGGAATTTTTTTGCATTGCATAAAGTGCGATGGTTACATGAAATTGGAACTAAAGCAAAAAAGTATAACCTTTTAGAGGAATAGAATAAAGGAAATGGGGATTTTTGTTAGGTACAAACAACCAAGAGGTTGTATAACTGCTAAATCTGGACACAAAGTGAAAATCACATATAGAAAACAAAAAATGAAGTTACTTACCTTCATTGATCAAGAATTATCCTAACAAAATATATGCAGGCATGTAGCAAAATGAATAAGTCCACTAGCACGGACTATGAAAGACCTTGATCAGATCGGTGGTATTGGGCTGTCTAAAGACGAGGCTTGAGGGGATTAATCCAATGGTGAAATTCTTATGGTGACGTGGCTTCATGTGGTGCTTGTTTTATAACAATAAATGACTTGTAGTGGGTACCAATTATATAGGTAGTAAGGATAGGCCCGCACAACACATCACAATTAGTTTCCCTTCTAAATTCCATAGGAATTGCCATACTCTGACTACCCATGAATCGTGTTGAATTCACAATTCACATGGTACGCACAGGTTGTCATGAAGATGGTAATTGCTGGACACACTCATCAATTTAGGGGCATCATACTACAACTTGTGCTCTACTAACACTAGATTTCAGCAAAGGTTGGTATACGCATTCACTCCCTGGGAAATTTTGGTTGTTACATATGGCCTTCGATTACATGTTTATGTTTCAACCAATCAATTAGTAGACCACTGGCTTACATTTTGAAGCTATATCGAAACGAAACAAGCTTAACATTGTTTCTCATGCCTAAATGGCCCAATAGACCTTCCTAAAGCCTGAGCACCTAGTTATGTCCTTGACAACCTGGCTAGATTGCCTAATTGGGATAGGCATAGTCAAGGCAAACTGTTATCACAGAAAAAAACTTTGGTTAATTCAAAATATCTCCGAATGTGGAAGGGTCCCTTTGTTGTGCAATATCCTTCATCTTGAATGGCATTACTTACCTTTCAATGTTTGTGATTTCCAATAATTTAGTGTAGTACTCATTATATTTAGGAATTTAAAGCTTCCTGTTGCTCAACCGAAAACTCATCGAACATCTTTAGTACAGTAAAAGTGCATGAGATCCTCTGTGCAATCAGTGTGGAACACAAATATTGAGGATGATATTAACCATGGCTTGGTAGTTTTTCTTTCTTTCTCTTATGTAGATTACTCTGGATAATATGTGCTACTTACAGATTTTCTTTCTTTCTCTTATGTAGATGACTGTTTTTCTGATTACACACTTGCAGATTTTCTATAAACCAGAATCTCTATGTGCTTGCTATAAAGTTGACTTCAGCAACATTTATTACTGCTATCAGCAACCTGACACCAGCAACCACCTTCCTTCTTGCTATATTGACCAGGTTACGGATTTACCACTTATAGCTTATATGTTTAATTTCAAGGCATACAGAGATACTCCAGCTTATATCTCTGACTATTTCTGTCTAATATTATCACCTTTGAATATATATTACTTCAAGAACTGGCTAAAAGTATGTTGAATTTCAACTACAACAGTTATGTAGGAGTATTCTTTCAGCAGCCAGAACAGTTTATATTTTCCGTCTTATTTGTAAAAAAAATATGGATATAACAAAGCCATAATTTTTAAGGGTTAACATTAGTTTCCATACTGAACAAAACAACAGGCTCGAGACCTTAAAACTTAAGAAACCTGCTGGACAAGCAAAACTTCTAGGAACACTTGTAGGCATGGGTGGTGCAATGTTGCTTACATTCTACAAGGGACCAAAGATCATGGTACTCGACCAACTTCCCCATCCCAAATTTGCCCACCTCACTGAAAATCCCCAGTCGCACCCAATATCGACGGGCAATCAAATTATAGGATCGTTCCTTGGTATAATCAGCTGTTTCACCTACGCGACATGGCTAGTCATCCAGGTCATAATCTTACACTTAGTTTCTTCTTTCAACAGTGCGCCCACTCAACTGTTGCAGTTCTAATGTTTGGTATTGATGCATTTTTTTTGCCATTTACAGGCGAAAGTGAGCAAGGTTTACCCGTGCCACTACTCGATCGCTGCAATGGTGTGCCTCTTCGGCGCACTTCAGTCCACGGTAATGGCACTTTGTGTTCACAGGGACATGGAGCATTGGAGGTTAGGACTTAACATCAGGCTCTACTCATCGGCTTACGCGGTACGCGGTTCATCCGGCATTTCATATTTTTCATGGTAACAGCATGATCGATCCTTACATTTGTTCCGAGTCTAATGAGGTTAGCACCCTTGTTGATTCAACCAGGGACTCATAGCATCAGGCTCCGCGTTCCCTCTGCTGTCGTGGTGCCTGCGGAAGAAAGGCCCCCTGTTCATCTCCGTGTTCAGCCCGCTGATGCTCATCTTCGTCGCGCTGATGAGCTCGATCATTCTCAATGAGGCGTTGCACCTCGGAAGGTGATGGCCACCATTTCCTTTCTGGATTCATGCATTGCAGTTCAATGTGTAATGTGGACACCAATTTTCTCATGGCGAGTTCTTGTGTTGTTCTGCTGTAATGCAGTGTGCTTGGTTCTGTCCTGATTGTGGGTGGCTTGTACATGGTGCTGTGGGGCAAAGCGAAAGAGGCGGCTGATCTGTCTGAAGATGAAAATCAGGGCAAGGAATCCATCCCTGTGACCACTGGCGGTGAGAATGAAATGAAGTGAAGAGAGCATTGGGCCTACAGGTTGCTATTTGACAGAAATGACAGAAAGATATGATTCTGAAATTCTGATAGAAATATAGAATGTTCGGTTTGGATCAGGCATTGATGTTTCTACATCGATTCATCTCGTGTATTGTGGACGCTATCATTTGTCTGAATAGTCTGATACTGTTAATCTGTTATTGCCGTGGATTTGCTGCTATTCCCAGATTTGCCTTTTATACCCTGTAATCTTATTAGAGCTGTGATTTTCATGCTACTCTCTTGATCAGGGGCGGTACCACCCATTAGGCGGGGTTGGGCGGCCGGCCCAGCTACGGCCCGCGCCGCTCTAACCCTCCATATCCTTCTTGGGCCGCCTACCACAACATCCAATTCACAACTGGCCCATAAATAAGCAGCCTAAGTGTCTAAATTAATCCTGCGTATATGATGCTTTCCTGAGTCAATTCCTCGACGCTGCTCACCCCCGCCCCCTACTATAGTTAGGTGCCTAATGTTTTTTTCTCTCTCTCCCTTCTAAGCAAAATAATAATCATTTTATTCTAGGTATGCGATATCTTCTCATATATTTATGTGGCGGTATGTCATGAGATCCTTCAACCAGACCTGCCGAAACCATGCAACCAGTAAGGGTTCAAGCCCAAGACGTCAAGTTCATCGGGGGCGAAGCCCCCCATGGCGAAGACTGTGAAGCAAAGACGGCGAAGGGTGAAGAATTGCGCTGGTATCCCACAAGGCTGAAGGCATCTTGGGCGAAGACTATACGGCGAAGAGTGTATGACGAAGGAAGGTGACTTCGCCATAACGAGTCCAGCTTCAAGAAGACCCAAGAGGCCATCCCAGCCGCTCAAGCCCGGTGGCCATTGGGCCAACGTTCGCCAGTCGGCCCTTTAGAGGCCCATATACCTCAATTACACTGTATACCCATGTAAGTGTCCCTTTCATAAGGGCAACCATGTAAATTCCCCTGTAAAACCCAAGCCCTAATAGGGAACATGTAATAAGATTATAAATAGACCCCTAGGACATGTAAGAGGGGGATCCCCAAGAAAAATTCAAAAGATAATACACTTCACCGTTTCCAACAACTGTTGAGTAACCACGTCCTTCGACGTACGCAGTTGTCACTTCGACAACAACTGGCGCCGATCGTGAGGAGGCGAACTGGCGCCTGGGTGGATATATTCATATATTTATTTTTTAAAAGATATCTATCAACCATGCTTTATGAATTGACTCATATTTGCAAATTGATATGTTTACTAGTATCTTTTTATGTATGATGAATTATGTATGGCGCAAAAATTATTACTTTATTTTAATATCATTTTTGTTTTTTGTTTGTTTTAATTTATTGATTATACTATATGTTTATATGATTACAAACATAAATATGGTATTTGTTGTGTTTAGTTGCTCTTTATCAAGCATTTTTTTCAGGAATCTCAGAAAGGGATTCAGTGAACAGAGAGCACTAGTCTCTGACAGAATGCATGGGGATTACTGTTTTTACAAACGCATGGTTAGGACTTCGAGCAATCTACAGAGGAGAAAGCAGTAAACACTAGTGATTACAATAGTAAAAAAGAACTATTACTACTAGTTGTACTTCTACTCTACTACCAGAGAGCCGAAAAGAACAGCATCATGACGAGAGGAACGGCGAGCTGCACCTGCACCGTCCTGGCTCGAGGCAGGGTGCCCATCCCCACGGCCTGCAAAAGGCGTCACCACCAACCAATGGAGCAAATTGCAAAAGTTCGTCGTCAGTCAGAGAGCGAGCTACTAGGCTAGAAAAAGGTATGATGGATGCAAAGGGAAAAGGAAAAGTAATATGAGCTCGCAAAGATGCAGCAAGAAAGCTCTGAGAAAAAGGTTTTTGGGGAGTTACAAGAAACTAAAAGAAATGAAATGAATCAGATGTTTGCTGGGTTGCTTTGGAGTTTATCAGAGGAGGAGATGGCATTGGCATCCAAAGAGGTGATGAACAGTTGTTTGATTGGTTGGTTGGTTGGTTACCTGCTGCTGTTCCTGGCCGGGGGTGGGCATGGGCAGGACGGTGGCGGAGTCGGTGACGCCGGCGGGGAGCGGCACCGCCGGGCTGCTGCTGATGAAGGCCGTGCTCGTGCTTGCCGCCGCGGCGGCAGGCGACGGCGCGCCGGCGTTGGCTTCAGCACCCGCATTGCCTCCGGGAAGCGCGCCGCGCGGGCTCCGCCGCTCAGACGGCAGCGTCGGCATGTCGCCGCCGCCGCCGTCGTCCGAGCCAGGCAACGGCGGTATCGCCGGCGCGGGCGCGGGCGCCCCGAACGGAGCCGGCCGCGGCGAGTAGTCCGGCACCACGACCGTCATCGGTACCTTCTCCTCGCCGTAGCCACCGCCGCCGCGAAGCTAACGGCAAACGCGACACGGCGCGGTCAGTAATGTGACTGCAAGTGATCAGAACACCCAAACCAACACAACACTACACGCACGCGCGCCAACGCGCACTTACCTGTTCGACGTACGCGCCCGCGCCGCGCAGGTGGAAGAGCGCGCGCGCCGGCTGCACGGCGGCGAGCGAGCAGCACAGCAGCAGCAGCAGCAGCAGAGGCAGAGCCGAACCGCCTCGCATATCTTTCCTCATTCCTCGATGCTCCTCCGGTGTCCGGTGGTGGCGCTCGTCCGAAACCGCACGGAGGGAAGGACGCCCGTGACTTTGTAGCGCGCGCGGGTGGTGGTGCGTGTGCCGTCGGCCGGTCTGCCCGTGTGCAGTGGACACAGCGTCACAGTGCGTGCACCGGGTCGCTGCAGGCTACAGTACAGTGCAGCGCGAAACAGCAAAAGAAAGCGACAGTGGATTTTAAACTCTCCAGAGAAACGGTATTACCTTCTTTGCGTATCAAAAGTTTGGAAGTTTGCTTGAAATTGGAACTATGTGACAGAAAAGTTGTTTGGGTATGAAAGGTTTGATGTGATGGAAAGTTAGAAGTTTGGAAAAAAAAACTTTCAAACTAAACAGGACCTAAATAGTTATGAAAAAATAATAAAAACATGTAGATATACTTTACAAATAGTATACAAGTTTAAATTCAGCTTCTACATGTAATAAAAATAGTATTAAACGCCTGCATAGAGTATTAAATATAGGCTCTATGCGGCTAACTCTAATGGTACATATTGCGACTAATTTGCGAGACAAATCTTTTAAACCTAATTGCTCCATGATTTAATAATGTGGTGCTATAGTAAACATTTGCTAATGACGAATTAATTAGGCTTGATAAATTAGTTTCGCAGGTTTATTGACGTATTCTATAATTAGTTTTTTTATTAGTGCCCAAACACCCCTGCGACAACCTATATAATATCCGATGTGACGCACTAAAACTTTACATCCCTGATCTAAACACCCCTTAGGCTCCCAGTATGTAAAACGAAGCAGCGTTTAACGCGTGATTAATTAAGTTTTAGGAAATTTTTTTTCAAAAATAGATCAATGTGATTTTTTTAAACAACTTTCGTATATAAACATTTTGCAAAAAACAAACCGTTTAACAGTTTGAAAAGCGTGCGCGTGAAAAAACGAGGAGAAGAGGTTGGTAACCTAGACAAACGAGCTGAGGTTTAATCTTTCTTGTTAAATTTTTTCAATCTTTTAGAGCAAGTTTAATAGTATAGCCAACTAATAGCTCTAATTTATCTATAACCAATCTAATAGCTCATTTATACAATAGTTACATACTACACTATTAATACATAGTCCCACCTATCATACACACATTGTGTCTTAAAGTCTGTGCTACAACTGGCTATAAATGTTACCCGTTGTTTTTCTCTCTTCTCATTTATCTTCTTAAAATATGTTTGTAGCTGTCTTATAGCCTGCTATTGTACCTGCTCTTAGGGCACCCACAATGGTTATCTATAAGCTATCTACAAGAGAACCATGTCAGCATATTTTCCTACTTGGAAGATATTAAATGGAGAGAGGGAGCAAAGCTATCTACTAACTTAGAGATAGTCTATAGAGAAAAACGAGACAATGCATAAGAGAGCTATAGATACCCATGTAGACATGCTATTGAGGTGATTTATTATTAATCTAGTCTATTGCTGAGATGTATATGTTTTATAGAGAGCAACTTACTTTATTATTGCGGGTGCTCTTATTATAATAGAATAGTTACCATAGAAAGCGGAAAATGCGAAGCAAAAAGGGCAGGAAAGGACGGGCTACGGGGGCTAGGCGGCCGGCCGGGCGGTGTGTGTTGGCTGGGCGAAACAAAAGGCTGCGACAGATAAAGCGGCTACCTTTTCTCGGGCGTGGTGGCGGCAGCAGCAAAGGAGGAATCCACCGATAATTGAAGCATCGATGGGTGGGGGGTGGTGGCGCGGCCACCGGAGCACGTGGCCTCCAACACGACCTCCAAATGGTCAAAACCCTCTCTCTGTGCGTTGCCGTTGTTGCCAGGTTCCCCCTCGATTCGATCGATTGATTGACCCTCCCCTCTTCCTCCTCTCTCCTCCTGTGCACAACTGCACACCGCACAGTGAGCCCCCTGTACAGCTTGGGGCTCTATGAAAAAGATGAATCGATGGCGTCGCGACGTGCTTGCCTCCCTCAACTTTGGGGCTCTTAGGAATAAGTCTACTTTGCCTCCCTTTACAAATGGGTCCGGTTAAAACACACCCATCAACCATAAAACCGGGTATAACCCATCCTCTAACTTACAAAACCGTTGCAAATCAACTCCCTCAGCGATTTCGGAGGCAGTTTCGTTCTACGTGGCACTTACGTGACGGTTTGACTTAGTATTTATCCCATGTGGCATCGACATATCGCTCAAGTGGTACTAAAATAAAAACAAACCTAAATAAAAAAATAAATTTTGGGCACATTTGTCAGTTCTTCAGCTCCTCTCTCTTCCCTCTTTATACTCGACGTCGATTGAGATGGAGAGAGCAGGAGCAGCGAGAACTCGGCGGAGCGACGGGAGCAGCAGGACAGCGGGTTGATGGCAGCATCGACGGTGTTGGTGTCAGCAACCGGGAGCTCGGCAGAGTGGCTTGGCGGGAACAGGGAGAGAGCAGAGGTGAGGAAGCCTCGCCGCCGCCTCCTCTCCTCTCTCCTTGCCTCCCCCCCGGTGTCACCGGCAACGAAATGCGCGTCATCGTTGTGGCAGGGATTGAGGTGGAGGCGGAGAACAAGGTCGGTGTTGGGAAGGAGAGCGGAGGAGAGGAGGCAACGACAGCGATATAGGGAGCTGGTGAACATGAGAGGGTGCTGAGCCAGCATGGGGAGTCGTTCCCTTTGCCGAGATCGACGCCGCCGTGTTTGCACGCCATTTGCAGTGGATAGCTCATCCGCTGACCTAGCCGTCGAACTCGGCGGCTTCCACCGTTGTCCTCGCCCTCTACCATGCTCTGTCTCGCCGCCGCTGCCATCCACTGTCGTCTGCCGGTTGATGCCATTCACCATCCACCTTAGAAAGAGAAAGGTTAAAGAGGAGAAAAGGTAGCTGACACATGGACCCTAAATTTATTTTTATTATTTTATTCATTGACATGTGGGTCCCATTTAAGGTTTGTTTTAATTTTAGTGCCATGTAAGCATCACGTTGATGCCACGTGGTATAAATACCAAGTCAACCCGCCGCATAAGTGTCACGTAGGACGAAACCGTCTCTAAAACCACTTGGGGAGTTGATTTGCTATGGTTTTGAGTTGGAGGATGAGCTATGGTTTTGAAAGTTGGAGGATGAGTTATACCCGGTTTTTCGGTTGAGGGATACTATTCAACCAGGGGTATGAGATGAGGGAAGCAAAACAGACTTATTTCGATACTCTTATGGCGGATCAATACTATATCATTAGGGAGTTTGGGACTTTGGGTTCGGGCGCAGCACGGCAGTAATCATCTTCCTGATCATACAGCCCAAGGGAAGAGGAGCCCATGTGTAATCCCCTAGCCCAACTAACCGGCCGGGCCTTTGTTGGGCTTGGCATAGTGTGATGGGCCAGACCAGTTACGACCAAATCCAACCAGGGCCCTCACATCCTGTTTTGAACTTAGGCAGGTTTAGCATAATTTTCTCGTACCCTCGTAGTATGGTAGTTTGTTCGGATAAGATCACAAGACTGCATGGTTCGTGGTGAATTTGCATACAAGGCCAACAAAAGAGGAAAATAAAATCATGCGAGTAGTCTCTCATGCTAATGAGCCGTTTGTGATTAAAAAAAAGAAAAAACAAATATCGATCCATATGGTTCACGATTACAAATGGGAGGTTAATTTTCTCTAAAAAAAACGCTATCATATACTCCCTCTGTACCAAATTATAAAGCCTATATTTTTTATACAGTCTTCAATGACATATTTTGACCATTAACTTATGACATGTTATATTTTTAACAAAAATAGAATATAAATCTAGTGATATAACATGTATAATATTTATCATATATATGGTTAGTATAATTATTACACAAAATTATCAAGTTTAATTTTTCTTAAAAAGAGCGCGCCATATAATTTGGGACGGAGGTAGTATAATTTCCCAATTTGATCATCTCTCAAAATCGATCTACCCGGTACACCCATGCTGCTCCGCCTCGTCCGCCCTCTACTCCGCCGCCATGCACGCGGCGGCGGCGCCGGCGCCGCCGCGAGCTCTCCGACATCGCGTACGTACGCCTCGGCCACCGGAAGCACTAGTGGCCATCTCTACTTGGTGCTGGATGACTGGAAGGAGGGGTACAGCCTGCACAAGCTCGATCTCAATGCCAACTCCGGCGACGGCGGCGACGACCCTTCCCCGCCGCGGCGCCTCCCCGCGCCTCTCCTCCGGCTAGGTTTCCGGACGCTCGGCTCGTGGCCGCACATCAGCGCCCTAGGCAGCAAGATCATCTTCATGGGTCAGCGCCGCCCAGATCAGTTCCGTGTCGACGGCGGCGGCGGCGACGGCGGCGCCTCATCCTCGTCTACGACACGGCGACGGCGGCGGTGGACGTCTCGCACCATCTCCCGGACGACATGCACCTGGTGACCAGCTACGACGCCGTGGCGGACGCCGGGAAGAACAGGCTCTACCTGCTGCTGCCTCAGTTCGAGCGGTCGCCGTCGCCGTCGCCGTCGCCGGAGCCGCCGCGCCGGCGGCCGCCATGGCCAGGGGCGCCAGAACGCGGCGTGGACATGGCGCCCTACCCCTACGTTGAGAAAGTGGAGAGGGTGAAGGCCGGGACCAGGCTCTACTTGCTGCTGCCTGATCCGTTTGATCAGCGGTCGCCGGAGCCGGGCCGCGCCGCCGTGGGCATGCCCTACCTTGAGAAAGTGGAGAAGGTGTACCCCAAGGAGGAGGAGGAGAAACCGGCGGCGCGCGGCGGCCGTGGAAGGTCGTACGGCGGCGCCGGCGACGACAACGACGACGACGAGAAGGACAAGTACTACCGCAACAGATTGACCGAGCGGTGGTCGTGGCGGACCAGCACTTCGCCGCCGCCATTCTCCGGCGGGAGGCGCATCACGGGGCACGCGCTGCACCCCGACGGCCGCACCATCTTCGTCTCCGTCGAGAAGACCCACGCCCGCCGCCATCCCGGCGACGAGGACGACGAGGAGGACGGCACCTTCTCCTACGACACCGAGCGCGGCGGCGAGTGGACGCGCCGCGGCGGCTGGCGCCTGCCGTTCAAGGGCCAGGCGCACTACGACCGCCACCTGGACGCGTGGGTCGGGATCGGCGCATCCTCCTCCGGCGCCGGCGGCCACCCCCGCCTCGTCGCCTGCGACGTCGTCCATCTGTCTGACGCCGCCGACGACCCCGCGCCGCCGCCGAAGTGGACGGCGTGCGAGGAGACGCTGACGTTCCTGCAGGGCGGCGCGCCGCGGGAGCGGAGGGTCGGCGGCGATCCCAAGCTGGTGCCCATGGGTGGGGGCGGAGGCAAGTTCTGCGTCGTCGAGAGCGCGCCGCGCGCCGGGCTCGAGCTGATCGGCCTCGGCTCGCTCCTCGGCGACGGCGACAAGTTCGAGCTCCGCGTCACCGTGTTCCATGCCAAGTACGGCGAGAACGGCGAGCTGCTCATGACGACGACGGCTTCGGCGGCGGCGGCGGCGTCCCACACCTACGCGCTGTCCCGCTATCTCTCGAATTTCCATGCGCCCGCGTTCTGGATGTGAGCCACGCGAGTTAGAAATTAAAATGCGTAATTGCTTCAAAACTGATAGGTTTCATCATTTTTGGTACGACAGCGGCGACGACGGCGACGACGAGGTCGAAACAGCGTACGAGAGCGGCGGCGGCGACGACGATGACGAGGTGGAAACAGAGTACGACAGCGACGACGAGGTGGAAGCATGGTACGACAGCGGGACGGAAACATCGTACGACAACAGCAGCGACGACGAGGAGGTGGAACCATCGTACAACAGCGACGGCGAGGTGGAAACATTGTACGACAGCGACGATTACTACAATAGTTTAAAAGAGAAAGCCTTAGGCCTTGTTCTTTTAGGCTGGGTTTGGGGGGGGGGGGGGGGGGGAATGGGCCAAAATCCCCGTGTGCTATCCCGGCCGGGTCGAATTTTCTTCCGTGGCCCATGTATGCGTTCGCCTGGGCCGGGGTGGGAGTAATTCTCCACCGAATCCACACCAATCCCACGGGGAGAGAAAAATCGCCTCGGAGACGATTTTTTTTCCAAGCCAGCCGCAGCGCTCGGCCTCCTCGACTCCTCGCTGCGCTAGGGTTTGGAGGCGGCGCGAGGTCCGGGAGGCGGCTCTAGGGTGGAGATCCAGGAGCAGCATATCTCCAGCCGCTGCCGCTCTCCATCCCGCCCTCGGTCGCCGACGATCTCCATCCAGCTTCAGCCGCCACCGGTCTCCATCCCGTCCTCAGCCGCCGCCGGTCTCCATCCCGCTTTAGCCGCCGCCACCGCTCTCCTTCCCGCTCTCCATCCCAGCCAGTCGCCGGCGCTCGCCATCTCTCCTTCCTCGCTTCGGATTCACCGGTTGCGGGAGAGGGCAAGGTCGAGGGCAACAGCCCGGACACCAAGAAGCAAGTCTGATTCTTGATCTCCTCTTTTCCCACTCAGAAAAGATTTTGTGACTTATCTAGTGGATGAATTTGTTGCTAGTTGATGTATTGAGTGGCTGTATGGATTGAAGTATCAGTCATGTTCTGCTTAGAAGGAGGGGTGATGTGGTTTGTAGTAGTAGAACCTGAAACCACAGAAAATTCCATGCACATCTCTATGTGTGTGCGCAAATCTTGCCTATCAGTTGCTCTGTAATCAAGGAAATATATATTTGAATTGGCAGATCCTATATTTCTGAACATGGGCTCTCTTCTTTCTTTTCTTTTTTTTTTGTGAGGGAGAAACCTGGTTTGTTGATTCTCCAGGAATTATTGTAGATGCAGTGGGAGCACACCTAAAAAATAAAAACTAGTGCACTCTGTTGTTGCTGTCTAGAATGCATCACTTTGCTTTTGGCCAAGGTCATTTGAGCTTCAGATTGAACGACCAATACTATATGCCAATTGAATGAGCAAGAAGATACAAAATTTTTTAAAGTCATGCTATGAGGTGGTCAGGTGGACACTGTAGTATACATTCTAGTTTTGGTAATTTTTTCCATGGCTTTTTGTTTAGCAAAATGCCCTTGTTAAAACTTGAGAAATGTAGCTGTCCATCTTTTGTTCGAATACCTATTTTACTCTTAGCAATCAATTTAGCATATTTATCTATTCTGAACTGCTACTATGTTCACAACTAGTTTTAGGAAACTGGGTGTTCAGATATATTACTAGAGGTCATACCATACAAAGCTATATAAATTGCTATTGAATGACAAAAATATAATCTGTTGTGCTGAATTAAATTTCAGGAGAGGCACAGGCGTGTGGGGTTGGCAAAAGTAAAGCTGAAGGAGTTGATATTACTCAAGGTATTTGAGAAAAAACTAAATACAGTTGTACTTACATTTGCCTGATATGAAGCATTTAATCTTGCCCTTGCATATTTACTAGAGTAACAGAAGTAATTTGAAGTTGGAGAGAGAGAGAGAGAGATTGTAGGTACAATGTTATGTGATCTTGCTCAGGTGGCAGATGGTCTCAGTTTTTTTTTGCTAGTGAACAGGAGGTTGTTATTTTCAAGTAAACATCCTACCCTAGAAGGATATCCTCACTTTATTAAAGTTGCTATCTCTGAGGTTTAAACAAAACTAAGTACACAAAGTACTTCTGGAACTAGTCAAAATCTGAACACATTATTGATCCCCCTCCTCCCATTGCAATCTGTTTATTTGCTGAAAGTATTAAAAGTATTTATGCATGTAGCCACCTTGAATGCCTCTAATTTCATGTTTAATAATATTGTAATACATATGCATATTATTATGTTCTCACACATAGTTTAAAGTATAGTAATTCTATATCTCTTTTAGTGATAAAATCAGTTCGAGAATGGCGGATGAAATTAAAAGGAGGAGAGAAGAGGACGATGATATGATGCTTTTTGTTTTTCCTGCGATGTATATGCTGTGCGGTACGACAAATAGTGAGAAAATACCTAGACATATCTCAAGACTATCCGGTAAAGAGCGGCTTCAAGAAATCCTTGAAGGACATGTAATGGATTGTAAAGTTGCATTCCGCATGGAGCCTCATGTTTTCAAGACAATAGCGAATTATCTTAGAGAGGAAAAGTTGTTAAAGGATAGTAGAGGCTTGAGGATTGAGGAGAAACTTGGGATATTTATGTTCATGCTCGCCCACAATGCAAGCTTTCAAGATCTACAGTATGAATTCAAGCATAGTGGGTCTACACTTCATTGGCATATTAAGTCTATTTTCAAGATAATCCCAGCTCTCACCTATAGATTTCTCAAGCTTCCTCATGCCGACCAAACGCATTGGAAGATTAGAACAAATCCTCGCTTCTTTCCTTACTTCAAGGTGAATCTGGCACTCAAACTAGAAATGAATATCTATTCCTTTTCCAATTAAATAACTCATGCATATTCTGTCCTTTTCTTCCCTTTTTGCTGCAAAATTGCATAGGGGCTATTGATGGCACTCACATTTCTATAACTATAGATGGAGAGAAGGCAACTCCTTATAGGAACAGAAAAGGGACTTTGAGCCAAAATGTGATGGTTGCTTGTGATTTCGACCTAAATTTCACTTTTATCTCATGTGGTTGGGAGGGGTCTGCAACCGATGCTGGGTCCTTAGATCAGCAATGAATAGTGGCTTTCAAGTCCCAAATGGTAAATTTTTTCTAGTAGATGGTGGTTATGCCAACACACCACATTTCATTACTCCTTATCGTGGTGTTCGGTACCATCTAAAGGAGTTTGGACGTGGTCATCGTCGACCTAGAGACTACAAGGAGTTATTCAATCATCGCCATGCCATTCTGAGAAACCATGTAGAGAGAGCTCTAGGGGTTCTAAAGAAGCGATTTCCCATCCTGAAAGTAGGCACTTTCCATCGGATAAAGAACCAAGTGCGGATTCCAGCAACTGCTGCGGTGTTCCACAACATGATCCGGTTGCCTAATGGTGATGAGGGCTGGTTGGACAACCAACCTGATAATATAGAACCTACTAATTTTGTCGATCTACCAGAAGGTGACAGTGAATACCAAAATGATGTGCCATCTCTTAGCAATAAAATGATCAGTGGGAATAATATTAGAGATATGATTGCTAAGAAGATGTGGGAAGATTATGTTCGTAACTAGCAAGAATAGTATAGATAATATTTTGGTTTTGCATGATTTGTATTTATTTATGCAATCAACATTTATGATATGGACAAATTAATAGTAAGCAACGTAGTTTGTATTTTCTCATTCAATAAAATATTGCAATATAGTTATGATGTTTGGAAGACTATCTCCGAAAGCAAGCCTATTGCAGCAGCAACAAAGGCATCTACAAAAGAAGGCATCACCAAAGAGCTGTAGCATACAGAAGAAGAAGGTTTCTCCAAAAGGTAGTATCTAACTTGTTTTTTTGTGAAGTATTTTCCTTTCATATTAATGATTACAAATTTTACTTACTATAATCTAATTTTGTCTAATAGCTTAACAATCAAGAGCTTCATGGAACCCGGGACTAGAAAAGGCTTTAGTTGATTTACTTCATGAGCACAATAACCCACATTACCGGTGCCAAAACGGGTGGACAAGTGAAGCATGGAACAAGGTCGTCAAAGAATTTCGTGACAGACATCCCTATGTCACCATGAATAAGCAACAGATCCAAGATAAGGAGAAGGAGTTAAAACGAGATTATAGGTTGCTTAAGGAGGCAAGGAAACAGAGTGGAGCTTCTTGGGATAATCAACGGTGCATGATTGTTGCCGATGATGCTGTTTGGGCAAACATAATTACGGTATGATATTTTGAGCATAATTGTTTTGTCCTCATTCAAATCACTATTATTTGTATTCATGCCATAATTATCTGTTTTTGTATCTTGTGCAGTCAAATGAGAAAGTAAGGAAGTTCAGCAAAAACAAATCTTTTCCTCTCTTTGAATCCTTGGGTGAACTTTATGATGGTAAATTTACTTGATGCCATAATTCTTTGATTCCTTGTGCTTACGTTCAGTGCAGCCAACCTTGTTATTTGTTTTCTTCTCTCGTTGTTTGGCACTGCTACCTTCTTTCTTTGGCTTCTTCACATATCCTGCACCTGTACTATGTTCCTTTTGTATGATGTAGTCCTCTTAGGAAACAACAGTAACATAGCTGATTAGTTATGCATAGTGACATTTCTCATATCCGCATATTGGAAATCAATGCCAAATTATTTGGTTGCTCATGATGTTTACTAAGATTGAGGCTTTAAATGGCTGATTCTGTTTGCTAGTGAACACATTCTTTTTTGGTGCAGTATGATCAATGTTCCATTAGTTATGCATCTCCCTTCTCGGATCTAGTATTTTCCCTAATAGGTATATACTGAAACTTTTGTATGGGTAGTGAATTGCAACCTTTTTTATAGGCCAAACTGCTGAGGGCAACATGAATTTCACTTCTATTGAGCCATTCCAACATGCTACTCTCATACAAGTGAATGAATATCTTGAGAGAAGTGACTCTTTTCCTGATGTAAATTGGGTTGCTGATGATGATGAGACCACTGAAGTTCAAGATGAAGATAATGCAGTGGAGCATGAAAATCAGGGAAGCCACATTACTATCACCTCAAGAGCTAATGGAGAAAAGAATGTCAAGAAGACCAAATCTACTGAGAGAGAGAGAGAGAGAGAGAGTAGAAAAGACACCGAAGAGGAATAAGAGGAATGATGTTGTTGATATGATGGAAAGTTACTTGGAGATGAGAAAAAGACAATCTGAGGAGGAGGAAGCAAAGAAGAGGGAGGAGGAAGCAAAGAAGAGGGATGAGGCAAGCAAGGTTGAAGATTGCTCAATAAGGAACTGCATCACTGTTGTGGAATCGATGGAGGAGCTCTCAAATGAAGAAAAGGTCAAATCTTTTGGAGTATTCAAGGACGTGCAGAATAGGGAGATCTTCATGAGTGCAGGGCCTATGACTCGTCTTATATGGTTAAGAACGATGCTGGTAAGTTTGAATTACTATTGTTACTAGCATAATCTTAATTTGTGCAATTCTGAAATTCAATTCTTCTACACTTAAATAGGTGCATTTTTTTAGCCACGTTGCACTTTGTTTATGATGCGATTGTGTAACAATGCAGACCATGTAAGAATGACCTTTGGACCAAAAGGATATTGTCTTTCCAGGTACCCGTTCATACTTTTATAATTTTGACATGATTTTCATGTTATATTTATGTCAGGTTTAGGCTGAAGTTAGCATAATTTTGACATAATTCTTGTTAGTATGCCTCTGAACTTTTATAATTTTGATTCTTGTCAGCATGCCCCCTCTCTTCTGTCATGCAGCCATGCTAGTGTGTGTGCGCGCGCACCACTACTACTAGTACATATCTACATCGATCTACATACATTCCTTGCCTACCACCTTCTTCCTAAAATCAATCTATCTATCTATTTATCTATCGATCTATCATGCGTGCTTGCTGTAACTGATTAACTGGCAGTGTGATCATCTCTCTCTACTGCTGCTACATATATGCAGTGCTATGCTGCAGGTATAATGTGCTATGTCTGCCTACCACAAATCTAAGCTAATTGTGACATGGTAATAAAGCAGGTGCTAGAGTGATTCTCTCTGTGTGTGTATGTGAGTGTGTTTGATGTGTAATTGTATCATTGCTTGTGCTCAACAAAAACTTGAGTACAAGTAACCATCTTTTGCATATTTATCTGATTTGATTCAAGTTCATTTTACCTGTTGTTTAGTTTACATATTAGCAATCACCATTGTCTAGTGTCTAAGACTTGTTTCTTTTTGGTTGTATAGTTCCATGGCCCATTTGCTAGTTGTGCCCATTGGAAGGAATCTTTTGCAAGATAGTTCATAGAGACCGCTTGAATTGTGAAATGCGATGGATGAAGGACAATTTTTCCTAACTGCTTCTTAATTCATGTAGCTGTGATGGTTGCAGGAACCATTTTTTTCTATAGGATTAACACTTGCTTGATCAGACATAGATATATTATTTAGTTTGATCGGATAGAGATATATTACGTTCAAAGAACCTATTTTGTAGCTTGCTTTGCACAATGGCAATTGGATGTTTACTGCCTGTAGAATTTAATCTATCCAAAATTATAATTTTTAATATTCTCGACTATTTTTAGAATCCATCTGTGGTAAATCCATGATTTTCTATCTTTACGCTTTTTAGAATTATTTTGCACGTTGAATTTCTGTTCCATTTTCATGATCGTTTTTTATCTTGTCATTTCTGAATTATTTTGACTTTCGTGACCTTCCAGCTTTTTAAATTTTATCCGAATTTTGCATGATAGTTTCTCACGCTGAATTTGAATGGTAGTAATCCCTTCTAATCTCACCTCTAATCCCACCTTCTACTCCAAATTGCTAGCCAACAGGGAAATCCCAGCTAGCGAACAGGGGAATAGAGGCCAGGAGATTGGGGGAACAAGGGGATTGGGGGGAAGGGATTGGGTGTGGGGAGCGGGGACAACCCAAACCCCACGTGGGTTGGTTTTCCTTTGGATTATTTCCCACAGCTAGCGAACAAGGCCTTAGGGGGTGTTCAATAGTAGAGATGAGTATGGTCTAAACAATAAAAGATTATTTAGAAACCGTGTCTTTACAATACTTGAGACGATAAATACTCTAATTATTAACTCAAAAAATATTCCTTTTGTTAATATTCTTTCCATTTTTTTACCCTCATGCAACCATATTTCAATATTACGGTGATTAAGAGTTGTTGTTAAGCCATTGTTCTGCATAATAACGATGTTTTGTCTCTCCTATTTCTCTTTCTTCCATGTCAACAAGTATTCCTAATTAACAACGCTAAAAGACCACTATTGATAACCATTGTACATGTCTTATTTTTTATAATTTCTGATAATTTATAGTTGTAGAATCTCCATCTTAAAAAATAGTTATAGAATCCAATGAATAGACCACAAGCATAAGCTAATTTCCTTAACTTTTCTATATTTTCGTTAAGCTACGTTCTTATCAGCCGCTTCTTAGAATTAAAGCTTCCCAAAAGACGCTTTTCGTGGCCACATGTTATGAAGTAACTGGTTGGCTGTAGTTGGGCTAGCATAAACATCAGTCACGAGCAATGTTTTAAATAGCGGGCTAAGACATTTCGTGATTAATTTAGCGGGCTAGGTTATTTAGTGGTTAGCTTCTCAAACAGCTACAGCGTACAATTTAGCCGCAACTAAATTGTACATGAGAGCAAATAACTAGAACCCTTCTTAAACCCTGGTCACGAGAAAATCCAGAGGAGCTTCACATTTTGTTTAGGCAGGACGTTCACCGTAATTTCCTCGTGTGATTGCGGTTTGTTGGGATAAGATTGCAATTTGTATTTTTTTTTGTTGCGAATCTCCAACAAAGGAGGAGATAATGGATAATGTTTCACCGTCATCGGAGATTAATTTCCCTCCTTAAAAATAAAAAACACACACTAATTTTTCGGTAATTGCACGGGTTAATTAGTTTCACAAAATCGATCTAAGCTTCCATGCTGCGATCCATTCTCCGCCGTCATGCAGGCGGCGGCGTGAGCCGGACCATGTGTTCGCCGCCGTCGCGTTCGCGTGCGTACGCCGCCTCCGGCGGCACAGGTGGTGGCCACTACCGCTCCCGCTGCCTCCGTAGCTGCAGCTGCGACGAGCACAGCCGGCGGCGACGCCATCTCTACCTGGTGCTGGATGACTGGAAGGAGGGGTACAGCCTGCACAAGCTCGACCTCAGCCATGTCTCCGGCGACGGCGGCGAGCACGAGCACAACCCCATCAACCCGCGGCGGCTCCCCGCGCCGCTCCTCCGCCTAGGTTTCCGGACGCTCGGCTCGTCGCCGCGCGTCGGTGCCCTGGGCAGCAAGATCGTCTTCATTGGTCAGCGCCACCCAGATCAGTTCACCAGCGCCGGAGACGACGACGACGACGGCGACGACGAACAGGAACGCGGTCTCACCCTCGTCGTCTACGACACGGCGACGGCGGCGGTGGACGTCTCGCACCATGTCCCCGACGATGTGCGCCTGGCATGCACCTGCGACGCCGTGGCGGCCGGGAACAGGCTCTACCTGCTGCTGCTGTCTGATCAGTCTCACTTTGAGCGCTGCGAGACGACCGCGCCGTTGGCATGCCCTACGTTGAGAAAGTGGAAGAGGTGGCCACCGGGAACAGGGTCTACTTGATGCTGCCTGATCAGTCCGAGCGCTCGCCGCCGCCGCCGCCGCCGGAGTCCGGCAGCCCAGACCTCGCCGTGGCCATGCGCTACCTCGAGAAGGTAGAGCAAGTGTACGACGACGAGGTGGAAACAGCGGACGACGACGGCGACGACGATGAGTACATGGACGCAGAGAAGAAGAAGCACGTCGTCGTAGCGTACAGCGAGAGGTTGACGGAGCGGTGGTCATGGGGGAGCACCTCTTCGCCGCCGCCGCCGCCCTTCGGCGGCGGCAGGCGGCGCATCACGGGGTACGCGTTGCATCCAGACGGCCGCACCATCTTCGTCTCCGTGGCGAAGAGAACACCCGACCACGACGACGTCGGCGACCGTCCCGACGAGGAGGTCACCTTCTCCTACGACACCGAGCGCGCCGAGTGGGCGCGCCGCGGCGGCTGGCTCCTGCCGTTCGACGGCCAGGCCCACTACGACGCCGAGCTGGACGCGTGGGTCGGGGCGATCGGCTCCAGGGCCGGCCCTCGGCTCGTCGCCTGCGACGTCGTCCCGGCGGCCGCAGCCGGAGATCGCCGCCCGGCGCCGCCGCCACCAAGGTGGACGTTCTGCGAGCAGCCGCTGACGTTCCTCGGTGCGGAGAGCCATCAGAGCCTGGGCGATCCCAAGCTCCTCCCCATGGGGGGCGGCGCGTTCTGCGTCGTCGTCGAGAGCGCGCCGCGCGGCGCCGACTCGGTCGGCGACGGCGACAAGCTCCTGCTCCGCGTCGCCGTGTTCCGCGACAAGTACGGCAAGAACGGCGAGCTGTTCATGACGACGGCGGCGGGCGGGCGCGGATCGTGCCAGACGCACACCTACGTGCGGTCTCGCTATCTCGTGGATTTCCATGCGCCAGCGTTCTGGATGTGAGCAAGCGAATGAGTGAGCGATTCCTTGGCAGAGGCTGTATCTTGCAAATTTGCATGCGTTTCATGAATTTTTTTAGAAATAATATTTTTTAATAGAAAATTGTAAAAACTAGCTGGGTGGCCCGCTCAATTGCGCGGCTAGCACCCATACAAAATTATATATTTTTAATATGATTTTACTTAAAATTTATTAAATAGTTATCTCGTTGTCTTGAGACTTTAAAGACCAAACCTTATCATCCCCGTGTTTCTAATTTTATGATTTTTAAAAATCACATCAATTGCTATCCCTTACTTATGTCATATCCTTCTTTATTATCTGGCTCGATCTACATGGTTTTTATTCATTCTCTTTGGAAACCTTTAAAAATTGGATGTTATACTTTTTAGAGTTTATTGTCCTGATGGGTTTCGTTTTTATAATTTATAGAAGTCCCAACAAACGCTGTCATTATACTCCTCTGTGGCCTCTCCATTGCCTCTTTTCTTTATTGTCATTGATATTTTCAAAATAGAACATAATTATCGTTAGGGTTCATTTTTTTACTTTCTAGAAGTTCCGACAAAATGTCAGCGGTTTTGTTAGTGTACTCCTCTACAGCTTGCCCGCTGCCTCCCTTCTTTATTGTCATTGAGATTTTAAAATCAAACATGATTATCATTGGAGTTTATTTATTTTTTACTTTTTAGAAGCGCGAACCTTTTAAAATTGGACCTTATAGTTTTTATAATTTATTGTCTCGTTGGATTTCGTTTTTTTATAGTTTTTAGAAATCTCGTCAAACACTGTCACTATACTCCTCTACGACCCTTCCACCGCCTACTCTTTATTATCATTGGGATTCTAAAAATCGAACATACACATCTTTGGAATTTATTTTTTACTTTCTAGAAGTCCCACCAACAATTGGCGGCGCTGGCATTGTACTCCTGTACGACCCGCCCGCTGCCTCTCCTTTTTATTGTCATTAAGATTTTAAAAATCAAATATGATTATTATTAGGGTTTATTTTTTTACTTTCTATAACTCCCGCCAACTGCCTTGACCGGTTGCTTCACGACCTGTCCGTCATCCTTCCTTTTAATAGTCATTAGGATTCTATCTGGTGTTTTATTAATAGTTTTTAGATGTTCCATCAACCGCCGCCACTCTACTCCTTTATAGGCCTTTTACTTAATTAATCTCCTCGTGTGTTTGAGATGGTCTTTTCTTGCAATAGTTTTTATTTTTTATCACCAATTTAGTTATTTATAAAAATATTTATAAATTGTATTTCTAGTTGAAATCTTTTTTTTCTTTTTCTAATTTCAGATTTTATTTTATTTTTTATTTCGAATTTCAACTAATATCGTATTGTGTTCTTTTAATTTATTTTTTATTTTCAATTTCAGTCGTTTCAAAATTGTATTTCTACTTGAACTCTCTTTTTAGTTTATCCAATTTTGGATTTTATTTTATTTTTCATTCTGAATTTTAATTAATCTCGTATTAGGTTTTTATATGGATTCTATTTCAAAATTGTATTCCTGTTCGAACTATTTTTTTTATTTTTCTAAAAATTTTTGAATTTACTTTATTTTTTATTTCAAATTTTAATTAATCTTGTATTGGTTCTTATATGGACTCTTCTTCTAAAATTTCTTATTTTTAATTCCGAATTTCAGTTCTTTTAAAATTATATTCCTACTTGGACTCTCATTTTTTTCTCTGATTAATGTGGGAATTTCTAACCTCCACGGCGAAGGTAATGCCTCCTTTCAAAGCTGATTTAATAATATGTTTTTCTAATTTCTTGTTTTATTTTATTTTATTTTTATTTTAAATTTTAATTAAGAAACGGGGTGATAGAATCATACACGTCTAATCATATTCAATGGTGTTATTCTGATTTGATTTCCACAGTCAAGTTGTGTCACTTTGCAATTGGAATTATCATGTTGCTGTTAAATCCATACACACGTCGATTCGTATCTGACTCGGTCTGCCATTGCAACCAATGTGTCCGTCTCTAATTCACTTTACGTAAACATACTATAATTTTTTTAAGTTTTCTATGGACTCTTATTATATCTCAGCCACTAAAATCTAAAGGGACCACAATCTAACGGTCGGTATTTTTTCTTTTTCTTCGATTAATGTGGGAATTTCTAGCCTCCACAGCGAACGTGGTGTCTTTTTTTCGAGCTATCTTAATAATATAATAATAGATAGAAGCTGATAAGCCAAAATCACAAGTTTAATATCCTGTTGAACAACCGAGCCTGTCGAACTATGGTTGTTCAACAGGGTAGTTGGTCCACTAAAAAAATAAAAAAGTACTTGAACAGTGTTGCGCAGTGTTGGGCAGGGGCCAATCGAACTTCCAATGTTCAATATGTCCCGCATGAACAGTGTTGTATAGTGATTGTTCTCTTTTTTAAAATTTTTTTATCCTATCGAATTGTGGTTGTTTGATATGTACCCCTATCGAACTATAGGTGCTAAATTTATGATTTTAGCTGATTAACTTCTATTTTTTATAATTTTTTATTAGAATAATATTATTTCTCTAAAGTTTCAGTTTCATGTTCTTAAGGGTTACTTCTTTCGTCTCAAAATAAAATAGCATATTTCATTCAGTACTAAGTTGCTTTATTTTAAAACGGACAAAGTAAGGAAGATAATCAATTAGTGGATGTTCATTCCCGACGTCAAGTAGATCGATCGGCGGTTTCTTCGACGGACTCTGAAGCGGAGCAAGGCATCGTCATTCATACGTACATATGTATTATTCTTGTCCATAACACAAAAGATACAAACACAGAGCAAGTCATATACTATATCTACTCTCTCCGTTTCACAATGTAAGTCATTCTAACATTTTTCATATTAATATTGATATTAATGAATCTAGACATATATATCTATCTAGATTCATTACCATCAATATAAATGTGTGAAATGCTAAAATGACTTACATTATGAAACGGATGAAGTACACAATAAACAAATACACGCTGACTATTTTTTGGTGAAAAATATGGCAATATAGCTACTCTCTAAACAAATTAAACGGCGACCACCGCACAAGACCTTGTTGGACCCACCCACCCAGCACTATACTACCAACGGCCATCTCCATCGCATGAAAACAACATAGCATCAGCAAAGAATCAATGATTGATTGATCGATCGATGGCACTCTCTATAGACTATAGACTATAGAGGGAAAAAATCTTCTCGATTTCTACTTACTCGTCATGCCATATAGAGAAAGAAAGGAACAAAGAAAGATATTTCTCCCTCTATTTCATATTATAATTTATTTGATTTTTTTATAATCAAACATTTTTAAATTTAATCAAGTTTATAGAAAATATAATATTATTTTCAACACAAAACAACATATTACCAAAATATATTTAATGTTAGATTTTTTTAGGGAATATTTAATGTTAGATTTAACTAAACTAATTTGATATTTTAAATGTTGCTACATTTTTTTTATAAACTTAACCAAATTTAATAAAGTTTGATTAGAAAAAATATCAAGTTGACTTATAATAGTAATCAGAGGAGTACCATACACGGGCACCGCTAGAGTGAGGCTCACCGCTCACACAACATCACGAAAGAAAGAATCGTGTTAGCCTGGTCGTTCTTTCGATTTGTTTACGTCCACATGTGCACAAGTTGGAACCTCGCTTTTGTTGTCCTAGATCTGGCACACACCAACCGATGTGTAGTGTAGCTCAACATTCGCAGCATCAGTGTGCGTGACAAATTTTCAGGAGCTAGGTGACATGGGCGACTTGGGCGGCGGCGGCGAGACGAAGGACGTCATCGACGTGGAGGCGGTGGTCGTGGGCGCCGGGATCGCCGGGCTCGCCACGGCGCTGGCGCTGCGGCGGGCGGGCTTTGCGGCGCGGGACGGCGGCGGTGGCGGTGGCGTCGTGGTGCTGGAGCGGCACGCCGAGCTGCGCGCCACGGGCGCCGCGCTCACCGTCTTCCCCAACGGCTGGTTCGCGCTCCGCGCGCTCGGCATCGCGCACAAGCTCACCCCTCGCTACCAACCCTACGAAACGTACGTATACCCAAGCGCGCGCACTTGAATCGATCGATCGCCACGATGGAAAACAAAAGAAAAAAGAAAAAGAATCGAATCGAATTGCTGCTGCTGCTGATGCTGATGAACGCGCGCAGATCCGTGGTGACCAACCTCGAGTCCGGAGCGACGCAGGTGTTTCGGTTTGGTGGGCACAAGAGCAGGTTTGAATTGATGCAAATTAAAACTTTTTTGAATTCGTGATTTGATCATTTGAACCGGTCGCGATTTGGCTCGACTCGACTGAAATTTTTGAAGGAGCGGCGAGGTGAGGGTGAGGCCGGTGCACCGGAGGGAGCTGCTGGAGGCGATGGCGGAGGAGCTGCCGCCGGGCACCATCCGGTTCTCGTCCAGGCTCGCCTCCATCGGCACCGAGCCCGCCGGCGGCGGCGGCGGCGGCGAGGAGCTCGCTGTCGTGGGGCTCGACGACGGCACGGTGATCCGGTCCAGGGTGCTGGTCGGGTGCGACGGCGTGCACTCGGCGGTGGCGCGGTGGCTGGGCATGGCGGAGCCGGCGAGCTCCGGCCGCTCCTGCGTCCGCGGCCTCGCCGTGTACCCCGGCGGCCACGGCGTGAGGAAGGAGCTCAGGCAGTTCCTCTCCCATGGCCTCAGGGCCGGCATGGTGCCCATCAGCGACACCGACATCTACTGGTTCGTCGTCAACAACACCGTCCCCGCAGGCAAGCCAGCCCAAATGCCTCGAATAAAAATTTGTTCAAATTTGATGATAAGTTTGTTGCAAATGTGCTTAATTATGAATTGGGAATTTAAGTTGTTGCAATTTTTTTAAGTGGAGAACTTTTAAATCTAACTATGCTTACAATATCATTTCATTGTAACTATACTATAAATATAATATAACTTTTATATAAGTATTTAAAAAATTGGATGTGTTCGGCTATGACAATTCAAACTGATTGTGACGTGTAACCAATTTCATTTGTCACAAACGGTTAAAACCAGCACGTCCGAACATAACCAATATATACAACTTTATACGTAAGTTATATAAAGATTATAATATATATAAATGTATGTCATTACATTATAGATGCACTGTTACCATACTATAATTATATTTTAAATTACATTTAACGTTTTCTACAGAAAAAACTTGAAACTGTTTTGTTAGTAATTTCTAATTTATTTTTTTTTTGCAGAGAGAGAAGCTGCCGGCGATCCGGAGAAGATCCTACGCGAGGTGACTGACAACCTGGGCCGCCACCTGCCGGAGGAGTTCCTGGACGTGGCCCGCCACTCGGACCCGGACAACCTCACGTGGGCCCCTCTGCTCTACCGGGCCCCGTGGGCCATCCTCACGGGCCGGGCCGCGCGCGGGCCCGTCACGGTGGCCGGCGACGCGTTCCACCCGATGACCCCCGACATGGCGCAGGGCGGGTGCGCCGCGCTGGAGGACGCCATCGTGCTCGCCCGCGCGCTGTCGTCTCGGTCGCCGTCGCCGTCGCCGGCCGACGGCGTGGCGGCGTACGTCGCGGAGCGCCGCGGCCGCGCCGCGTGGATCGTCGCCGGCGCGTACCTGTCGGGCTACGTCCAGCAGGGGAGCACCAGCGCCCCCGGCGTGCGCGCCGCCGCCGTCAAGCTGTTCCGCGACTGGATCTTCTACCGCTTCGTCTTCCCCTTGCTCGCCGACACCATGTGGTTCGACTGCGGCGACCTCGTCGCGCCGCCGCCGCGCGACGGCGGCGGCGAGGAGGAAGCAGCTGACTGCAAGAAGAGCCATGTACACTGAGAAAGAAACCAATGTACTATCAGTTGTACAGTCACTGCAGGTGGGACCGGACCACCTGTATCATCGTGACACCATCAGCAGGGTGATCGATCGATCGATGACATGTGTTTAATGGTTTGCTAATCGCAATAGTTACCATTTCGTTTCATTTTCAGATGTACAACGTGCTCAATAAGCTTCTTGTGTGTTTTTTGGAAGTGAGGTAGATGAGATGTAGATGTGATGTCATCATTTGCAGTGATCTACATCTGCAAGCTTTTTAAAAATCTGTTGGGGATAGCTTGTTTGTTTTTGAGATCAGCCACAAAGATAGATGCTCGTCCTCCTGTGCAAGCAAGAACAGGCGCAATGCATTTCCAATGTGGCAACCACTTGAAATACCAGAAAACAAATATATATATTAAAATTTCAGCATGGAATCCACTAGCTAAAGGTTGTTTGCAAAACCAGGGTATTACTAGTAGCCCATAGATTTCGCACATATATTTACTGCAGACTGCAGACTTCCCCCTGGGTTTCACAACAAAATTTGTCTCTTATTAACGCAATGTCTGTTGCCTTCAGTAGTAAGAATATATTCAGGGTTTTAATCCTGAAAAATGATCTGAACATCTGATACATCTTGATCTACCTGTTCTTCTCACGTGCCAATTAAACCTAGTACCTGATGAAAAGCGATCATCTGTCCCATACAATACATTGTCCAATTCTTTGGTCATTAGGCCAGCCTGTTCCTGAACAAACACGTTCTGAACACGAGACAATTGAATTGTACCACAAAGTACCTGAGCACGTACAGAAAATCAAAACTGGAAGGCCGTGTGTTGGTACAGTGCTACAAACCAAAGAGAAACCCAATCCGTTTCAGGCCAACTTGCACACCTGACGAAGCACCTATGTTCCTTGTCAGCTTTCTCTCTGGGATCACACCAGAAACCACCAAGAAATGCTTGCACACAATCTAAAGAACGGACACAGGAGAAGATAGTCAGATACACGTCGTTGGATCGACATGTAGACATGACCGGCGAGCCGTTGATTGATTGATTGATGTGGAGTGCAAGGATTGAATTGTCCATGATGGAGAAACAAAAAAAGAGAGAGAAAAAAACACGGCCTAAGGCTGGGGATCAGGAATGGAGATATTGGCTCCCTGATATCCAGGGGTGTCATCCGGGGAGGCAGCTAAGATTGTTCAGTTTTAGTTAGCTTAGCTAGCTAAGTTAGCAGTACAAGACAAAGCTTGAGATTTTTATCTGTCAGGGTCTAGGGGTTCTTGCGTATAAAGGCTTCAGGTGAGGTCCATTTTAAGCCAAGCCAAAGCCGCATCTGGATAAGAGAGGCGATTCAACAGTGCTTGTCCCAAAAAGATCAAGGAACTCCAAGAAAAGCAAACAGTGCTTGTCCCAAAAGATCAAGAAACTCGAAGAAATTCATGTGCCCATCACACCAAGGTAAGATCAGTAGAGAGAAGAAGAAAAAAAAGACAGAATTACATTGAGCTTTTCGTCATCTGTTTATCTGTTCTTGTATTTGTGCTCATAATGCTGAGGATTTTGGTTGATTTGTATTGGAGCAGCCATGGAATCCATGAGCATTGAGGAGGAGTACATCAGCACGCTGCACACGCGATCCAACGCGCGGTTCTTCTCGAGGAGCAAGCAGCAGCTGTCCGGGGTGGAGATGGAGGCGGCGGCGGCGGCGGAGCAGCAGGACGCCGTCGTCGTCCCCGCGGAGTTGCAGCGGATGATGCACCGGAGGACGTCGTCGGAGATCGAGCTAGCGATGGCGGGCTACTTCGACGCCAGCGACGAGGCGTCGGAGATCTGCAGGCAGCTGCTGGCGAACATCAAGAACGCGCAGAGCAACTACCTGTCCATGGACAGCTTCCTCGCCACCATCGTCTCCGACAGCGTCGCCGCCGCGGCGACGACGGCGCCGCTCGCAGCCGTGCGGAGCAACCCGTTCAGCGACGCGGCGACGCGGAGCAGCTTCCGGCGGATCCACGACAGGTACTCGTCCATCCTCCGCGCCATCAAGCGCAGCCACGGGAAGGTGGCGAGGAAGCTGAAGGTGGCGAGGGCCGTCCGGAAGGCCTCCCGGGCGTGCCTCGTCGTGGCGTGCGGCGCCGCGGCGGCCGCCTCCGTCGCCGTGGCCGCGCACCTCCTGCTCTTCGGCCTCCTCGTCGGCCCCGCCGCCATGGCGCTCTGCCCCATGGCGCTGAAGCGGAAGGTGACGAACACGAACGCGGCGGCGGTAGCAAGGCCGGCGAGGCGGTGGTCCACGACGGGGTCGCTGCTGCGGCTGCAGGAGCAGCTCGACACGGCGGCCAAGGGGACGTACGTGCTGGGGCGCGACCTCGACACGGTGAGCCACCTGGTGGCGCGGCTCTCCGACGGCATCGAGCGGGAGAACGCCATGGCGAGGCGGTGCGCGGAGAGGGTGGCCGCCGACAACGTCGGCGCCGCCGCCGCCGCCGGCGGGAGGTTCTTCCCGGTGCAGGAGATGGCGAACGAGCTGAGGAGAAGCTGCTCGAGCTCGAGGAAGCTCGCGGAGGAGCTGGAGGAGCACGTGTGCCTATGCCTCGCCACCATCCATAGGGCTCGACTTCTCGTCATCAAAGAGATCTCCAAGCAAGCATGAACTGAAAATTAATTACTTGATACATGATTAATTACATCTAGGATTAATATAGTTTAATCATAGTGTACAAAATTTCATGTATAATTAGGAGTAGTTGATAGAGATGATTAATTACAGCTTGTACATAAATTGTTTTTTCTTCCTTATATTTAGTACTAACAGGATTCAGGGTAAGTGACATGGTTAGAAATAATTTTGAGAAGATTTCTTAAGATTGAGGGTCTATACAAAGATCACAGAGTTTTGGTCTCATTGGCCATGCCCATGACTCACTAATTAACATTCTTTCGAAATATTAGCAGATCATACATCATTTTTTCTTTATGAAACGAATTGAGACATATGACCACACACTCAAGCTGCTTAATCACAAATATCAGACACCTCCTGTGTTCGCTCCTTCGGGTTGGGAACCCAAGCTTCTCCACAACAAAACAGAGCGGTACATTAACATGTAACATGTGATTAATTAAGTATTTACTATTTTTTTAAAAAATGGATCAATATGATTTTTAAGCAACTTTCGTATAGGATTTCTTTTTACAAAAAAGGCATCGTTTAGCAGTTTGAAAAGCGTGCGCGTGGAAAAGGAGAGTAGGGAGTTAAGAATCAGCTCTTCCAAACAGAGCATATTGCAGTGGCATAATTCTGATTGGCACATCAAATTTAATGAGAAATTAGCCATATATTATTCTATCAATCCTTGACCCAGAAACTTGGGCTTGTGGGTTGCACTTGGGTCCTTCTACAGATTTTGTTGCTTGCCGGAAATTTTTGTTTTTCTTTTACGCGATTAGATTTCCGCTCTATTAAATAGATCAGATATGTATCAACTAAAAGTGTACACGCGAATACATCACTCTGGCACGCGCTTAAAGGGGCGGAGTCAAATGACAAATATCTAGTCTCATCGTAATCCTATTTATAAGCACATCCAAGTGTAAAATGAGCGTAACTCAATTGGTTCATTTTCTTGTGGTGGAACCAACCTATTTGGTTCAGTTTCTCGTGGTGGAACCAATCCATCTGTATTAATGGATAGAGAGTATTTAAAGTCGTGTGTCTGCATGTATATTGGCGAGATATAGTTATGACTATGTGGGCCTACATATTAGCGATCATATCTCTTTGACTGTAAGTTAGAGGATTTCAATATCTCAATTAGCACTTCTCTTTGTTACAATGCAAAGTTATAGATCGGAGAAGTACTCTTTTTTTTATGCCTTATTGTTTCTTACATGTCATTATATATATATATATATATATATATATATATATATATATATATATATATATATATATATATATATATATATATATATATATATATATATATATATATATATATATATATATATATATATATATATATATATAACGTATCCTATGCACACAGGCCCTCGCGTGTACACACCGTGTACACCAACTAAAAATTATCACAAAAAATTTTAGGAAAATTCATACATGTACTTTCAATAGTATTACATCTACGTGCAAAGTCGCATCTTCAAATTCATTCTACATAGAGAATAACAAAAAAGATAAAATTCTGACAAAATTACAACCTTAAAGCTGTCAGATTTTTTGTTTTTTTTGTTACGGCTAAAATATAATGAATTTGACGTTAAAATTTTAACCCTAGGTGTAATACAATTGAAAGTATGGGTATGATTTTTTCTAGATTTTTTGGTGACATTTTTTAGTTGGTGTACACGTGTGTACACGTGAGGGCCTGTGTGCATAGGATATGTTGCCATATATATATATATATATATATATATATATATATATATATATATATATATATATATATTAAAATTGTTTAGTGCTCCATGGTGCCCATGCTCCAAAATCATCCACCGTTCCATCCGTGCAAATAAAAACTGAGTATTAATCAAATTAGCGGGTTTAACCCGATAAGAAATATTTGTATCAGGTTATCTCGTACCTTTCCATTTTTTCATTTGCATGCATGCATTTCCAAATGAATTACGGATTTTGAATGTGATTGTATATAATTACGTTGGATTGATTGCTTTCCATGTATATGAATTTAGACGTTTCCTTTTTATATGCATATATATATACCATCTGAATGTATTCTAAATTTTACAATTCAGATTAGTGCTCAGGTGCGTACGTCCTGCCGTCGCAGCCGTGATGATGCAAGCTTCGTTGCCATGTCGTACGCCGCCGCCGGCGGTTGCCCGCGAGGTTAGTCGCGGCCGCTGCTTGCATCTGTGAGCTTCGTTTCCGGCCCAAGCCATCCGCAAGCTTCGTCGCCGCGATGTCATCATGCGTCGTCCTCGTCCATGAAGTTCGTCGTCACCGTTGCCGGTTGTCCGTGAGGTACGTTCGTTGCACCACCGGCAGTCACTGGCATGGTTAATGGGTAATTTGTTTCAATCTATTCTTAATTATATGCTTACGCGTAAGTTCTACCATTTTCGAGGTTGAGTGTAAGCAATTTCTCTTGGTGGTGAAGACCTCAGGATGAGAGTTCCTCGTTGATCCTCCTACTGATCAATTTGAAGATCACACAATCACGGCAAAATTGCTCATCAAAATCCCAAGAACATGGCTGCTTCATAGCAGCTATATTACGTATAAACAGACCAGAGCAACCCAGTAATAACCGAAAGCTGCATCTCGGAGGGTATACAAAGAAATGCTAGCCATCAGAGAACTAATCACCACTTGTGGAGTTTGATATTTTTGTGTTACAGTGTAATAATCAGTGACATCTAGCATGAAACAGTGTTAATTTGCTATACTTTAATTAGCGCCCCATTTTTGTTATTTCCGTATCCAATCCGAATAATATATTTGTATGGGTGTATTACCGATGGGATACCAGAAATTAATTAAAAATGTTGATTAGTCAATGTGTCATTGGATCGTATTCTCTAAATCTCCAGCATAATTACTGATTAAGTCAGAAGGAACAGCAAATACCCAACCACACACAAGATGGACATAATCCGGATCAAATTCTTTAGATATATCCAATCGGTTTTGCTAATTTGCACGTGTGGACATATCAGAATTAATTTGGAGTTAGGGTGCCATTCACTTAGAAACATTTAGAAAAATTCAACCAAAGTTAGAAACTCTCAGCTCAAATTTTAAAACTTTTAACTCCCATTTGGAAACAACTCAACAATACATCTAAGTATTTGTAGAAAATTGTTGAGTACTAATAATTTTCATGGTTGCGGTATATTTAGCTTGTGCGAAGTACCGACGATATGATTGTATGAGCATCACCCGTAAAATTAGTAAGCATTTCATACTTTAATTTAATTAAAATTAATAAGTATATTTAACACATAATGATACTACCTACCTTGTGCTAGCTCACATCGCTATATAACTAGCGGCGGAGGTAGATTTCGAACAAGTTGTGTGGCCGCCCTTGGCTCTGTCCCCTGGTGCCTCCACTACCAAACAACAAAAAAATGTTTGATTACGATAAAACTAGTTATCCGAGCTCGATGGTGTTGCTGACTTTAGCTCTAAATACAACTTATACTAGATATCTTTCTTGTTTAAAAAAGTATGGTAGATCGAGGATATGAGTATTGGGTACCCATACGGCCTGTATATCGGAGTAAACATAGGTGGTGTTCTAGATCCATTTATTATGTAATAGAGTATAACTTGATTATCATGTTACCTTATATCTTAAGGGATATAAGGCAGAGTATAGAGCCCGACCCTGGTATTACCATGTAATAGATTAAATGGGGTATGTACCTAATTTATTAAAAAAATTAAATAGAGTATATAGCTAATCTAAATAGGCATAATCAATTTCAACGGGTTTTAAAAAAATAAATCTGGTATATACCTAATTTTGGACCATAAAAAGTTAAATTAGGCATATACTCAGCTTAAACGAGTATGCAAAATTAAATAGGTTTATATCCAATTTAGTCAAGTATGAAAAAAAATTAGTACATGTACACCCAATTTAAGCAGCTATATGCCCATTTTAAAACTTGGGTATATATAGCCAATTTAATATGTATATATATATATATATATATATATATATATATATATATATATATATATATATATATATATATATATATATATATATATATATATATATATATATATATATATATATATATATATATATATATATATATATATATAGTCGAGGGAAGATACTCGATAGCGGGGAGTCGTGAGACCCCCCTTTCGTGAGTTCGGCCGGGGGCGGAGGCTCGCCTCTCGGAAATCACTCGCTCATCCCTAAGATTACCGGCAAGCTTGCACGCAGTCAGATTATACAGGTTCGGGCCGCTATGGAGCGTAACACCCTACTCCTGTGTTTAGGATTATGGATGAGTTTACAAAGGTTTCTTCACCCCAGAGAGCGCACTCGCTTCCTCTCTTCTGGAGTTCAGGTTTTCTAGGGGTCGTCCCCTTCATCTCAGTGGGCAGGGTCCTCCTTTTATAGCTCAAGGGGATACCACATGCGCCGCCTCTACCTACCCTCCATCGGAGGGGGATCCCATTCCACTTTTCCTGGGCTTTAAACCGTGTCTTCTCCCGGAAGCTAAGCAACAACCGGTTCTTGAGTGGAACCCGGCGCCGCCCCCCGCCTGACACGGGGGATAGCCCTGTCATTCCCTCATAAATGAACGATGACTTGCGACAGCCCTTCCTCGAGTGACGCTCGGATGTGACGGGTCATACCCACCCCCACTCCGCCGGGTACAAGGGCGACGTGAGGACATGATTGCCCTATCCATCGGATGTGACGGTGATAGGCCGGTCACAGACCGGTCACATCCGTTGGATAGAGGTTAGCTAGGCGCGCCACACGTCTGTCCTTACCGCATTAAATGCGGTGAGGGACAGTTGGGGCGTCGCACATTTATGGCTATTCAGCCTGTGCTCCCCTCTCGCTCTCTCCCTCCGCCGCGTGGCAGCCGGGTGAGGGCCTCGGGGCGAAGCCGCGGGATAGCCCGAGGGGGTGACGCCATGCCCCGAGGCCCCCCCCCCCCCGCCGCTTCCACGACTCGCGTGATGCGTGAGTGGGGCTAACTTGCAGAGTCACGTGGCCGGAGGGAAAGTAATTCCCCTCTACTTCACATACCCCTGGGTCCATATCTCCGACAGTAGCCCCCGACGCTATATCAGATATCGATTTCCTGAGATCGTTCTGACATGGCGCCTCACGACTCCTCGAGCTGGGGTTGTGGGCCCGGCAGGGAATCCAAAAGGATATCGCCGCATGGCCGGGTTGGCGTGCCAACCATAACAGCGGTTTGACCGCCACTGACCGCGCTCATGATGAAGACGCTTGAGGCGCGATAACCGCGAGGGGGGGGGGGAGGGTCAGTCAGACCACGCCTCGATTCTCTCGCTCGCTACTCCTGCGGCGGTAGTGGTGACGGTTTTCTCAACTTGCGCTCACGGCCGTTGCGCACTCCACCCGAGTGTGCCACTGACAGGCGCACTAAAGGCGGGGGCGGATACAACGGGCGACGTGATGGGTGGGCGCAAGATGCGAAGAGACAAAAACGAGCGCGATGTCACGCCCAGAAATTCACGAACCAGAATTTCTAAGCTGAATGTGCATTAAATCCCTGTCCAGGACCTGAGCAATCATTGGGTTCTCGGGAGGTGGAGATGAACTGCTGTCTGACGCATCGTTGGCACGTGCTCCATTGATCTGCTCCTCACTGCCACTGACCTTGCTGGATTCACGGGAACCATTCCTTGTCTCCACCATCTGAAGTGGGATAGGTAGAAATATGAGGAAAGGGAGAAAAACAGGGGCTCAGAAACTAATCTTTCTTATTAATTTAAGTGAAATTATCTTAATCTTGATTAAAACACTGAAAAAGAGGCACGCAACTCCTAATAAAGGCAGCCATACCACTGACACATGATATCGACCGCCGACTAACCCACAAGCAACAAACCTAAGCACAGAAACTAGCAAGCAAACAAAACTAGGAAGACGATAAAGCTAAGGGCAGCGACTCTGAAGCTCAGAGCGGCGCTTGCAATCGAGGAACAGGTCTGACACCTAAGATGGATAAGGGATAGGAACCAATTCTTGCTCAACTCCAAATTAAACAAAGCAACAAATGACACAAATAAACAACGAAGCATGATGATTTTTATGCATAGAACATTTTTCATGAACTCAAATAAACACACTAATGCAACTGACCAAACAATAACTTAATGCATAAAATAGATGCATAGCCATAATGACACACATAAAGCTGCCCCATCGAACCTAGACACGACTTAGTGCATATCACCCGATAAATTCCCGATTGACTGTCGAATAAACTCCAAATAAAATTTTACTAAAACCCTAGACTGTCCCTAGTCGAGAAATCCAATTGAAGTAGCGATTAAGATTTTTCCCAAAAATCAAAGAACGAACCCCCAAATTTTCCCGAAACAAATCCAAGTGCAAAGAGCATTTGCAGATAAAAAAAGGGTTCAGAGAGCTCTTAGGTTTCCAGTTGGCTTGTCCTACGGTCAAGGTCGGCTCTGATACCAACTTGTCACGCCCAGAAATTCACGAACCAGAATTTCTAAGCTGAATGTGCATTAAATCCCTGTCCAGGACCAGCCAGGGTACACAAACGACAATTGTTGACATACAGATTCACGTCTTACAAAAATATAAAAGTTTACAAATGCAGCGGAAAAGATAAAACGAACTAAACTCGGAAGCTTGACTTCAACAGCGGGGTGACTCCATTCCACAGGCAATCCTTGACGGCAGCGACGAAACCAACCTCTCTGAGACGGCTCCAACTGAGAAGAACTTCAACTCTGGTGTGGGGGAAAAGAGAGCAAGACTGAGTACTACCCACTGTACTCAGCAAGTCATACCGGAAGAGGAGGTATGATGCAGGATATAACCAAAGGGGGCTAAAGGCTCTTTGCACAAAGCAGGCATTTAAAAACAGTAGTTGAAAGCAGTAAAACAGTTGTAGTAATTAATCAATATTAACTAAACACTGTCCAACGCTACACCACGTTGCAACAGGCCCAACCAACCACCTGAACTACACCAGTTCATTAAGCTAAACTAGGGGTGAGACTAATCACGGTGAATCTGGTTGATCGCCCATAACCACGGGCACGGCTATTCGAATAGTTTTACTCTGGCCAGAGGTGTACAACTGTACCCACAAGACACGATTCCACACATGTCGCCATGCCCCGAAGTATCACCATGATACTGCAAAGGGGGAAATCGTGACAAGACCCTCCACATAACCCTCCCCTAACCATCCACACTACGCTAAGGTTTCACTCCCACCCCTCAAAAGGTAGTGGGCGGTCCCCTCTTACGCCGCGGTGAATCCGACAGCTGGACAACCGGACACCCCGGCCGACCCAACTCCATCACGCCCACCCTCGCCACCGGTGCCTAGGAAAGGGTCGAGCTATACTTCAGATCAAGCAGTTACCCACTCTCGCTTGTGGTAAGCACGGTAAGTCTCCCAGGGTTTCCCGTGAACCGGTCCTTAATTGCCATGGGTGCGACCAGCAAAACCATGCACCCACAACCCACCATTCGGTGTATTTTAATTAACTAACACCATTGCGGTGGCACCAATCCAAAACTATGCTAATAGACAAAGTCTATGTAATAAGGTGATCCCTTTTTGTGTACTAGTTGAGCTAAGCATGACTAAGCATTTCCTAAACCAACATCTAATCATTTTGATACCCAGGTTATCAATGGCATATGGTAAACAATAAATGGCTGAGTAATAGGACCCATCCCACATGACATTGTAAAAGAATGCAACATTTAATAGAAATGCGGGACATTTGTAAATTGGGTACAATATGATCAATTGTAATGCATGACTTGCCTTGCTCTCGCACTGATGAGACCACAGCAACGTCTTCGAGAAACCGCGGATCGACGAAACGGCCGAAATCTATGCGACAAACAAAGCACACAAGCAAAACATGCTATAAGACTACTGAAACAGGAAACAAAACCATTTTTAATGGATTCTTTGCAATTTTATGAATTTACTGAGACTTGAATGGACTCAAACGGAGCTCGGATGAATTACTTATGAATTTTAGAAGATAAACTATGTTTTTACTAATAAAGAAAAGTCCTTAATCAATTTATTGCGCAATAATACCCAGGGCTAACGTCAGCGAAGGGGGGGGGGAGCGGCGCCGACAGGCGGGGCCCGCATGTCAGCGGCACAAGGGGAGAGGGAGGGTGCGCCGGCATGTGGGCCCCACGGGCTGTGGCTCAAGGGGGAAGAGGGGGGGTGGCGCCCGGTTGGCTCGGCTCGGCTTCAAAGCAGTCCGGCGACCATGGCGACCGGTGGCGGCGCGCGAGCACCCGCAAAGGCAAGCGACGGCGTGGGAGGCGGCGGTGGACGGCGCACAGGCCGGTGGCGGTGGCCGAAGGCGATGGCGAGCGCAGGGAGCGGCAACACGTGCGGGACAGAGGGAAGGAGGGAGGAGAGGAGCTCCTCACCGTGAGCACGGCGGCCGGCGCGAAGGATGAAGACGGCGGCGATGACCGGCGATGCGGAGGCACGGACGGGCGGCGGCGACACCCTAGGAGAAGATGGAGAGGCGTTAGGAGAGGAGACGACGACCACGGTGGCTTGAATTGCCGGCCGGAGAAGGAGGGGAGGGAAAAACTCACCGGCTCGCGAGGGGAGAGGCGCTCCGGTGGGATTCCGGCAACGCGAGGCGGTGGCCGGGAAAGCTCTTGCGGCGGCGAAGCTAACGGCGGTGGCGGGTTGGCGCGGCGGCGACTCTAGTAGCGGCGGCGCGCGGCCGAAGGCGGCGGCGCTAGCAGCGAGCGGCGCGAGCGCGATAGGAGGCACGGGAGAGCGTAGCGAATGAGGGAAATGGGAGAGGAGGTTTGGGGGAGCGATTTTATGGGTGAGAGAGGGGCGGAAACGGCCGGGGATGGCCCATATTTGGCCGGCGATGTGGGGAGTGGAGGGAGGGAGAGAGAGAGGTGGATTCGAATGCGAATCCCGCCCATTTTTGGGCGGGCGCGAGAGCGGGAAGAGGTGGGGGAGGGGCAGCGACGTGGGCGCAGGGCGCGGGAGAGGCGCAGGAGGTGGGGAAGGTGGGCGGCGTGGGGAGCGGCGGTTTCGGCGGTGGTTGGCGCCGGGGCGTGGGCGGCTAGAGGTAGGGGACGACCGACAGGTGGACCCCACCTGTCGGCGCCCGAAAGAGAAAGAGAGGGAGGGAGGACTTAGGGGAGGGGAAAGGAGGAGCGGGCTGGCCCAGGAAGGGGCGTCGAGCGCGGGGAGAGAGATGGGCCGACGGCCCATCTAGAGAAAAAGGAAGAAAAAGAAAAGAAAAAGAGGAAAAGGATTTTCCTGGGATTAAATATTGCACTTTGGTGATTTTTAATTGGTTAAAATTATTTCCAAGGCTCTGAAAATTCCACTAAAAATCCTGTTAATGTATTGTGACATGCGGAAAGCAAGAAAAATCCCACAATGCCATTTCCAATTATTAGTTGCATTTATTAATTAGGGATTCAACTCTAGGTTAATTAGAACAATTTCTCCGGACGATTTACTTAACAAATTTTTAAAGCAAGGAAAAGGGGGAAACTTCAGGGCGTGACACGCGAGGATCATGGGGGCAATTACGGGGGCGTGAAACGAGGAGGCGAGCGCAGGTGAGGTGAGGATAAAAGGGGGCGGAGGCGGAGACTCTGCCTTCTTCCTTTCGCCAACCGCCCACCCGTCCTTTCGCTTCTCGAACCCTAACATTCTCGCCACTTCACACTGCCTCGCTCTCCACGCACTCCGCCACTTCTCCGCCGGTTGACATGGCCCAAGACACCGGCGACGCAGTGCTCCCTTCCTCCCGCATCACGGCAGACAGGCACCTTAGCCTTCCCCGCAAGATCATGCCAGACGGTGCCGTCGTGCGGGCGGGAGAGTCGCGGCCGCGGCCGCGATATCCGGAGCGATCCGTGCACCTCTTGTCCTTCGCCATGGCGGGCTTGATTCCGCCGTTTTCCAGATTCTTCCATGAGGTTCTGGATTTCTATGAAATTCATGGCTTGCATCTCGCACCCAATGCCGTGATGACGCTGGCCATCTTTGCGCATTTGTGCGAGATGTTCATTAGGGTGCGACCAACGATGCGGTTGTTCCAAGCCTTCTTCATCCCTCAGCTGCTGCAAGACGCGGTGGTGGGGGGATGCTACTTCCAGCCCCGGCCAGGCATAGCGGGTCAGTACATCGAGAGCCATCTCCGCAAGAAATGGGAGGACTGGTTCTACACCGCGTTGTCGGACCATCCGCGACTTCGAGTTCCCGCTGGCCCTCCTGAAAGGTCTGCCGCATGGCTGGCGACTTCGGAGCTGGGCGAGGAATACGACGCGGTGTGGGATCGCCTCAGGGGCCTGCGGAGCCTAGGCCTCACGGGGGCGATGGTCTTTGGCGATTACTTCCGCCGCCGCATCACACCTCTCCAGGAACGATCCCGTGGAGCGTGGGAATACACTGGTCCCAATGACTCCATGCGGACGCATGTGGGCGAGCGCTGGGACTGGGGTGAGGAGGACGCGAAGAGGGTGATTCGGCGGGTGCTGGGCCTAGACTCCGCCGAGCCAACACTAATCCTAGATGGGATTCTTCCCCTCTGCTGCGATCGCGACCGGGGGAGTATCCTGGCCGTGATGTCAGCCGCCGGCGCCGGCAGGAGCCGGTCCAGCCGAGGCGGCGCCAGCGGTAGCGCTGTCGGCGCGGGTGGCGGTGGTGCGACCGCGGGCGGGAGCCGGGCCGGCGGTCCAGGCGGCGGTGGCTCAAGGGCGCCCGGATCGAGTCGCGGACCCGGAGACGATTCCGCCGGTGACCCAAAGGGGAAGCGGAAGGTGGCCTATTCCCGGCCGCCCTCTCCCCCGCGTGGAGGAGGTGCCGAGCGCGCAATGGATCGTTTGCCAGTGGGCCACAAGCGACCTGCCGAGCCCGAGGCTGGTCGGAAAAAGAAGCGGCTCCGGAAGATAGGGCAAACGGAGCCATGCCGGGGGAGTTTCATCGAGCCCCCAAAGTGGACCTTCAACCGCCCTCCCCGTAGGTACGATTGTTGGCGCTCACTTCGGTGCTCTTACCCAACCCATTCTCTTGTTCCTTCTTTTTCTTTTGTTAACATGATCTGGGTTCTCTTGTAGCGAGATTCCTTCTCAGGGAATCTCAGGGTCAGACCCCTTGCAAGTGTCACGTCCCAAAATGACCCTAAAATATATCCTCTAAATTATGCCTAGAATAATTAAAATCCGTGTGAAAGCCTCCAACAATTAAAATGTGCAAAGTTAAAAGTCAATTAAGGCTTAGAGGATTTTTGTATATTTCCTAAAAGCCTAAAATACGTAAATAAATTTTAGTGGAATTTTCAGAGCACAAATAATAATTGTTAAGGAATAAACAAAGTTAAAAAGGTTTTATAAAAAGAAAAAAACCCTAAAAAGTCCCCCTTCCCTCCCTTGGGCCGGCCCGGCCCATCTCTCCTCCCCCCCTCTCTCTCACCTCTCCCCGCGGCCCATCCGGCCTCTCCCCGCGCGCGCGCCGCTGACGGGCGGGCCCGCCCGCCACCCTCGCTGACGGGTGGGGCCCACCCGTCATCCCCTTCCTCCCGCCGCTCCCACCGCCTCGCCCGCACCCTAGCGCCGCCGCCGCCGCGAATCCCGCCGCCTCCCGTCGTCCCCGCGTGCAATAAAGCGAGGGGGAAATATTCCCCGTGATCCCCTCTCCCTTTCCCCCCCATTTTTCCCTCCCTCTCTCCCTTGGATTCGTTTGGAAACCCTCCCCTAATCCCGCCGGCGCCATTGATGGAGCCCGAGAACGCCGCACCGGTTTCCTTCCCCTCCGGCCGCCCTCTCCCCCTTCCAACCCTATTTAAACCCTCCCCGCACCTCCTCCGTCCGTTTCCGCCTCTCGCCGCCCTTCCTCCTCGCCGGAATCGAGCTCGCGCCGTCGCTCTCTCTCTCCGCCGTCGCCGCCGAGCTCCGGTCCGCCACCGTCGTCGCCCCGGACCGCCTCCCACCTCGGCGCCGCCTCCTTCGGCTTCGCCGCATCCTCGCCGACCTCGTCCACCTCTCCGTTTCGGTCGCCGACCGCCAGAACGCCGTCGACCCCGTCGACCCGAGCCGCGCCGCCGCCTCCCTCCGCTCCAGCCGCCCCCTCCGTCGCCGCCGTCGCCCTGGGGTGAGCCGTGGACCGTCGCCTCCTTTCCCACTTCCCTCCCCTCTCTCGGCCGCCGCTCCGCCGCGCCGGTGGTCGCCGGCGGCGACCATCGGGGCGCGGGCGCGCCGCCTCCCGCCGACCGCGCCGGCGTGGCCGCCCTCGTGCGCGCCGAGTGGCTGCTGCGTGGGGCCCGGCCGTCAGCCGCCCGCGCCCTCGGGTGCGGCTGACGTGTGGGGCCCACGGCGCCGGCCGGTGCGAGCCGGGTGCGCCCGGTCCACCGTGGACCGTGAGGCTGCCGCGTGGGCCCTACTCCCGTGGACCCGGTCCGCGCGCCCCTTCCCCCCTTCGGCTGACGCAATAAACCCTTTCTAAATTAAAATTTAAATGAAGAAATTCGCAAATATTCATTTAAAGAGCATATAAACTTCAAATGGCCATAACTTGGCCATTTGAACTCGGAATTGGACCGTTCAAGTCTCTAATTTTTCCTTAAGAAGTCAAGAACCTATTTTTGTGCTTTGTTCCTGCTTGTTATATGGAGTTTATTAGAGTAAAAGCCTTTTCTTTTCCGTTGGTCGTGTAGACGCTGCAGCTTTGGAAGATTCGCTCTTCGTGGAGGTTGAAGCCGACGTTTGGGAAAGCGAGCAAGGCAAGTCACATCATCCTTGAACATATTGAATCCCAGTTTATAAAATTATTTTGATTTAAATTATTGCATTATCGCTTTATTTAAATTCTCGCGTTATCACTGTTTTATCTAGCCATGCCTATTTAACTTTGTTATGACCATATTATTGTTATTGTTATTATTACCTTGTTCACCCTAGAATAAACAAAACCCCAACTAGTAGACACTCTACTCATGGTACCACTAGGATGATTTTAGGTAGATGCTTCGCTGGTTAATTAGGCAACATTAGGTGGTTTTACAACTCTAGACTTTGGAAATATTCTCATCACCTGGACACTATGGAATGGTTGGATTATTGTGGAATTGGATTCACACCTCCCCCTCTATTCAAAATCCTCAAAATGGTTTTAGGCTGGGCTCGGGGTCCATGGTTTTGATAGTAGCACCTCTGCCATATAAGGACCGGTCTTCGGGCCTCTGTTGCAAAGCACTATCGTACTTCCACATGTCTAGTGGGTAAGGCTTAGTTTGTGGCTCAGTCTGGTTATAAACAAAAGTACACGGATGGAGATGGATGAAGTCGGGGGTCGATGGACATCTCTAGGACAAATGAAGGCTACACGAGCTGCGGCCCGGTAGTCGAGATGTCATGGCACAGGGCCGGTGTCCTGCTGCTAGGGGCTCAGTCCTGCCTACCTGTCCTGGGGGTTCCGGCCGTAGGTGGGGTTGGGTCGGTACTCTTGTCTATGGCTAGGATGGGTTGGAAACTATGTCACGTCTTCCGTCCGTATACCGTGGTGGTATGTGGCACGTGGTTACACGTGAGGAAGATGTGTCTTGTGGGTAAAGATGTACACCTCTGATCAGAGTATAATCTATTCGAATAGCCGCGCCCTCGGTTATGGGCAAGCCGAGCAATGTACCCAAGTTAGTGTTTTTAATTCTTAAAACCTGCTTAACAACTAAAATGTGGAATGGTTGGCCTGGGTTGGCTTGGGACGAGCTGGGACCCAGGGTCGGGTTGCCAGTTCGGTCTGAATCATCGTAGGCCTTGGGTTAAGGCAGGTTCGTGTGGGTTCACGGCCTTGATTAATAATCTTGTATAGCTCTAGGATCGTATTTACAAAATAGCTTTGAGCAACTAAGTATCTTTTAATGCTGTTTACTGCAAACCCTAACCCCCTATATTATGGCTCCCTTGTACTCCCTTGCATTTATTCTGCACTTGTGGGTGTGTCTTGTTGAGTACGGTGGTTGTACTCAGTCTTGCTCAATTTTTCCCAAACCCAGAAGAGGAGTTCCTGGAAGATGAAGGCTTTGGTGTCTAGCTCGTGCCTGCCGTCAAGCGCCTGTGGTCGTCGCACTAGTCTTCCACTGTTTTTCGTTTGTCTTCTTGTGTGCTGGGCCTTCGCCGCCCATGTAATAAATTAATTAATTACGCTTCCGCTTGTTAAACTCTGAATTGTATCAACTTTTGGTGTACCTTGCCTCCTGGGACAAGGAGTAATACATGCACGTAAGGAACGCCCGTTGGGTTATTTCCGGTCGTGACAGCAAGGGACGAAATCCGAACGATCGGGGCAGTCCGGGCCCGGCCAGTCCAAGGCCGCGGGGTTTTTGCAGCCTCGCGGCGGGATATAAATCGACTCAGGGTGGCCATGCATCCAGTGACACACTGTACATCCCTAAGCTTGCTGGGGGGCACATCCTCTCTATTGCGTGTATTTTCTCAGGATTTGCTTTTATGCCTCGGGAAGAGACTAGAAAACCGAGAAGTTTGCCCGCCGGCACGCCGAACACATACTTATCGGGGTTCAGCTTTACGCGCGTGGACCTAAGACTATCGAAAGTTTCGGCCAGGTTCTGTAGCAACGTGTCCTGGTGGTGCGTCTTTACCACCAGATCATCGACATACGCCTCTACATTGCGCCCTATCTGATTACTTAAAGTAATACGAGTCATGCGCTGAAAAGTAGGGCCTGCATTCTTCAATCCAAAAGGCATAGTTGTATAACAAAAGGTGCCCACAGGAGTAATAAAGGCGGTTTTTTCCTTAACTTCCCTAGCCATACGAATCTGATGGTACCCAGAGTATGCATCTAGAAAACACAGAAGGTCGCACCCCGCAGTGGAGTCGACTATTTGATCTATGCGTGGTAGAGGGAAGGGATCTTTGGGGCATGCCTTGTTGAGGTTGGTGTAGTCGATGCACATCCGTAGCTTGCCATTGGCCTTCGGGACGACCACCGGGTTTGCCAGCCACTCCGGATGGATCACCTCGTGAATGAAATCAGCCTCCAGGAGCCGCGCCACTTACTCCCTGATGAAGGCCAGCCGCTCCGGGGCTTGACGCCGCACTTTCTGCCGGACGGCGGTGCTCGATCACCTCCCTGGGGACCCCGGGCATATCTGATGGCTTCCATGCGAAAACATTAGAATTCGCCCTCAGGAAGGAGACGAGCGCGCCTTCCTATTTGGCGTCCAAGGTCCCGCCAATCTTGGCGGTCTTCGACGGATCGTCGCCAATGGGGATTTCCTTGACGGGCACCTCGTCAGCCGAGGTGAGGTGCTTCTTGGAAGCGCGGGACGCAGAGGCCTCTGGGACCTGCGGCTCCGTGGCCACCGCCAGGTTGTCTGCGCGCTGCTCCGCGCAGGCGAGGGCGACCTTGACATCACCAAAGATGGTGATGGGACCAGCAGGACCTGACATCTTCATCTGGAGGTAGGCGTAGTGGGTGGCGACCATGAACTTCACCAACGCGGGTCTGCCCAGTACCGCGTTGTAGGGCAGATTAAGATCCGCCACATCGAAGTCGATCCGCTCGGTGCGGAAGTTGGTGGAGTCGCCGAAGGTCACCGGAAGCTCTACGTGGCCAAGCGGCCATGTGTGCCCCGGAGTAACGCCAATGATTGGGAGCGACGGCTGGAGCTTCATCCCCGGGGCCTTGAGCGCGTCAAAGGCAGCCGGGGAGATGATGCTCAGACTGGCCCCCCCATCCACCAGCACACGCTTCATCTTGACGTTGTGGATGGTCGGGGAGACCACTAGGGCCAACCTCCCCCCCCCCCGAGCGAGCACTGTCGGATGGTCGCTCTGGTCGAACGTGAGCTTCACCTCCGACCAGCGCGCCTTCTGGACCGCCTCATGCGTGGGAACAACGGCCAAAAGCTCTCGCCTCATGGCCTTGAAGCTTCGGCGAGAGGTGTAAGCGCAAGCCCCCCCCCCCCCCCCCACCCCCCCCCCCCCCCCCGTCGAGCGTGGCGACGGTCCCCTGAGGTATCTGGAAATCCAGATCCTCACCGTCTCCGCCATCATCGGCGGGGGCCTTGTCCTTGGCCTCCTCTCGCCGGTCACCGGTTGAGGACGCGGGGGCTTTGCCCTCCCGTCGACCCTGCCGCTTCTCCTCATCAGCCTTTTGGAACCGCTCGGCCAAATTCTTGACCGAGCGGCAGTCGGCGAGACTGTGGCGGTAAGTGTTGTGTACCGAGCACCACTTGTCCACCGACCGGCCCTCGCCGGAGGGAACGGTGGGGCTCGGCTTATCGCCGGTGGCCTTTCCTTTGCGCAAGGCCTGCGTGGGCCCGTCTGCTGCAAAGACATGGCCCTCGTCATTGGAGCGGGCTGGTTTCCTTTTGCCTCTCCTATCTCGCCGCTTAGAGCGGGGGGCAGACTCAAGGGTAGCCGCAGCCGCCGCACCGGTGCCGGGAGAGTTCCAGGCCCACACCTCCTCCTTCCGGGCCACCTTGTCAGCCAGCTCGAAGAGCTCGGCAGTGGTCTTGGGCTCCTTGGAGGCGATCTTCTCCAGCATGCGATTATGCCGCACGCCATTCCGGAATGCATATACAACCGCGTGGGCTGGAATGCACGGAATGGTGTTGCAGACCTGACAGAAGCGCTGTATGTACGAACGGAGGGACTCATCATCCTTCCGCCGTACAGCGTGTAGGTCCACCTCTTCCCCCGGAAGGGGATATGTGCCCTGGAAGTTCGTAATGAACTGCTGGCACAGATCCTCCTAGGAGTGAATGGAGCCGGGGGGCTGGGTCATCAACCAGCCACGCGCCTGACCCTTGAGGGCCATGGGAAAGTAATTCGCCATGACCCGGTCGTCACCCCCTGCCGCCACGATAACCGTGGTGTAGATCTGGAGGAACTCGGAGGGATTGATGCTACCATCATACTTCTCCGTAAGGTTGGGTCGAAACTTCGGGGGCCACCGGACATTCCGGAGACTCGCCACGAAGGCCCTACAACCCGTCCCCCCAGGGGTGAGTGTGGGGGGAGGTCCGCCGCGTGAAGAGGAGCATGGCGCTCCAGATGAGGAGGCGCCTTCCCCCATATGGGCAGCTCGGCGCTCGTCCCGGCGTCGCTCGATGTTGATTCGAGCGTTCAGCGTCCCGTAGAGGCCGTCATGACGCCTCCGGCTTCCCGAGGCCCCCGACGATGTTGGAACCATGGACCGCCTCGAGATCGTGGCCGATCGACGAGCCCTTCTCCTCACCGACGAGGAGAGGGTGACCGAGGTACGCGATGTACCAGCGGCAGTGGATCGGCCACCCGTGGCCAACTGCCACCGGGCAGCAGTGACCAAGTTGGCCACGTCGTCCAGCCAGCGCTGAATAGGGGTCTCCGGCTCCGGGTTTACCGGGGGATGCCACAGAAGGGCGCCTGCTGCCTGAAGCGCGCCTTGGGGCGAACCACCGTCTCCATAGTCGAGACGGCGACGTGCCCCGACGCGTCGCGGCCTCCCTCCGACGGGAGGCGGAGAGAGAGCTGAACCACCCGAACGAGTGGAATCCTCCCTCCGCGAAGGTTCGCGGTGGGGAGGAGTTGGAGAACCATGGCGACGGTGACGAGGGCCTCGGCTCTCGCCGGAATCCCCATTCCCGGACGGGGTGGGGGTAAACGCCACCGCCTCCTCCTCTACTTCCAGGATGTCGACCATGGTCGGCTAAGGCCTGGAGAAACTTGGGACGAAAGGAAGCGATTTCCTCTCGGAACGCGCAACCGCCCCCTACCTGGCGCGCCAGTTGTCGAGGGAAGATCCTCGATAGCGGGGAGTCGTGAGACCCCCCTTTCGTGAGTTCGGCCGGGGGCGGAGGTTCGCCTCTCGGAAATCACTCGCTCGTCCCTAAGATTACCGGCAAGCTTGCACGCAGTCGGATTATACAGGTTCGGGCCGCTATGGAGCGTAACACCCTACTCCTGTGTTTGGGATTATGGATGAGTTTACAAAGGTTTCTTCACCCCAGAGAGCGCACTCGCTTTCTCTCTTCTGGAGTTCAGGTTTTCTAGGGGTCGTCCCCTTCATCTCAGTGGGCAGGGTCCTCCTTTTATAGCTCAAGGGGATACCACATGCGCCGCCTCTACCTACCCTCCATCGGAGGGGGATCCCATTCCACTTTTCCTGGGCTTTAAACCGTGTCTTCTCCCGGAAGCTAAGCAACAACCGGTTTTCGAGTGGAACCCGGAGCCGCCCCCCGCCTGACACGGGGGACAACCCTGTCATTCCCTCATAAATGAACAATGACTTGCGACAGCCCTTCCTCGAGTGACGCTCGGATGTGACGGGTCATACCCACCCCCACTCCGCCGGGTACAAGGGCGACGTGAGGACATGATTGCCCTATCCATCGGATGTGACGGTGACAGGCCGGTCACAGACCGGTCACATCCGTTGGACAGAGGTTAGCTAGGCGTGCCACACGTCTGCCCTTACCGCATTAAATGTGGTGAGGGACAGTTGGGGCGTCGCACATTTATGGCTGTTCAGCCTGTGCTCCCCTCTCGCTCTCTCCCTCCGCCGCGTGGCAGCCGGGTGAGGGCCTCAGGGCGAAGCCGCGGGATAGCCCGAGGGGGTGACGCCATGCCCCGCCCCCCCCCCCCCCCCCCCCGGCGCTTCCACGACTCGCGTGACGCGTGAGTGGGGCTAACTTGCAGAGTCACGTGGCCGGAGGGAAAGTAATTCCCCTCTACTTCACATACCCCCGGGTCCATATCTCCGACATATATATATATATATATATATATATATATATATATATATATATATATATATATATATATATATATATATATATATATATATATATATATATATATATATATATATATATATATATATATTCAACTTGTTCTCATAAACCTGTTCTAAAAACATGAATATTTGCTTCTATATTTTGAACTTAGGTATTTTAATACCTAAGGATACATCACATACACGGTATTTTTTTTGTCATAAACTGAAAACATAATAAACACAAATTTTGTTCACGTCCAGTGATTTTTTTCCCTTTCATACCCAATATTTGGGCATATGCCACGGGGTTTTTTGGTGTTCATACCCAATATTTAGGTACATGTTGAACAAGTTTACTCGCAAATTGGGCACATACCCAATTTTTTTTTCATGTATTTACGTGCAAATTGGGTTCATACCCAAATTCACTCTGGCCCTCATTAGTTAACATGTGATATATCATGAGTATGGAAATCCAAATTTAACATTAGAAAAAATAAATTAACAATATGATTATGAATAAAACACATACTAGTTAGGTTAATTTATTCTATTAGTTTCAACTTGTATATATCGAAATCGAATTTGTATGTTTGTGAACTAATATATCGTATATTGATCTATGTTTGTTAACTTTTTTAAAAGAAAAATGTAACTATTTGATGACAATAAACAAGGAGATATCTCTTATAGTGAAGGGAAAAAGTATTTCCCATACATAGTAGTAGAATTTTAAAAAAAAGGGAGCTCCAGCCTCCACCTAAAATGTGAGCGAAGCTTGGTGGAGCGCTCTCACAAAATAAACTAGAGATGTGGAGTTGGGTTTAGGTATAGCTCCACAACTCCACTCTAGACTCAACTTCTAGAGCTAAAATTAGGAGTTGGAGCTCTATCAAACATTAAAATTGGAAGTTCGGTTGAAATTGGAACGATGTGATGGAAAAGTTGGAAGTTTATGTGTGTAGAAAAGTTTTGATGTAATGAAAAAGTTAAAAGTTTGAAGAAAAAATTTGGAACTAAACTCGGCCATACCCAAAATATGAAATACATCAAATACGTACGTCACTACTCACTAGTCATGAAGTCAAGGTGTACACAACTACACAAGCATGGCAGACCATGGACTTAATTACACAGAGGCACAGAGCAACAGATAGCTTTATTGGTATAGTACACACTATACGCTTATACGTACATCCATACCATATACGAGGTGTACACATACTGAGCCCATACGTACAAAAACCCCGGCTCTTATTCAGCTGCACACGCCCATGGCCACACCTTACGCGTGCGCGCGGACGCCGGCCATGGCGCCGCCGCCGCCGCATGCATGGCGCGATCGATCGATGGATCATCAGCCGAAGAGGTGGTGCTTCTTCTTCCCCTCGCCGCCGCGGGCGCCGGAGCCGGACTCCTCCTCCGCCTCCTCCTCGGCGTCCTTCGCCGCCTGCTTGGCCTCCTTCTTGTCGTGGTGCTCGTGGAACGCGAACCCGCCGCTCCCCAGCGCCGCCGCCGCCGCCACGCCCTCCTCGATCCTGTGCCGCTGCGCGTTCTCCGGGTCCTTCTTCGCCTGGTGCCTCTCGTACTGCACGCATGGTCATCTATCGTCGTCAATGGCGCGACCGAGTTTAATTTGTTTGAGGAAATTGATCGAGGTTCAAGAACGTACCATGGCGAAGGCGCCGGCGGCGAGGGCGCCCACCTCGCCGAGGCGCTCCTTGTTCTTGTGCTCCTTCTCCTCCTTCCTGTACTTCTCCGGGTCGTCCCGGGACGACAACCCGTCGACGTACTCCTCGTCGGCTTCGGCGCCGCCGCCGCCGCTGTACTCGTCGTCGCCGGACTTGTTGCGGCCGTACTTCTCGTTAGCCCCTGACCTGTTGTTGTAGCCGCTGTCGTAGTCGTCGTCGGTGCCGGACTTGTTGTACCCGCCGCCGCCGGTGCGGCCGTAGTCGTCGTCGTCGCCGCCGGCGGACTTGTTGTAGCCGCTGTCGTAGTCGTCGGTGCCACCGGGCTTGTTGTAGCCACCGGCACCGCCTCCCGGCCGGCGGCCGTACTCGTCGGCGCCGCCGGAGCTGGACCTGTTGTAGCCGCCGCTCTCGTAGTCGTCGCCGGCGCCGGCGCCGGACCTGCCGTAGCCGCCGCGGCCGTACTCGTCAGCCATCACGACGATCGATCGAGAAAGAATTAAACTTGTCACGAAAAAAGAAGTTCACACAGCTTGTTTAATGTTTATCGAGTTCGCTGCACACTTTGCACCGTGTTTCTATGAACACAGCAACGTGAAGTATTTATAGCAGGGAGCAAGCTGATCAAAGCTAATTATTGTTTTGTAGTATATGCTTATGCTTATAAACTAAATTTGATATTTTAAAACTTAACTTTAAGTTAATTTAGTACTCTCTTCGTCTCTAAACATGCTAATATAATGAATCTAGATATAGAGTCTGTCTGGATTCATTGTACTAGGATATGTCACATCCAACCAAAATCACTTATATTTAGGGATGAAGGGAGTAGTTCTTTTACCACAGTTTATTTTACAACATTTTTTAATAAATTATTTTAAATTTTTAATAAGTAGCTCGAATAAGTATAAGTGGAACGATGATGCAAATATGGCTTCACAGGTAGCGTTGGGTTATTGTGGCTAATATGGTGTACACGTAAGGTTGAAATCAAATTACTGGCAATTAATCAGTCTAACACCTTGATATTTTTGCAAACAGGAATTAGATATAGTTCTTAGTTGTATGTCGGTGTCATTTGGTTGGACCACAAATAATATTATTGGATGGGGTTTATTCTCAGCATCAAGGAGATTACTTGCTCTTGATGCCATGAGGCCACAAAGTGTGGGACAGAGTAGAACAAAATCTGCATACATAATGTTGAGTGAGTCAGGGAATATTGTTTTCTACGACAAAATCAGGCATTTCACACGACTGATTTGAGCCAATGAACATTCGCAACCAGATGCTGAGATGACAGATATACTACTCTACCAGTGTGTTAGTGGAGATATTTGTTCAGAGTTAGCTTAATTGGCTTCCTTGGCAACATGCATGATCGCATCGGATCATGGATTACAGTAATCTCTCTCTATATATCCAAGGAAACAGTTGCATATATTATATATAGAAGTGCAAAGATGGGTAATTAGGTGATGGCCATGCATCCTATTCAACGCAATTTTGCCGTCTCTGCAGAGGAGATAAATAGACTTTTTTTTTTCACCACTGTTAAAGATTGAGCACATTCTTCAGGACGTGCAGAGTACTCTGATGAGACCGACTTCCTCTCTCAAGACTCACCCCTCTGTTTTTTTTTAAAAAAAAAATCACACACACACACACTACGGGAAAAATTGGAACCATACCTATAATTTTGCAAAATTTAAGATATGCCATCCTGACCCACATGTCATTGACTCATGTGGGTCCTACATGTCATTGAGATACCGATGGCATATCTCAAACTTTGCAAAATTACAATGGCATGGTTCCAAATTGGATGCAACACTCATATAAACACACACACTCATTCCTATAAATACATACATAAGCACTTTCGAATGCTAGGTCGGCATATATATATCTTAAGTTTTATAAAGTCATGATAGATGTCTTACTGATAACGGGTACATCATTTACTATTAAAGAATAATTAGCCGTACTATATTCCCTACCACAACACCTCATCATGAAAAAAAAAATCTTTATACTTCACAGTGCTTGATATATAGGTGATGAAAAGGTTTAATTTACTGGTACTTCCTACAGAACCCTGCATGAATCCCTACCGGTAAATATGCAATTATATACTCCTTCTGCACAATTTTTTTACCCTGTTGCAGATGTTCAGTGGCTATTGGTCCGTGACCATAAAGTGATCAAACAAAGTTACACAAATTTGCTTCTCTAGTTTCCAGTTTAGCTGATAGTAAGAGCTACAAAGCAAGTCACATTCTCATATCACGTATTCATGCACGTTAGCCTACAAGTCATCGCCGCAGTTGCTAGCTTATTACCAAAGTTTACCTATCAGCATAAAATCTGTGATTAGTCGACCACGCCCCTTAAGGAGATATAATCCTTCTTCGAACAATGATTTCAGAACCTTATACACGTTAGCCGTACATGTGTATTCCTCAAATAACCGAAGCCAGGCATGGATATATCCCCGGAAATAAGGGAAAATATATGGTGAAAATTACACACACACACACACACACACACACACACACACACATATATATATATATATATATATATATATATATATATATATATATATATATATATATATATATATATATATATATATATATATATATATATATATATATATATATATATATTGGAAACCTGAAAGTTATTATTGGCTAAAAAATAGTCGTATGAAATTTGTTCACATCATCACGAGTTAAAATTTTATTCGCAGATTAAATTATTTATGAGTAAAAAAATTACTGGGAAGATCGAACCCAGGATCTAAGTAAATCCTGGAAAATTCGCTCCTATAGGGAAGTCGAACCCAGAACCTAAGGTGCTACTGAGGCTTTATCCAGGACCTAAGCTAGGTGCTACTGAGGCTCTTGTAACCATGCCTTTCGTGAGATGTCAATTTTTGATTCAATGATAGTTTCCAAGTTTTCATTAGATTTGCGAAATCACGTGTTTCCACAATCTCTACTTTAATTGGTCATTTCTATCCAGTTAAAGTTTGCATTAACGCAAGCAGTTGGCCGTTAACCTTTGCGAAATCAACAAAGCAATATCAATCAATCAATCAATCAATCAAGTGTGTTGGATCCGTATAGGTCACATGTGTATATAATCTCGCGACGTGACATGTTGTCGGTAAAAATCCCTACGTACGTCGTCGATGATGCTAGCTCGCCGTCCAAACGAACGAACGCCGCGTCGCCGACGCCGACGCGGCGACGCCGAGCATGAAAACGCGCCCCGTCAGCATGCTGGCTGCTGGCACCTGGAGCGCCGAGAGCCTCACGACGAGCCGCCCAAACTCGTCCCAAATTAAACTTGGCGCGGATGCTTGCATGGTGGATCGCTCGGCACGCGGCCGGTGCGCGCTGCCTGCATGCAGGCCAGCAAAGCGCCAAGTCAGCAGGATTTCTCTCGGATCGATCTCTTCGCTTGCGATCGAGTGTATCACAACAAAATCTGCATGATATACTACTGGCTACCTCGATCGATCTCAAGTGTCAACGTTAAATTATTCTGTCTTTCGTTTTAAAAAAAAGGAACTGCTTAATTTTGCAAAGAAGTGATTAACCTCGCGATGCGTTCGTTTGTACTGAAGGTGAAGTTAGCACACGGGAAATAAGAAAGCTATTAGCGTATGATTAATTAATTTTTTAGTTATTACAAACTTTAAAAAATGAATTTATCTGATATTTTAGAGCAATTTATATATAGAAAGTTTTCACATGAAATACACCATTTAACAGTTTGAAAAACGTACTAATAGAAAAATCGAGATAGAACATGTATCCGGTTAAATCAGAAAAGAACGAGATCATAGATTCTGATCTACCTTTTTCTTCTTCTCCTTCTTATTCTTTTAATCAGAAATGGATTTATTTGATTTTTTTGAACGAAAATTATTTGATGTTCTACCTTTTCTTCTCTTTTTAATTTTTCAAAGGCAAAAGATCTTTGCCCGCGTAAAGTTGACTTATGAGTCATGACCAGATAAGTGGTCAACCCGTGAAACCACTTATGAGTTAAATTAATAGGTAACCCCATTAATTTTATTTATAAGTGGGTTCGTGGCTCGGCTCACTTGCATTCCTAACAGAGATGAGCAGTAGGATTGGGATTGGAGGAGATAAGCCCGATCACTTCCCTCAATCTCAAATCAAGCCGGGGGCCATACGCGTGCGCGACGAAGTGGACGGCGCGAGAGTGGAGCAGCTAGCGAGACGCCCTGTCGGCCAAGGCAAGCTGCGCGCCTACGTCGCGGTCTCGCGGACAGAGCAGCGTCGGTGTCGGCAAAGCGCCCGGATCGAGCAGCTAGCATATCCCTGCGTATCCATCCATCCCCTTCCGCGCGCGGGCTGACCCGCCGGCCGCCACGGCTAGCTAGCTGATCTGATCGGACAGCCACGACGGTGACCGTACTATCTTTAAACAAGGCATTTTTTTTTTTGCAAAAGTTTCGGTGGTAAAAGATATTTGCTAGTTGTTGTTTAGATGCACGGTAAAATTTTGCCATTTTACTAGTAAAGACAGAGAGAGCACGGCTCCCAATGCATTTTTTGGCAAAATTTGCTACTTTAGACTCCTAAATGACAAATGCCAAATTAATAACTTTTCCTACTAGTGATTAGATCCATTTTGGCAAAAAGTGCTTCGAAACAGCAAAACTTTTACCATTTGGAGGAACTAAACAAGGCCTTAGAGGAAGAGATATCGCTCACAAATATCTTTTTTTTTTAAAAAAAAGAAGTTATGAGTGTGTTGGGATTGAATATAGAATCTCGGGGTTAAAACCACACATCTCTTCTTACTAGTTACCACTGCACTACCAAGTGCATCTCACCATACTGTCTTTGACCAACGTGTAAAAATCATACATGTATGTTGTTGTGCTTCAAATAATTGGAGCGGTTTGAACGGAACAGTATGTGAGAGCGAGACATACTGTATGGATGGGATGGGACCATCCAGGTTTTGTTGGATATAGTGATCTGATTTCTTTTTTTGTTTGTATGAATAGGATGATCTGATTTGTTATTTGGTTGGAGAGATATACATGGATGGGACAAGTTACAACTCAGTGGGACCCATTTGTGATATATATTTATTTTATCAAAATAGAACCATATGAGATCTTATCTTAAATGTTTAATTGTAATAAATAAAATGGTGTAGATAAATAGTTTAGAAGAAATAAATCATTTGAAGCTGCCAAAAAAAATTAAACCCACCATAGCCCATTAGAATATGCCACATCACCCTGACCCAAAACATGAATGGCTCCATCGGACTAAATCGACCGAATCCACTCATCTAGTGTATTATGAAAATATTCATTTAGTATATTGAGGGAATATTCTCTTGGTAACCCATATATGCCTCGCTCGCTCACAAATTAGACGCATAAAAAATCTAGGTGGCTATCTTACTGCCTTCTGAAGGCCTAAAACTCCTAATAATCTGGATAAATATGAATTATCGATACCCTCAGTGGCAGATCTAAACACACCTAATAATGGTCTGTATATGTATATGTGTACGTATTACCTTAAAACAGGGATTGCTTATACGCGTAGCAACAGTAATCAGATCGATGCCAGTGTTCCGTGTTTCACAACTATTCGCTTGCTTGATACTACTGCATATATCACGTTTTATTCATGTGCAAACATAGCAGAGTAGTATTACATTTTCGTTCAGGTACATACACATACAGAGCATATTACGCACATCACACATCCTCTGAGATGTGTGATCAACCTTGCATATCAGAGACAAACTGATCAACCCATCCTGTAAATAAGAGGGAATACATACGAAATCCTTTTTAGCAAGGACCAACTGTATTCGAGCATATTTAGTACTTCAGCATCAAGAGTACCCTGATTCGCTTTCCTGATAAGCGATAATTATCTAGTAGTCGTCAGAACTGGTCTTGCCTCTTCCGGTTGCGTACTCATCAGTGCTCGACTTGTTGTAGCCACCAGTGTAGTCACCGGCGTCAGACTTGTCGTAGCCACCACCGCTGCCATAGTCGCCGGTGCCGGACTTGTTGTAGCCGCTCTCATAGTTGTCCGTGCTTGATTTGTTGTAGCCGCCGCCGCTGCCATATTCACCGGTGCCGGACTTGTTGTAGCCACTCTCAGAGTTGTCTGTGCTTGATTTGTTGTAGCCACTGCCACCATATCCATCAGTGTTGGAGGCGTTCTTACCACTGTCGTAGTCGCCGGTGCTCGGCTTGCTGTAGCCGCTTCCGCCATAGCCATCATCGTTGCTGCTTGACTTCTTGTAGCCACCATCATAGTCGTCTGAGCTTGATTTCTTGTATTCGTCACCACGACCATAGTCGCCGGTGCTGGAGTCCTTGTACTCGCTGCCATAGTCGCCAGCGCTGGACTTGTTGTAGCCACCACCACTGCCACTGTAGTCATTGTTGCCGGATTTGTTGTAGCCGCCGCTGCCGCTGTAGTTGTCAGTGCCGGATTTGCTGTAGCCACCGCTGCTGCTGTAGTCGTCGGCGCCAGATTTGTTGTAGCCGCCGCCACCACTGTAGTCATCTGTGCCGGATTTGTTGAAGCCGCCAGTTAAGTCGTCGGTGTTGGACTTGTTGTAGCTACCAGTGCTGCCATATTCATCAGTGTTGGTGTTCTTGTAGCCACTCTCATTGTCGTCGTTGCCGGACTCGTTGAAGAGGCCAGTGTCACGACCGTAGTCGTCACCGCTGCGGCCATAATCTCCAGTGTTGGTCTTGTTGTAGCCACCTTCCTCGTCATCAGCACCAGACCTTCTGTAGCTGCTGCGATCATACTCATCTGCCATTCTAAAATGAAAAGAGAGCACACAAAAATCAGGGAGATGCTTAGTTGCACTATGATTTGCAAGAGGTGCAGTAGGAGTTATTTATAGCAGTAGCTAGGTACATTTATGCATTTTGAGAAATAAATTGTTGTATCCGATCAGAGCTCCAGCAATCAGAATTACAGATGGCCATATAATATGGTGCACAATCAATAACTGAAAGCAGTTTGTTTGTAGTCTAGGTGAGGATTTTTTTTTTGTGATATTTGGAAGCAAGGGGCAAATGGGCAAATTGGACTTGGAGCAATTCACTGACCACAAAAATACATGCTTCAATACAGAAAATTTTCAAATGTGCCACAAATTATTTTAGTCGATGTAAACACACCGGAAAACCACTTCTCCTGTCCACATGTTCGAAGTGATTTTTCCCATATTTGTATGTGGGTCCTATATTCGTTAATTGATCATTAGGCACGGACATTACCTGCAAAGCAATGGATAATCACATCTTGCACAAGTGGATGCAGAAATTGCCTAAGCAGAGCAAGGGAAAAAAAGAAAAGGCACTACATGCTTTGATCAGGCAAACGCCGCAAACCTCATCAAGCTTGTATAGTTTCATTATACTAAATGGAAAATTAGCTCACATGTCTCAAAATCATGACATCTGGACAATACAGGAAATTTTTATTTTGCAAACTACACCCGTTTATGCACTCAAGTAGTTCACTGCAAAAGCTTAAACCGTAAAGAAAAGGAAGAACCCTACACATTACAAATATTTCAACGCAGTCCAACCAGACAACTCCTACTTTCAAGTTGCATGCTTGCATGTACACGGCACATCACAGACAATGCCAAGCAAGTTGTGATATCCACGAACATACGAGACATTTTAACACACATAAGAGAAATTTTAGATTTTATCAGCACCACTAGCTTAAAGTAGACAGATCCGTGCCGGGAAAAGACAAACCGGCCCATTAATGGAGACAGTTTAACTCACAAGCTGGCCTATTAATGGAGACAGTTTAACTCCCCACTCATTATGTCAGTAGAAGAAACATTACGGGGGAAGGAAAATGCGAAAGCATATTCCAACAATTATTTGTCACCAGAATCAGCAATATTGTTTGGCAAATTATGGCATTATCACTAATTCAACTTGCTATCACAGTGTCATAGTGTCATCTGTTTATCAGCAACTGTAGTTGTTTCTTTTGTGGTTGCAGGAGACTGTAGTTGAATCTAAATGAGTGGCTAGCTAAAGCTATTAGCTAAAACATGCACCTCAGTAATATTTTGAATATTGCTGCTGAAAAGTATTTCTTGCAGTTCTATAATTGAGCCACAAGTTACCTTCACTTACTCGGAAGAAGTTAATTGATGTAGGAATGAGCAACTAACAAACACAAAATAATTGCTGCAGGCTTGCAGCTGCATCAAACTGTGGTCATATGGATACTAGAATGAACTGCAACTGATAACCATTCATTTTGCTTACGCACTTGGCAAAATGAAGATAATATTCCTGCATATATGGTTGAAATTGGCTAAAAGTTAACTTATAAAGTAATAATACGGAAGAAGGAAAATTCTATTGGTCACACCAAGATTGAAAGGCAGAAAAGAAAAGTAAATAAAGAGAACACACCACATGACTCAACAGAAATCCATGATTGCTGTCCATTTGTAAGGATCTGAAGCTGTTACAAGTCAACGTCGCTTCCAATAACTTCAGAGAGGGTAATTTCGTCCAATTATATTGAATAAGACACTCTGTTTTATGCATAGCAAGCAGCTGTCACATTGTCTTCCAAGTCCAAAACAATTATTGTTATCACTTGAAGAGCATCTCAGCCTGTCAGGAGTGTTTCTTATAAGAACAATTTTTATGCCTTGAAAAAGTAGCGCTATTGTTCTTTATTTCCCTTAAAAATATTCATTTGTTTTTCTCAATTAAATACTGCAAATATCTTGAATTATTGCTAGATGGAATTATTCTTCCATGAGCTGCCGACAAGATGCAGATTGCAACCAAGGAATTGAGAGTATATTCCAATCACAAATTGACTCTTTCTAAAGCAACGAAGAATTTAGCTTTGTTTTGGACCTTTATTCTTGAGTAAACTTTTGCACCATTATTTAAATCGAAGATCTTCACAGCCCAATCTGATGATGATTCTTCCAATCTTCCAAGAGTAACAAACAAGAAAGATTTTGATCCTGACCAGAAAAAAAGTTATAATAGAAAAGGCACCATTTGATATGTACTGTGATTAATTTCAGATATAGAGGTTTGGAAAACCTTACACCTCGGTGATTCCTTTATGGGATAGGTGTTGTAACTTTAAACTCATCTTCTGCCTGAAATGTTTGGACAGAGATCCTCAAATCCATTTTAACAACAATTCAAGACAATTCTGTTACAGCGCCACATAAAAATCGTAAGTGAACCAAAACCGCGGAAGCATTGCACAGACTGTTCCCACAAACTGATTTTGTCACTGTTAATCTATAGTAGCTTTGTTAATCACAATAAAACAGAAAACGTTAATAGCATCCATGTAACTCCCCCTTGACAAAAATTGCTGATAAGTTCTGCTTGTAAAAGAAACTATCAGTTCAGTCCTACAACAATCTTAAAAGTAAGCTGCTCACCTTGATAAAGACAATAGAGCACATCAAACATCAGCTCCAGAGATATATCACAGAGAGATCATTGTACATGATTGATACATTCAAGCAGATCTTTAGCACGATTTGCCAAATAATGTTCTGGACCATAGCATATACTTGCAAGGTATTTGCTGTAGGTGATGCAGCAAACAGCTAAGCTCAGAATGCACTCTTTCTGTTGCTCGATGAGAGTTGCTGGCGCATGTTTACCAGAAAGGTTGAAAGAATCTTCCTCAGAAAGCTGGAAAGCCTGAAATATTGCTGGACCAAGCCAACTGAAATCTATGGGGTTCTTTATCTTTTCCAGGCAGGGTAAGCCTTGGGCTAAAAATGGCCAGCACTGCAACGATAAAGATAACAAGGGCTTGCCAAACTTCTCACAAGTTGATCTGAATTGATTGTACCGCACAGAATCATGTTTTGCCGAATTTGTTGAACATGAAGCAAAGCTGAAGATAGCTTCAGGCATGTTTTTCCTTGTTTCTCCCTTAATACATTCAGCAAAATCTAATATGGACTGTCCAGTGCTTAGCAAAAAATGCGACAGAAGGGTCACAAAGGAACATTCAGATAAAAACAAGTGATGTGTAGCCCCTGCAAGAACTATTGAATAAGCTGCTGCAGCTTTGGTCATTCTGAAAATGAAATCACAATTTTCTCCATGCAAATTATCAGTGCTTGATTTGAAGGCACTGCACCGGTATGCAGAGGCAAGTATCATGAAACTGCTGACACTGATATGGTGTAGGGGGTGTAGTATGTATTTCCTTGGTGAAAGTTCCTCTTGCTGCAAATCATTCATCAAGTTTTCTGAAAGCATGCTTTCAATTACATCACAGCAAGCTTTAGAGTCATCAAGGAATGAGTATTCAGATATTGCCTGTTGTAAGTTATTGTCCAAATCCTCAATTGCTGGGTCTGTAACAGCATTATGTGGCGATTTCAAGTTCCTAGCATCACACTGATCAGCACAGACATGTCAGCATGAAGAAAGTATTAGCTTGTTTTTATTAATTTTTAGAAGACAAGAAACATTTTGCTAGCATGAATGCATAAAATCGACTAGAAATTGTTGATATTATTGACTTGTGAACTTGTGGTTTATTCGTTCAACAGTTCAACTAATGTTGGGTGAGATTTATCTAGAAGTTGAAATGCATAAGTTCAATTCAAAAGGATGGTACAAAAGACAGAGTAGCAAAGCAGTGAAATGTCCCTAACAATTCTCAGAACGTTGTACGATATTGGCAGGTGAATAAACTTGTAATGATAAACTTAAATTTGTGAAATAAAGTGCATGGCGAATTACTGACAGTATTTTCTTCAGAGTTTGAATCTTACATTCAGAATAAGATCCACATATGGTTTTGGTAGTGCAGTACAAAGCTCGCAAGAACAAATGAATTTATACTTTGACCACAGATCTGAAAGCCTTGCTTCCTGGAAAGGTTAGTTACGAGTGTGGCGACAATATCACAGTAGGGGAAAAGGTCAGAAACTACTAGTGCAAATAGATAAGAAAACAAGGCTTTCTTTTTTAACATCACAAAATATAATGGACCTTAATTAATCAAACACTCATAACATTAGCTGAATATTTCATTGAGTCAATCAGCATGCATCAATTGATCATCAATGAGAAAAACTGGTAATGCTGTACATCAACCTATGCTAAGATGTTGAAATATAAATGTGTAACCTACATGCACTATTGCACTCCGCTATGGGCATATGGGATTAAGATCCAAGAAAGCAATATGCGAAAATTAGATTGGATGGTTTTCCTCAGGTTAGTTTGTTCCATTAAGTTAGAAATATATCCTAGGGGTTAACCAAATGATCCCTATAAAAGGGATGCAATATACTTAATTGACCTAAGCAAAATAATAGTATCAGTCTCTAGTCTCTTCCTCTCTGTCAACCATCCCACTCTGTTCATACAGTGTCCTACCCTTGGTCCTTGGACTTAGCAAAGAGTGCCTTACCCTCAGTCCTTGGACCTTTACCAAGCCAATTCTGTAACAGTACTTTACAATCTGCAAATGCAAACTAAAGTAGGTGCACATAAAATTACATTTTCTACAGTTCTCTAACCTTAAACAGGAAAATCTTGTGATGTAAAGACTAAACATTTGGTGTCCCAGGGAATACAGTAGCAAACAAATTACAAAAGCATGGAACAAGCAAACCTTGGTTTGATTCTCCAAAGCTATTAAATGATACACTTCTATTGTGAAACACTGGAACTGTTGGGTGAAAGGAAAACAGTACCCTTGTCTGAAGAAGATCAATGTATGTTATGAAAACTTCATCTCCCTTGTTGATTGGCTTTGTGCAGCGAACAACAACTCGTGGACCATATTTACATTGAGCTGAAGATAGAGATGGTACAAGCTTAAAATGAAGCTTTTAGAAGTTCCAGAATCAAAATAACATGTATAAAAAAGTACCATGAGCAAAACCAGCTTCTTCATTCTGCCAAGCATGCCACTGCAACCAATACAGAGTCCAATAACTCACTCTACAGTGTGTAATAGATACCTCCAAATGATGCAAGCAAAAGTTTAGTGAATACTAAATAAAACCATCAGTTAAACTCCATTACCGCATCTGGCGCAGCTCCTTTGCTAACAGGAACTACACATGATTCTGGTTTGTTTGAAGTACACCCTTCATTCTGTGGAACCAATACAAATCGGTAAGAAGCACTGGGACAGCAACTATGATTGAACCATGAGAAACTAGGGCCATAAACAGCAATCCCCAGAGACTGCTCTTCGCTAATCTGCACCTCAACACTATTTGTCATCACTGCCCACAATGCCACCTTCTCTATCGTCAAGCCATTGGAGAGACCAACATAGTTCTTCATCCTCGATTTTCTGGCAGACAACATCAACAAACTCCCCTCCAGCACCCCCTCGGCAATCTCCCCACCCTCCTCCAGAACCTCCCTAATACCACTTGCAGAAAGCCCGCCGATCCTATTGGAGCTGCTGACCGAATCAGATGAAACAAGACCACGCGTCTCAAGCGAATAGAGAAGGCGGAGAGCAGCACGGATATCGCTCGTTTCTTCGGTAAGAGTGGATGGGGAGGCTTCCCTGAGATGTTTCACAAAGAAGCAACATTCACCAGAAGATGAATGCACTTCACAGTCCGAGATCAAGCAGTCCGAGCAGCAATATCGAACAGAACCGCACATCGTGCAAGACATGTCGTGGGGGGATTGAGCCGGTATGCGGTGGAAGCATGACGAACAGTGGGACTGGAGCGACGCATCGTGCAGGGCAGTAGCATAAGGCGCAATGGCCTGAGTTAGGTCCTCCGACATGTTCACAGATTCCCGGGCTCTCATCCCCATTGCCATTTTGTCAGGTCCTCCTGCAGCGAAAGTTTTATTTTGCACAAAATTAAAATCAGGAATAAGCAAAGGTTAATGTTTGTAGTGTCATTATTGCAAATCTCCCGGAATAACAAGATTACCCAATACTAATCAAAATTGAAAAGGGATTTCCCCTCTGCTTAATCTATCGAATTATCCGGGTCTAAATTCAGCATTCTGACGGCTTACACCCCTACGACCTTTTTGCCCCCAAACTTAACTTATTACTACAACCTTACCAGAAACTCCTCAACAAATCTACCCCTGCCTAACCAGTTCATTTCATGGCGGGATTTTTCCTTTTAGAGCAACACGGAAGAGAACCAAACCAAACCAAACCAGCCTAGTTAGTTAGTAGCTCTAGTTAACATATCACGAGTGCTTGAGACGGCGAGGGGTCTGCTCACCTTGAAGCCGCGTCCCCGCAGCAGGGTCGTAGGACGGGGCGGCGGCACCGCAACCGCGCCAGAAGAGAGGGGAGCGAGGCGGCGGCGGCGTGCGTGCCGGCAACGGAGACGACGAGACGAGAGGGGGGTGTGCTTTGGCTTGCCTGGGCTGGGTGGCTGGGCCCTACAATTCGATGGCCTCGTTGACCTCCCTTGACTGAGAAAACGTGCACCGTCCGATGCAAGAGGGACGAACAAGGGGGTTAAAAAAAACCTGTTTATTAAATTGTAGTTTATTTTTTCTTTTAAATTTTGTACTACCAGGTAGAAAATACACTAACAAGAGGGTTTTTATGCGGGTAGCGGGACTACCTACTTACATTCCTAGGTGCAAGGCAACGTGGCGCGCATCGAAGAGCGGAGCAACTTTTAAGTATCTAAAAAGACTTTAAAAAATCATTGTAACTACGTTGTAACTATATTATAACTGCATTGTAACTATACTATAACTACGATATAATTTATACAAAACTTATATTCAACTGTGATTTGGCTAGCTAGCATCGGAATCTTATAAGTGACGTGCGATGAAAATTTTCTTTTTAACATTTTTTTCTTGTCATGCACCAATCTCGAGGTGAAAGTTTTAGGGGTAAAAAACTCGTTTAAGTTTTTTAGCAATTCCATACTAGATAAACCCTCCAACTGGCCTAGATGATAATGTAAGCCACTCCCTGAAATGAAAAATCTGCCTGAGCCTGACAGGCTGCTTCTTCTTGTTTAGCTCAACTCAAAAATGTGTTTTGAGATTATCTTTTTTTTTTACCCCACTGTTTCCCCTTTTTTCTTTTGGTTTGAATGTTACGCTGTATCTGAATCGAGATAAAAGAGCAAGGCAGAGTGGTCACATTTCAGGCATCATATGATAGAACAACCAGATTCTCCATACAGCTGCAAAAAGCTACTTTCGCCCAAAACATACGCCATCGGTCTGAAACTCTGAATCCTGTCGGCACTCACTCAGCTCAAGTTACATCTCTGTTAAAACCATGCATCCTACAACAAGCAACACTCAAGGATCTGAATCTAGAGAAACAACACTATAACCCTGGAAAAAGGGGGTTGACATTCAGAGGATTCCAAGAAAGCTAGTAGCTGAAATCACCCGTCGCTGGTTAATGTCAAGGCAAGGACAACACAGGTCAGGGTGAAAATGATCGTAGCCGCGGCGAAGGCCAGGATGGCCCTCTGAGAGACGCCCTGCTTTTCTTGGCCGGCCAGCTCAACCTCTTTCAGCAGGCCTCTGATCTCATCGACGTCCGAGTCCTTCGCCGCATGGATTAGCCTGTTATGAACCTCATCGAGTTTGGCGAGCCTTCTAGCTCGGCTGGCGTCTCTGGCAGACCAGATGAACCTCGTCATCCTCCACAGGAGTATGCCGACGTAGATCGCCACGACACAATCCACGGTGTAGTGATGGCGTTCTCGTATCTCCCTTTGCGCGCTATGCAGGACAAGAAGCCATATTGCGACGGAGATCCAGCCCCCGTATGCTTCCTAAGAGCGTGAGACAGATTCAAAAGGAGTTCACAACTTCAGATGACATCAATTGTAAGTATCTCTATTCTCTAACACAGCGCTGTTGCAAAAGAAAAGGGCATAGTTGTATTGATGAAGGGTGGTTCTAATAAGTACAAGTAACTCATTTCCAGCTTCCAACAAAACAGCACATATAGAGATTTTGATGTTGTAACAGGGAAAAGGTGAAAGTATGACATACCGTCCACGCCATTGCAGTAAGAACAGCAACAAGCATGTGCCCACTGTACATAAGATCATTGCAACCACCACTAGCTTTCTTCAGTAGATGGTACCATGAAGGTCCCTCTCCAGGAGTTGGCCTCAAAATGTCTACTAGGAAGCTCATTCGACCCCAGTCAGGCCTATACTCACCAGGGTAAGATTGAACAGCAGCTGTAAAAGGGAGGACGATAATTTAGTTTTCTCAATTTCACAACACTAAAATATTAATTAGGTGATAGCCAAATGTACTAACCATAGGCCACATCATCTCGTATGACCCTACGGATAGCATCTGAGTCTGAAGCATATGGAACATAATATTTTTGTGCCCAAGGATGAGGATGGCCGGGTATTTGATACCGAGCTGCAGCACACCATGGTCTTGCAGATGGAAGAATTGTGGCCACAAACGTCATCGTCCGAAGCAAACGACCAATTGCCATAGTGAACATATATCTTGTGGCTATTCCAAGACCAGGAGCTTTGATGCAGCCAAAGAGCACTGAGAAACCCAGCATGATAAACAACATCAAGTAATGGTGAAGAGTGATAACATGGGCTCTCAGTAGATCAACCACACTTTGAGGAAGCTTCTCGTTCAATGCTAGAAGCAGCCATTGCCCAGTGTCAGGAAGTGGAGCAGCAGATCTGTTAAAACAGTAGAACAGACTTCAGTTTACAAGTAATTGTGAGGATTTCGATGCTTCCACATGAGAATTTGTCTGAGCATGGATGTGAGCAGATGGCAATAAATTACTTGAAGAAAGGTACATATGGTAAGTGGTAATGTTATATGGAAAGGCACTATTGTTCTTGAAAGTGAAAATTAACTCTGAATGGGCCATAATCCAGTTTATAAATATATAAAGTTTGTCTTCACAAAATATTGTAGTCTTATAGCTAGCTGAAATTCACAGGAATTATGAACTTGTTGTCAATTTGCATTCAGGAGACCATAGGACTAGATGCAGTCAAATGTTAGATTTGTCTTCTCAATCAAGTCGAGAGAGGAATCACAAATAGATCAGGAGTACATGTCCAAAGTACGTACAGACGCTTGGCTTTCTTGCCCAGTGAACTTCTAGATGGCCCTTTATTCCAGAAGGGCATCGATTCCTTACTTGAACTGTAATCTTACAAACGGCAATTACCATTTAAAGCTTTTTCATTCGACTGCACCTACCAAACACTATAAACTTGATCTTTATTCCAAAGTTGAAAAGGCAATATGTTAAAAACCACAAAAGAATAGCGAGGACACAACAAACAAGCCATTGGATTATGGAGAAGCTGAACCCCTTGAGATCACGACTAGGTTAACCAAAATGGAGCATTTGTGTCACAATCTCACAATATCATCTCACCGGAACTAATCTGTCTACTCCAGAAACAAGAATCGGTAACAAAAATCACCCTGCACGACAAACTGGAAGTTTTTAACCAATTACACAGACGTTTCTCTCTAAGCAAACAGCTTTCTGCTTTGAACTGATTTATACTTTCTTCATTCCTCATACCTAAAATTAACTATTTAAAATTCCACAAAGTGTAATATATGGAAATTTATAAAACTCTCCTATGCTCAAATTTCACCCGAATTAATAAGCAATAAAATCTGCTAATAAAAATGTGCACTCCTACCAGCAAATCTCTGCTAGATCACACCATAAAATCCTTCCACAATCAAAGAGCTTAAATCTTCCCCCAAGATCCAAATTAAAAAATATGCAATAAATAGCTATTAAAGAGCTTAATAAATCTCCCCCAAGATCCATGGCATCTTTGACCCCGGGCACCGAATAATCCGTCAGCTCCATAGCTCCGGAGAAGTGCACTGACCTGTGCCACTGGAGCCCCATCACGGCGGAGACGAAGCGGACGGAGACGGCCTCGCAGAGGAAGGCCCCGAGCATGAAGGCGATGGAGCCGAGAAAGGGCAGCGCGGCGCGGAGCTCGGCGGACCAGTGGCGGTAGAACGGCGCCCGCGCCGCGGCGGCGAGCGCCAGCGCCGCCCACAGCGCCGGCATCAGCCGCCCGTGCCACGCCGGGGAGAGGTACCGCAGGTAGTCCACCCCGACGTACGCCGCCGCCGCGACGCCCAGCCCGCCGCCGGCCCCGGCGAGGAGCCGCCGGAGGCTCGCCGCCAGCCCGCGCGGCGGCCTCGGCCTCGGCCTCGGCGCCTTCCCCCTCGCCGCCCTCGCCATGGTGGCGTCTCCGCGAGACGGCGAGAGCTTCACTTGGTCATGGACTGCGAAATGGAGTGAGGTCAGCTCGAGGGAAGCTGGGAGATCCGGGCTACTTTGGGCTAGGTTGCAGGTGATGTTTGAACCGTCCGATCAAAAATATACGGTCCAGATTGATGGGTGAGGCGCTATCATCTCCATCGGGAGAACCAGGTTGTATAGCATAGGAATAAGTCTATTACATATCCTCTGTCTTTCTCCTAATTGAATCGCCTCCATCAACCGCAAAACCAAATATAATGTCTCTCCTTTCTTCAGAAACGGTTGCAAACCAACTCCTTTTGTAGTTTGGGAAGCGATTTCTACTGATGTGGCAGGTTTTGACCATGGTCGACTTCACTTAGTCAGTAGTGAAACTCACATATCAACGACTCTCCTCTCTTCTACTCATCTCTCTTCTCTTTTCCCATCTTTCCTCCTAGACCGGTGGCACAAATCCCGCCGAGAGAGCACGGCCATGGTAGTTGTGGGCTGATGGAGCAGGAACTTGATGTGCATTACCACCGTACCACGAGGAGTTCGTGGCCCTGAAGCTCTAGTATGGACTCTATCGATGGCAACAGCTCCAATGCCGCGTCTACTAGGCCAAGGGCCGACATGCCAGCCATGGTGTTTCCATGACCTTGAACATCTCAAGCTACTCTATGACGTCGTGCTATGGGACAGAAAGTTTCTAGGTCTGAGGTGGCGTCCGCATACCTTGCGCTTGTGCACCGCAAGCTTGCCGTGTCATCGCTTGCGAGGCATGTAACATCAATTACCCGTGCTCTCCTCCATAAGATTTGTGTCACCGGTCTCAGTGGAGAGATGGAAAAAAGAGGAGAGGGAAGAGGAAGAGAGGAGAGTCACTGACATGTGGGTCCCACCTGCTTACTCAGCAAAGTCAACCATGGTCAACCTGTCCCATTAGCGGAAATTGCTTCCCAAACCACAAAGGAGTTGATTTACACCGGTTTCGAAGATGGAGAGGACGTTATACCCAGTTTTGTAGTTGAGGGAGACGATTTAATCTGGAGCAAGAGATGAGAGAGGTAAAATAGACTTACTCCTATACATACAACCAGGCAGGCTGGATCGGGCCAGGCCCAATATATGGCCCAATGCGACCCAATGACCTATACATCTCTCTACTATCTCACATGCAGCGATGCAGAGTCACGCATCCTGCCAAATGCATAGGTAGAAAGGACGATCAATTCAGGGTTAAAAAAATAGTGCAATGTTTATAAACTCTTTAATTACTTTTTTTCAGTCATTATCTAAAAAAATACTAATTTTCAGTAGAAGGTACGTAAGGGGAATATATTTTGGAAGGAGTGGCTATAGCTAGTACTAGCTTTTAGGTGCCAATTATAAGCTAATTAAGAAGATGCACACATTTTCGATTAGCCGAGTGCCTTTATAATTAACTACCGCTGTTTGCTTCTGCATACGTGTACCCGATCGATCGAAGCAGCTGAGTCCAACATGCGAAGTGCAGAGGTTGTACTTGCCCCCTTGCAAAAAAAAAAAAAAGAAAAAAAGAAGAAGAAGCCTCTAATGGAGGAGGTGAGCATGCATGCGGATCGAGCTGGAAAGCGCCATTACCGGCTCCCTCAAACTCCTTAATCTACCATTATCATCTCGTGATCTCACCTCTCCCATCATTCTTCTTCGTGTTTGCATCCTATAAATTGCTAGTCACTCTCCTTGATTCCTCACTCAACTCAGCCACAAGTATAGCTAATCAAGCTAGCTAAGCTAAGCTAAGTTAGTATAGTGTGATACCTCTTGTGAAGGTAGAGAGATCAATGGCGGCGACATTGCGTTGGGGCGGCGGCGGGCTCGCGGTGGCGGCGTTTGCGGCGGTGGTCGCGTTGTCCGGCCTCCTCGGCGTCGCGGCGAACTACGGCGGCGGCGGCGGGTTCTTGTTCCCGCAGTTCTATCAGCACACGTGCCCGCAGATGGAGGCGGTGGTGGGCGGCATCGTGGCGAGGGCGCACGCCGAGGACCCGCGCATGGCGGCGTCGCTGCTGCGGATGCACTTCCACGACTGCTTCGTGCAGGGGTGCGACGCGTCGGTGCTGCTCGACGCCGACGGCAGCGGGCGGTTCGCCACGGAGAAGCGGTCCAACCCCAACCGCGACTCGCTGCGCGGGTACGAGGTGATCGACGAGATCAAGGCCGCCCTGGAGCACGCGTGCCCGCGCACCGTCTCCTGCGCCGACATCGTCGCCGTCGCCGCCAGGGACTCCACCGCGCTCACCGGCGGGCCGTGGTGGGAGGTGCCCCTCGGCAGGCGGGACTCGCTGACGGCCAGCCTGAGCGGCTCCAACAACCTCATCCCGGCGCCCAACGACACGCTCCCCACCATCGTCGGCAAGTTCCGCAACCAGGGCCTCGACGTCGTCGACCTCGTCGCGCTCTCCGGCGGCCACACCATCGGCAACTCCCGGTGCGTCAGCTTCCGCCAGAGGCTGTACGGCCAGCTGAACAGCGACGGGAAGCCGGACTTCACCCTGAACCCGGCGTACGCGGCGGAGCTCCGGGAGCGGTGCCCGAGCTCCGGCGGCGACCAGAACCTGTTCGCGCTGGACCCGGCCAGCCAGTTCCGGTTCGACAATCAGTACTACCGCAACATCCTCGCCATGAACGGCCTCCTCAGCTCCGACGAGGTGCTCCTCACCAAGAGCCGGGAGACGATGGAGCTCGTCCACCGCTACGCCGCCAGCAACGAGCTCTTCTTCGCGCAGTTCGCCAAGTCCATGGTCAAGATGGGCAGCATCTCCCCGCTCACCGGCCACAACGGCGAGATCAGGATGAACTGCAGGAGGGTCAACCACTTCTAGAACCCTTCCACGTACGTACGGCGCCCACGGCCGATCGATGTGATGTGATGTGATCCTATTTGCTTCTTTGTGTTTTGCATGTTGATTTTATGATTTGTGTTTTGTATTTTGCTTTGCTTTGCTGCTCGCTTAATTGTTCATATTAGTTTTTTCATGTGTGTAATTCCTCCTGCAAATGTATCAAGGAATGGTCTAATAAAAGTCCATATACCAATTTGTTTCTGTCACCTGTTTAACCTTCAAATGTTCGCCCTGTGAAAAGCTTTCAAAATGTTCCCAAGTTCCAAACCTTCAAATTTTCTCAGGGCCCTTTTGGTTATAGCCCAATAAATAGCCCATTACAGCCCAAGAGAAAAACAGCCGTAGTCCCACCTTGTCTCTTCTCCCCTCGTGTGTCTCACGCAACACGCACGAGAGCGCCGCCCTCTCATTATCTTCTCACGCTCTCGCACATCGACGACTCCCGGGCGGGCTCAGCCCAATTCAAGGGTATTCAGATGAATACCCAAGATTTCTGAAAAAAAAATACATATATAAGATATATATTTTATATGTACTATATGGGAAAATATAGAAAAGGAACTACTTGATAGAAGAAGCCCAATCAAAAAGCCTGGCAGGCTGGTTCCCTCTTCCCACCTTCCTCATCTCCTCATTTTGCAGGCCCAATAGCCAAAACGAAGGCCCAAAATCAAGTAACCCTAGACCACTTCGGCACCTCCTGCCTTCGAACGCGCAGCGCACAGAAGCGAGAAAATGGACATTTAGCCACTTTCAAAAAACTGTTTCGCTGGAATGCCATCCCGAAAACGCGTTTCGCTAAAATGCCAATATGAAGCGCGCACTCACCGTGTAGGATCGAATCACAACAACTAAGGCAACTAGAGGGGGGTGAATGGTTGGTATACCCAAAAACCGAAAACTTTTAGCGGAAATAAAAGTTACCCTCGAAATCAATGGAGATCAGTATGACCGGAGTAGATTAGCCGGTCTGACCGAAGCGTAGCCGCCGGTCTGACCGGTGAGATATGCTCCTGACGCCTGTCGCCAACGCCGGTCTGACCGCCGTGTACCCGCTGGTCTGACCGCCGCGATGCCGCCGGTCTGACCGCCGGTGTGTCGCCGGTTAGACCGTCGAAACCCGGTGAAACACAAATCGAAGAACTCTTAAAGTAGATGGTGACTTTATTGATTCTCTCTGTGTTTACAAAGTGCACCAACAACACTCCTTACAAAAAATTTCGACTAAACTCGAAACCTAACTCAAAACTCAACTCAATTGCTCTCAAAAGCGATACCGGGAAGCCTTATGCTCCCCCTCTATTTATACCCGAGGTAGGCAGCCTAAAGCCATGAACCAAACTCATACTAGAAGTCCTAAACACCTTAGGAAACCCTCTAGTACAAGACACAAACGTTACATAACCAATCATACTAAATTTGGACTCCTTCCAAATTCGACTCCGCATCCCATACGCACATAATACCTCCATCGTATGCCATATGGAATCTCCATCAACCACGTGCATCAACTCTAGCCTTAGTATCCCGCATGATCTCTGACCACCACGAACGTCGTCTTATCCCCAAGCCAGCTCCCGGTCCATCACCGCAAATACTCTCCCGAGGCATCGAGTCACCTACACATGAAATAAACAAAGAAACCATATTCCGAGACCAAGCTATCTCCAACTTGACTCATTAGTAGCAAACAACAGTATTACATACGTATAGTATCCATCTAGAAGACATAATCATGAAACAATCACGGATATCCAAACAAACAAGTCGAAACCGAAACCGACACAGAGTCGGCCGGTCAGACCGTGGGCTGCGCCGGTCTGACAGCGCAATACACGCCGATCTGACCGGCACACCCTGTCCGGTCTGACCGGTCCACATAAAATAACAACAGTACTTGTAGATTCACCTGTGAAATCCAATCATCTCCAAAACCACTTCGAAAATAAATTCCAAATAACAAAACCAATAATCTCCAATGCCAATTGTTCATCACAGAATAATAATCAAAAGCACCTTTGATTTTACACACCGCCACTTTGCCATATTGGCTATTTTGTGCATTTTCACTGGAATGCGGCTTGATGAGACCAAATTGCCCTTGCTCACCGGTTGCAAGGGGATCGATCCAGTTCATGGGAGGAAGAGGACGAGTGCGGCGAGGTGGTCCGCGTGGCCGAAATGGAGGAGGCGGCGAGCGAAAACATGGCAGCGGCGGCGACGATGGCGACGCGGGCATGGCGATGTCGCAACGAAGGGATACGCACGGCCTCCACGCCGACGACGATGACGTCATGTCCTCTGGCGTCTCCACCGCCGCCCTGTCAAGGCACGCGAACTGCTTGGTGTGCTCCAGCTTGTGGCTGCCCTTGATGCTGGACTCGTGCAGCCGCGACCTGTCGGCGGGGACCTCCACACTCCACTTCCTCGCCGACACGACGAGCATCTGCGCGATCCTCGTCAACGGGCTGCCACCGGGGCGCTGGTGCCTACACAGCGGCGTGCTGACGAAGAAGTTGACGACGACGATGGCCATGATGTCATTGAACCCCCGACGAAGAAGCCGACGACGGCTACCGTCGGCGGCTGCCCCTCGGCACCCTCCTGTGCTAGCGCCGTTCCAGGGTCCCCGGTCTCCATCGCCACCAGGGGGAGGGCCGCCGCCGCCATCCTCCTCTGCTCCCTTCTCCGCCGCCCGGATGTCGTCGTCGCCTTCGTTCGCCATGCCGGACGCCGTTTCTCGGAGACCGGGGGGATGAGCGCCCGCCCTGGAGGGCCTTGCCGCTAGAGCCGGGTGCTTGCGCCCGTCGCCGACTGGCGTGCCGGCCATCATCCGCGAGCCAAGACGGCTCGGGCTGCGCCCCGCTTGATCTATGCCGCTTGGGTCGCCGCGATGCACTGGCGTTGTGTCCCTTGCTCACCGCGCTCACGACACATCGGAAGGGCAATTTCGTCTCATCATCCGGTGGAGGAGCGAAAATGATTTCGAAAATGCACAAAATGGCCAAAATGGCAAAGTGGCGGTGAGTGCGCGCTTTATATTGGTATTTTAGTGAAACAAGTTTTCGGGATGGTATTCCAGCGAAACCGCTTTTTGAAAGTGGCTAAATGTCCATTTTCTCCACAGAAGCAGAAGCGCGTCACGCACGAGCGGTGCACAGATGCCGTCGAGGCATCGCCCTCGCCCTCTCCTCTCGTCCTCTCCCCTTGGCTGGTTGGCCCGGTGCCCCTGTTGGTCGCACTGCAGCGCCTGCGCCCCACCGCCCTTTGCAAGCTACCTCGCCGAGTAGTTCTGATTCGATTCAATCGATTGCCAGAGGCAAGCTATCCAATCCTCACTTTCCAATTTGTTAAATGTGAAGTTTGAATCGCACATTTGTTAGATTGTTGCCTGTTGAACTGCTTAAGTGGTCCATAATATAAGAGAAAATTTGAACCCAATTTGTTGTCTAATTCTTGTAGACTGGACAAGTATACACCAAATTTTAACTCAAGAGAGCTGTACTTTGTTTATTGTAGTGAATGGCTGCCTAATTTTGTGCATTAACCATGGTGTGATGGCGTGATGTTGATGGATTCGTGGATATATACTTAATCTGTAGATTGTAGTGCATATATTTTTCACAAAGTATCACAATAATAACTCAATAAGTAGCACTGTACCATATTGTTGATTATTTTTTTAATCTGAAACATGAAGAGGAAAAATGATCCCGCTATTTTTAGAAAAAAATGGTACTTAAATACCATATTTTAAGATTTTTTTTATCATATTTGATATGTTGAACGATTGTCAATCAGTAGTTTAGTACTTCCATATGTTAAACACATTAAATTTATGGCCAATTCTGCTTATATCAGTTATATATATTATACAACTATTAGTTAGAACGATATGAAATTATAGATATCAAATGTTAGGCGTTGGGTTGAATTTTGTTTTACTTCTTCCTATTTCGAATACCCAACCTTAAAATCCTAGGCCAGCCACGCTTTTTCGGAACCATAAAACTATATTTGTATTGCTGTTTAAATTTTCTTTTTGTAAATTTGTATTATTACTATATTGTGTCATCATTTAACTAAATTTGTTCTAGCATATATAGATTTTGTGGTGTTCGAAAATTTTAGTATGTGAAGTGAACTCTAAAGTAGGACTACCCGACGATAAAATTCTGGCTACGCTACTATCTTACAATTATTCCATGTATCATGGTGATAGAGTTTCACAAAACCATACTGATACACTTTTGACCTATTGTTGTTTGATTCACCATTCTTACAACTTCTATTGTAGCCAAATATTTGCCTTCTACAAATATGCTATAAGTCCAGCTTGGCTTGGCTTGTTAAGCTCGCGAGCCACAGTTTAGCAATTGGCACAAACGGTATGCTGAAGATGCTAAGACTAGGGGCAGGTGGCACTGTAGAATGGAATGGGGAGAACACCACATGTACACACCCAATGGGAGGGGTGGCCATGTATTAATATAGGAAGCACATGTACAGGATCCTCAATTAGAGGAGAATACAAGAAAAGAAACAATACAATACAATCTGTACATATATGGCAAAGTATTCCTAATACCCGCTCGCAGTCGCAGCGGGAGGATCACGAACGCAAAGGCTGGATCGAAAATCTGTAAATAACTGCACAGGCAAGCCCTTGGTCATGAAATCGGGGAACTGATGCGTAGACGGAACATGGAGCACACGGACCTGTCCCAGAGCCACCTTTTCCCGAACAAAGTGGATGTCAATCTCAATGTGCTTGGTGCAGCGGTGGTGAACCGGGTTGGCGGTCATGTAGGCAGCACTGACGTTGTCGCAAAAGACAACGGTCGTGGTGGAGATGGGAGCATGCAACTCCTGGAGTAGCTGGCGGAGGCAACAGCACTCGGCAATCGCGTGAGCGACGGCACGATACTCCGCTTCGGCACTGGAGCGGGAGACCGTCGTCTGTCGCTTGGAGGACCAAGACACCAGGTTATCGCCGAGGAAGATGCAGTAGCCTGAGGTGGAGCGACGAGAGTCGGGGCAGCCGGCCCAGTCTGCGTCGGAGTAGGCGGTCAGAGACCCGACCGGACCGGTGCCGATGTGGAGGCCGGCGGAGAGTGATCCCTTGATGTAGCGCATGATGCGTTTAACCAAGGCGAGGTGAGGCTCATGAGGGTCATGCATAAAACGACACACCTGTTGAACGGCATAGGCGATCTCAGGACGGGTGAGGGTGAGATACTGGAGGGCATCGGCGAGGCTCCTGTACTCAGTAGGATCGGCGACGGGGGCACCCTCCGAGGCGGAGAGCTTGGCGCGAGCATCAACCGGGGTGGCGGTGGGGTGGTATTCAGACATGCCGGCTCGCTGCAGGAGATCGACGGCGTACTGTCGCTGGGACAGGAAGAGGTCGTCGGGTGTGCGACGGACGGAGATGCCGAGGAAGAAGTGGAGGTCACCAAGATCCGTCATGGCGAACTCGGTGTGCAACCGAGCCGTGATGTGGCAAAGAAGCTCAGCGGAGGAGGCCATGAGGATGATGTCGTCGACGTAGAGCAGCAGGTAGGCGAGGCGATCACCGTCCCGGAGGATGAAGAGCGATGTGTCGGAGGCCGATGGCGTGAAACCCAGCTGACGAATGTATGTAGCGAACCGTTGGTACCAAGCCCGAGGCGCTTGCTTGAGGCCGTAGAGGGAGCGCTGGAGGAGGCACACAGCGTCGGGAGCAGCGGGGTCGATGAAGCCGGACGACTGCTGGCAATACACCGTCTCGTCGAGGGTGCCGTGGAGGAAAGCGTTCTTCACATCAAGTTGATGAATCGGCCAGGAGCGGGAGGTGGCGATGCTGAGGACGACACGAATGGTAGAGGGCTTGACGACGGGGCTGAAGGTCTCGTCGTAGTCGATGCCATGTTGTTGGGAGTAGCCATGAACAACCCAACGTGCCTTGTGACGGGCGAGCGAGCCATCGGAGTGGAACTTGTGCTTGAAGATCCACTTGCCGGTAACGACGTTTGCACCAGGTGGGCGAGGGACGAGCCGCCACGTGCCGTTGTCGATCAAAGCCTTGAACTCTTCGGCCATGGCTGCACGCTAGTTGGGGTCGGCGAGGGCAGAGCGGTAGTTGGCCGGCAGTGGAGAAATGGCGCCGTGGGATGCCGAGAGCACGAGTCGATCCATTGGCTTGAGAGAATCGGTCTTGGAGCGTGTCACCATGGTGTGGACCTGCGGGGGAGGTGTGGGTGCAGCCGCAGCGATGACTTGGGGCGGAGTCGTCGGCGCCGGTCGTCGTTGGTAGTGGTACGGGAATGGCGCCACCGTGCCGGCTGGTCGTGAAGAAGACGTGGACGGCCGGATAGCTGGTGACGATGGTGCCCTGCTTGAGGAAGATGGAGACATGGCAGCCGGCTGTGTGGAACTTGCCGTCGTCCTGCCCGCAGTGTGCTGCGGGCTGCACGTAGTAGGGCAGGTGCTCGTCCTTAGTCGAGGGAGCACCCGTGGGCAGCCGCTGCTCGACGTTCACAGGGAACGGAGCGTGCGGCAGGTGCGGCTGCTCAACACCAGCCAGTGATGGAGCGATCACAGAGGGAGCAGGAGCATCCTGCAGTAGAAAATCCAAAGAGGAAGCATCGACGGGATCTCCCGAAAATGGAAACTGTGTCTCATCAAAAATGACATGGCACGAAATAATGATGCGGCGGGTGGATATGTTGAGGCAGCAATAACCTTTATGCGAGGAGGGGTAGCCCAAAAAGACGCAAGCGGCGGAGTAGGGTGCAAGTTTGTGGGCAGCGGTGGCACTAAGGTTAGGATAGCATAAACACCCAAACACTCGTAACATGGAATAATTGGGAATCTTGCGATGAAGAAGCTGGAATGGGATTGAGTTGTTTACCGAGGACGAGGGTCGACGGTTCAGGAGGTATGTGGCGGTGGCTAGACCTTCGGCCCAATAGGAGGGTGGCATGGAGGCTTGTAGGAGGAGGGTACGGATGGAGTTATTGAGGGTGCGAATCATGCGTTCGGCCTTGCCGTTCTGCGGGGAAGTATATGGACAGGAGAGCCGTAACAGGGAACCTCTACCAGCGAGAAAGGAGGTGGTGTTGTGATTAACAAACTCGGTACCGTTGTCGGCTTGGAGACACTTGAGGCGGTGGCCGAACTGTGTGTGGGCATACTCAACGAATTCAACAATATGGCGATGAACATCGGATTTCTAGCAAAGAGGAAACGTCCAACAAAAATGAGTAAAATCATCAACCAGCACTAAATAAAATTTGAAGCCCGAAATGCTCATAACGGGAGAAGTCCATACATCACAGTGCACAAGTTCAAAAGGAGAAGAGGTACTGGAGGTGGACTTATTAAAAGGAAGACGAGTGTGTTTCCCTAACTGACAGGCATGGCAAAGGGAATTATTTGTCTTGGAGCGAGGTATGGCGGATAAATGTTGGAGAGTGGTGACGGCGGTTGGACCCGGATGACCGAGGCGGCGATGCCATAACGTGGAGGAGGTGGCAAGGTTGCAGTGGGCGGCGATGGAAGGTGCAGCGGCCGGGAGGGTGTAGAGCTCGCCATGGCTATTGCAACGAAGAATCACGCGTCGGGTCTGAGGGTCCTTAAAAGAAAAACCAAACTCGTCAAACTCAATGGAACATTTATTGTCACGGGTAAATTGGCGAACGGAGAGTAAATTGCGAACCAAAGAGGGAGCAACAAGAACATGACGAAGGTCGAATCTAGTGGTGCCAATAGGGAGAAAGGAAGTGCCACGGCAAACAATCGGAATAGAGTGACCACTACCAACGGTAATATAAGTTTGTGAGTTGGGGAGGCGAGTAACGAGTATACCGTCGATGGAGGACATGTGCGAAGTGGCACCCGTGTTGAGAACCCATGAATTGGGGTTGTGAAGCGTCATTCCATTGAGAGCGGCGACAAGGCCGGCTTGGTCCCAAGCCGGCTGGACAGACCCTGCAGGCGGTGGCGAGGAGTATGGCCCGGTGAAGGCAGTGTGAGCTTGAGGATACGGCCCAAGTATCCCGGCGCTGGGAGCACGCCAGGGTTGCTGCTGTCCTGCCCAGGGCAAGAACACCCATGGTACAGCTTGGCGTGGAGCAGGGATGGAGAAAGTGCTGGTGCCGAAGCTGTTGCTGTCATTGTTCTATCCACCAGGGCGGCCGCCGAATCCACCGCCGCATTTGCCGCCGGAGTTGCGGTTGTTGTTGCGGCCGCCGTTCTTGCCCTTGTTCTTGCTGCCGTTGCCGCCGTTGCCGCCGCCGGCGCGGTTCTGCTGCTGCCCACCAGAGGAGTGGCAAGTGCCCCCGGTGCAGTTGGAGTGGGCGCTGTTGGCTGCGACGAGGGCAGTCTCGGACTGGACTTGTACCGAGTTGGCGTTGCGAAGCTCCTTGAGAACCAGCGTGTTCCTCGCATAGGCGAAGGACGGCAAGACAGGGGCGCTCGCGATGTTGTCGGCCGTGCTGGTGAAGCGCGAGTTGACGCCGCGGAGGAGGTTGAGGACGAGCTGGGACTCGGTGACGGGGTGGCTGATGTCGCGGAGGGCATCAGCCGCCGTCTTCATGCGCTGACAATAGTCGGCGACGGAGAGATCGCCTTGGGTCATGGAGTGGAACTCGTGATGCAGATAGATCGTGCAAGGCTCCTTGTTGGCTTGAAAGAGGTTGTCGATGGCGATCCACAAGTCCCGGGCCGATTGATCAGGCTCCATGGCAAGGTCGAGGACGTCGTCGGCGACGGAGCCGAAGAGCCGGCTGCGGAGGTAGCAATTGGCCTGTTCCCAGGCGGCGTCGGGGTTGGCGGGAGGAGCAGCGTCAAGAAGATCAAGGAGACCGAATTTCCCACACATCGAGCGGAAGAAGGCCTTCCACTTGTTGTAGTTGGGGTTACGAAGCTCGAGGGAGATCGGAACATGGGACTTGACGGCGATGGTCGCATACGGGTTGACGAAAACCGGGGCGACGGTAGAGGTGGAAGACGACACCGTAGCGGAGTCGGTGGCAGTGGAAGTAGCCGAGGAAGTAGACATGGTGAGGGAAGAAGGGCGCGGCAGCCAGGGAGGCGGCGACGCTCGGTGGACACAGCGACCAGAGAGGAAGCAGCGCTAGAGCAGCGGAAGAGGAGAAGAAAACTTGGAATCTGATACCATGTAGAATGGAATGGGGAGAACACCACACACCCAATGGGAGGGGTGGCCATGTATTAATATAGGAAGCACATGTACAGGATCCTCAATTAGAGGAGAATACAAGGAAAGAAACAATACAATACAATCTGTACATATATGGCAAAGTATTCCTAATAGGCACCGGGCGAGATGCAACAAGGAGGAAGAGGAAGCGGTGCTAGTCGTTGGTATGCTCGTGCGGTCGTACCTGGCGGATAGAGTGGGAAGGGGAAGGGTGTTTATATAAACTGATGATACCCCGCTGCGTTGCTGCGGAACATTGTAATAGCTAAATCAGATAAATTGTAATAACTTGAATATGATTAAAAAACTTTTATGTTGTTTCAAGAGTGCTATGTCTATGAGGATTTTTTTTCGTAAATCAAACAAAATTGGCAATTAATAGTATGAGGATACTAAATTTGGTTGTTAGTGTCATGATGTTTTATGTTAGGAACCTCCAGATGCGGTAGTGCAACTTTTGTGTTAGGAGAAGGGATAACATGATGGTCATATAAAGGGTCAATAATATGAAAGGGAACACATCTGGAGGATAAACACATGGGTTACAATCTAGGAGGAGAAGAACTGTTGTTGGTAGGTTGTTCATGTGTCATGAGTTACAAAGAGAAGATTAGCATTGCAGTTTTGCAGCCTGAAAATTTTATGGAAGAGAATGTTTTTTCCATGATATATTTTTGGAATCAACCAGCAATTGAATTTGTACCTATGGTATTTTTTTCTTAACAGAAGCATCCATGTAAATAAGTGTTTAAACGCTGGAAGATATGGTTACCTTTGTGTTAGGAATAGTGTCTTCAATTCTGAATCCATTTGTAGTATGCAAAAATTACGTATGAAAGTTGGACAATGCCTCAGACGGTCAGACCTGGTCACATAGATATAGTGATGAATCAGAAGGCATCATCCTGCTATTGGCGTGCTCCTTCAGCTCTGAATAATCGGCTCTGAATAATCGGCTCTGAATAATCGGCAAGTTGAGCAATTTTGCCCAGCGCCAGCGACCTCCTTCTGTTCCGTATTTGGGCTGCAAAATTGACGATGATGGTGCTTACCTTCATGGATTAGAAAGGCGGTGGTGGTGCTTACCTCCATGGCGCTGGGCACAGCAAGGGCCACCCTTGATAAAAAAAAAGTGCGTTCTTTAGCCCGAAGAGGAGTAGGCGATGTGCAGCTGGACTCAACCTGGTGCCCCGACATACATACATGTGAGGGAGATGAAAGTGGAGGGGAAGTTTGAGAAGATGGGCGACGATTTGATAGTCGGAGGAAACGGATTCGATGGCTTTTATGCTTATTGCCAATGATATACAGATGTGAGAGGAAGGAGATCGAAGTGTAAACGAAGGGATCTGGGTGAATGGGGAGCGAACCACAGGAGGTCGTGATCCCTCAACTACTACGCACAACAGCGCTGGGAGGAGGAGAGTCGCCATAAAATCAGCAAAGCAAGTGGCGCGGTGAATGGAAGAGGCACGACGTTTGCGCGGTGGTCGCGCTTCCTGGCTGCCCGCCACGATCGAGGAGAGCGATGCGGGAGAGGGGAGTCGATGCGCGTGGGGCCGGCGAAGCAGTGAGATGCGAGAGAGGAGAGGTGGGGAGCGATGCGCGTGGGGCCGGCGCCGCAGCAAGATGCGGGAGAGGAGAGGAGAGGAGCGATGCGGGAGGAACGGCCGATGCGGATCCAACGGTGAGGACAAAAAGGGTGACATGGAAGCAGCAGGAAGCAAAGAATTCTAATAGTGAGGATGATTTGTATAGGTATATAGGATATCATTTATTTTACTGTGACATATTTTATTATTAAAGAAACCTTAAATGTGACTTATATACTTTAGGCTAATTTATCCTACCGAGAACGAGAGAGAGCTGAGAGAGAGAGGAGATGGAGACTTATATGTGATTTATCTCTTCTATTCAATTGTAAATAAATATTCTAATAAGTGTGGTGTCCAGCAGTAAATTTTTTATGATTTCTCTCTTCTATTAAATTAGAAATAAATATTTTAATAGATACGGTGTCCAGCAGCGAATTTTTGTATTTTGTATACAATGATTAATGCGCTAACCACAACACAAGTAATTGAAGCCCCATTTCATCAAATTTTCGTTTGTGGATTTGCATCGGAGTTGCCCCATGTTCGTTGGGGGTACTTCAGAAATGGGCTCAGGCCCATTACATGGCCCATAACCATTAGCATCGCACTTTCTCTCTGTTTGCTCTCATCTCGTTCCTTTTCCTTCTTTCCAGAGCGAGGCTGTTTGCCGCTACAGCGCCGGCGGCTCACTAAACCCCAGAACCCCCTTCTCTCGCCGCCGCGACGCCGCCCCAATGGCGGTGGACAAATCCGGCGGCGGCGGAGGCGGAGGCGGCGCCTCCTCCTCCTCGTCGGGCGTCGCCGCCTCCACCATGGACCGCTTCCACAAGATCGTCCTCAGCTGGGACTACTTCCGCCTCGTCGCGGACTCCAAGGTACGCCCCTCCCCGCCCCGCCCCGAGCGCTCGCTTTGCAATCACCGGCACCACCTTTGAATTTTTTTTCTATATGGCGGCTTGGGAGGACAGGGCGGGCAGCAGCAGGCGAAGGGGCTGGGGCGCGTGAAGAACACGTACGCCTCGGTGGCCGAGTACCTCGCTGTGTTCGAGCCGCTGCTGTTCGAGGAGGTGAAGGCGCAGATCGTCCAGGGGCGCAGCGACGAGGAGGAAGGTGGGTGGGTGGGTGGCGCGCCCGATTTCGTGTTGCCCCCCCAATTTGCTGTCGGTTTATTTAACAGTGTGTGTGTGTGTGTGTTGTTTTTCTCTCCCTTGCGTTTCTGTGTGGGCAGAGGCTGGGCAGGACTGGCAGAAGGGGATTGTGGCGTCGTGCACCGAGTCGGAGGGGTTCCACAAGGTGTCCATGGCCGTGCTTGATGATTTCCGGGAGATGGTGTCGGAGAACGATCTCCTGCTGCTGTCCAAAGAGAAAGTAAGTGCTTTAGCACCTTAGTGGTGTGATAGGAAATGTTTCAAAAGGTATAGATGGCTACAGAATTTAGTGGAACATATAGCGTGTCAAGAACTCAAGACAATGTTAGTTACTTATCTGCGCTCCTACATTTGGAAGGGCTATGGGGAACTTGAGACATAATTTCACCAGAAAAAGTGCTTTCCATGGTTTTAGATAATATGCCAGGCTAGCAAAATGCTCCATCGATTCTATGCGATCTCTCTTCAAGAAAGAAGTTATGATTGAAAATTCATAACATTGATATATATCTGCACTTTTGTAGTTTGAAGAGGGAGTGACCCCCAGTGCATATGCCTTTGCCTTAGTGGAACAGCGGGGTGGCAGAGAAACGATTTCTCTAAGGACATTTGTGGCAGGTGAAATAAAAAATCTTAATGTAGCAAAGCCTGTGAGCTGTTCTAGGCTGCAGCGTATTGCTTCCATTTTTTCAACTACAGAGAGCTTCCTCTGGATTTTAAAGGTGAGTTTCAACTGCTAATAAAGAATGCCTGAGTTTTCATGCTTGCATAATTCATTGACAACACATATGAATATGCTATTTTCTTTTATGGTTAAAATTGTCAGATTTGCAGCTTGTCTACCATAATGCGAGAATTCTCGGGCATGCACTCTGTAGCATCACTTCCTTTTAAGGATCTGATTCTTTCAGCTAGTGAGAAGAACAGTGGTGGGAATGATCAAAACCGTGCTTGGAATGTCCCTGAGCCACTTATGGATTATCTTAAAACAAACCTTAATGATTCACAACTAGATGCAGTCAACGTGAGCATTATTCTTAATATCCTTTTTTGTTGCTCAATTTAGTTCTAAGAAAAATCAGATGTCTGATTGATCAATGCATTATCTCTTGCAGGCAGGTCTTTCTCGCAGATCCTTTGTTCTTATCCAGGTTTGTTTGCTTATTTCCAGTTATATTTGTTTATTTTTCAGTATTATTTATCATTAACCTATTTTAGAGAAATGCTAGTGCCTTGAGAACTAGAGTATATGCAGCTACATGTGCTCTACTTGTTGTCACATGCCATTCATATAGAACTCCAATGTATATTTGTAGGGGCCCCCAGGAACAGGAAAAACACAAACTATCCTTGGACTCCTCAGTGCTGTTCTCCATTCTGCTCCTGCAAGAATGCAAACCAAGTAATATCTTCACCTGTGTATATTTATTACTGAGTGAAATGTAGACTAGTATCTTTCTGTTATGGAGAGGAGAAACCTTGATATATAAAAAAAGAGATATTAGAAGCTAAAACATAAATATAAGTGTTCAATACAGTTTCCAAAAGCTACATGTATCTGACATGATTTACGTTCTTGTCATGCAGAGGTGGTTTTGATGTTAAAAAACACGGTCCAGAGCTTGATATTGAGGGCAAGTATGTTAATGAATTGGACTCTTTTCAATTGCTTCATCCTCAGCTAATTTTCTTGTTTTGTCCATTTCTTCTGCTTGCTTTTTTCCTCCTTTAAACAAGTTCTCTATGGTGTTTGGAAATAACAAATTCACCTTACTTTATGGTACTTCTCTTAGTGTTTGTTAGAGGGAGAAGATTGTAGCTATTTTTACATTTGTACTATCATATTTAGTGATCACTCAGCATGTGGATTTTATATGTAGTATGGGAACTGATAAAGAAATTCTTTTCAGTGTATTTTTTTCTTTTCTTACTCTGTGGAATTATGCAGTTCCTTTATTTGCTACATAATACTGCTGCAAATATCTGTTGCACTATCTTACTGCAGAGCTCATGTGATAGGCATGCACACTGGATGAAGGCCTCCCCGTGGCTGATTGGTGTAAATCCTCGAGATTTAATTATGCCTGTTGACGGCGATGATGGTTTTTATCCTACTGGGAATGAGCTAGTAAGCTTCTGTGCTCTGTACTTTGCTATATTTGCCATGATGCCTGTATGAATTTTGTATTTTTGTTACATGGTAAACACCTGTCTTGATAGAAACCTGAGGTCGTAAGTTCCAATCGCAAGTATCGGGCCCATGTCTTGGTCTGTGCTCCATCCAACTCAGCACTTGATGAGATTGTGCTGCGAGTTCTGCAAATAGGTAAAGGGGTTTCTGTGCTGACTGATCCAATTCAGAAAAATGTTCTGACAATAAAAATACTCTTTCAATTGCATCCATGTGCTACAAACTAAACAACATTTCTTAGGCTCATCTGGTCACTAATTTATTGATCGGAAAATCAATCATCTAAATTATTATTCTTCTTCCTTTCAGGAATACGCGATGAAAATAACAACACCTATAATCCTAAGATTGTGCGAATTGGACTGAAGGCGCATCACTCTGTTAAAGCAGTTTCCATGGATTACCTTGTACGTGATTTTAGTTGCTAAGTATTTTCTGTCCAACTCAATTACAGTGAGTTGATAAGTTGATATCTTTGCAGATACAACAAAAACTTTCTGGTGTGGATCGCTCATCAGATGGTGGGAGACGAGGGGCTGGTGAATATGATCGAATTAGATCTTCCATTCTTGATGAAGCAGCCATCGTACATTCATTTTCTTATTTCACATTCTTTTGCTTATTTCAGTATTCCAGGAATCATTTAATATTTGATTCTGACTGTCAAGCAAAATTTGTAGGTGTTTTCTACGCTAAGTTTTAGTGGATCATCCATTTTCAGCAGGATGGCTCGTGCTTTTGATGTTGTTATAATTGATGAAGCTGCACAAGCTGTGAGTGTTTGCTTTATACAGATTGTTACACGATGGAGCATTTAGCCACTCAGATTTAGATAATGGTATTTTATGAGTTTCTGACTTTCTGTTATGTTGAAATTCTGAAGTTTGGCATATCCCCTTCTTTTTTCAGGTAGAACCAGCAACTCTTATACCCTTGATCCATGGGTGCAAACAAGTTTTTCTTGTATGACATCCACCTATCTACGATTTATGTTGCCCTTCTCTTCAACTATGAGCCTTATCTTTATGCCTTACCATTTTGTCATTATAATACCTTGTTAATTCGCTCAGCAAAGAAATCATACATGGGCATGGCACTTTTAAATTTATTTTGCTGGAGTACACAGAGATCTTTCACTAGCTTAGATTTGATTCTCTGACCATGTGTTTTCATTTCTCAGTGCGTCTGCACACACTGTTTCTCTAGATACCCTGATACATGAAGCTTTCATCTGAGCTGATTGTGATCTCATATCTAACTATTTCTGTTAATATTTTGTCAGGTTGGTGACCCAGTTCAGTTGCCTGCAACTGTAATTTCATCTACTGCTCAGAAGTTAGGGTAAGATCTCTCTCTCTCTGTTCTATACATACTCTGGATGTAAGGTTTTACAACATTCTAAATAATACTAATGTATCCATTAGGTACGGTACTAGTTTGTTCAAGAGATTTCAGGCTGCGGGTTTTCCTGTGCAAATGCTCAAAATTCAGTATCGCATGCACCCAGAGGTAATATTGCCTAAATTCATTTAAAAGATGGAGACTGGAGTCGTTTTCTTATTTTATTAATCCACTAAAAAACAGATTAGTATATTCCCCTCAAAAGAATTCTACGAAGGTGTCCTAGAAGACGGGGAGGGACTCAGCAAGAAACGTCCATGGCATTCCTACAGCTGTTTCGGCCCATTCTGCTTCTTTGATGTGGATGGGACTGAGTCCCAACCATCTGGAAGTGGTTCATGGGTGAATGAGGATGAAGTGGAATTCATAACCCTCTTATATCATCAAATGGCTATGCGCTATCCAGAACTCAAATCTAGTTCCCAGGTAGCTGTCATATCACCATACAGGCATCAGGTGAAGCTCTTGAAGGACCATTTTCGGTCGACCTTCGGTGATCAGTCTAAGGAAGTGATAGACGTAAATACAGTTGATGGATTCCAGGTTTGTTTTGCATGCAAATGCAGACCTGCTGTATATGTAGATTTGTAGCAAATCACAGTGATTATAACTTTTGTAATGTTTGTTCTTGATGCTCACATATAGGGGCGTGAAAAGGAAGTAGTCATTTTCTCATGTGTTCGGTGCAATAAGGAACAAAAGATTGGGTTCGTTTCTGATTTTCGACGAATGAATGTCGCCATCACAAGAGCTAGGTCTGCTGTACTAGTAAGTAATCTATGCAAACTCCAATCCTTACATGTCATACCAATTTCTGCATGATTTGCAGTCAAGCAGTACCGTCTTTTGCATAATACACAGCGGATATGCACTCATATGAGTACAGAGGCGTGTTTTTACTCAATAATGGAGAGTTTTGCATCCTAGTGAAGTGTGTACAAAGCAAGGAGCATCTCTCTCATACAGTACTGCTCAGCATGCTAGTTCAAGGTGGCTGCTGTAATTTTTGTTCTGTCATGTGAGGTTTTATCTTACGTTCATAATGTAAAGTCCCTTTCTGAGATTGGTGAGCTGTGCAATATGTAACTTTCTTGGATTCCATCCATTACACAGGGGCTAGTAAAAGTAAATCATAGACTGGATATCTGGTCAATCAGTTGTTTCTGGCTATATCACTATTTGCTTATGTAGTTAACTTTGTTGGTTTAGTTATCAATCCAAATAATACTTGTCATACCACAGGTTGTAGGTTCTGCTTCAACATTGAAGGAAGATAAACACTGGAACAACCTTGTGGAGAGTGCAAAAGAGCGGGGTCGCTATTTCCAGGTTTGATTGCTGCCACCTTTTCCTTTTGTTCAAAGCATAGGAAGTAAACACTTGAATGAATCTAACTATGAGCACCTTGTAGGTTCCGAAGCCATTCACCGCATTCTTTGTGGATGATAAGCTGAAAACCATGAAAGTGGAGAGAGCTCCTCCGGAGCTGAGGACTGTGCAAGCATTGGAAGCAATAAACGAAGCAGTTGTAGGGCAAGAACTCATGGATGTCGACGATGCTGGCGACCAAGAGGATGAAGGGTATGATGATGATCCCGTGGAGGCTGATGATGGTGGCGGCGATGACTAACCATTCACTACCACATAGAGGTATGTAGAAGAGCAACATTTGTTTAGGTGGACTTGGATGCTGGACCCCAGCCACAGCCAGGGCCTTTAGTTGAGCCTTCGAATTACAAATTCAGTGCCGTGATTCTTTGCTATTTCGGGTGCGAGAGGTGGCTGAATGCCTGAGTTCATAGTTGCAGGCATAGCTACATCTTATGTTTTAAGTTATGTATGTATACAAAGCCCCTTGCACCAAAAGAGCTGAAAACTGCTCAACTGGCTTTAATTTGTCTGCGGCTATAATTTTGCACGGCAGTTGTGCATATTGTTCCAAAAAAAGAAGTGTTGCTCTAGGCTGTGGCAGTCTGATGGCATTTTCTTTGGTGTTCGTAGGTAAGTGTGTAACCAGTGATTTATCTCATCTTTCTTTTACATGGGGTACTTGCAGTTGTCGAAGAAAACCATTGTTTGCTTTTCTTTATGAAAGCCAAGTGCATTAACCGCAGCATACATGCACTGCCTGAGCGGCAGAACACACATGGGCTGCCATCATGAGTTTGCAGCTGCTGCCTGCGTGTAGATGAGCTGCACAACAGATGGCATTGGCCTTTAAAAGGCAGAGTAAAAGAGCAATATATGCAGTGACATGTACACGGAGACACCGAGAAACCAAGTCGAGAGAGGCGTGTATGCACGACAGGAGGGGTTTCTAGTGCAATTCTTTGGTTTTTGTTTTTCTCCTTTTTCATGCTCAAGGTAAAGTGAGCTGGATGGGCGCATTCTAAGCCAAGAAGTCTGTCTGTCTCTCTCTCTCTCTCTCTCTATCTATCTATATATATATATATATATATAGTATGTATGTATGTATGTATGTATATATATATATATATATAGTATGTATGTATGTATGTATGTATATATATATATATATATACATACATACATACATACATACATACATACATACATACATACATACATACTATATATATATATATATATATATATATATATATATATATATATATATATATATATATATATATATATATACATACATACATACATACATACTATATATATATATACATACATACATACATACATACATACACTGAAAATCCTCGTGTCACCAGTTCAAATCTGGTTCCTGGCACAGAAAAAAGGGATCTTCCGAATAGGTATTAATACAAATACCTTGAGATGGGTTGGGATACATATTCGTTAATAATATAGATAGAGTATGATTTTTTCATCTAAGTAGATAAATCTCTAAATAGAGGCACTTCTTTTTCTGCATTTTTGCATTTCTTAATTTTCTATTCCGCTATTCCGACAAATATTTTTTTATTCTTGCTTATCTTATCTTACTTTCCTAGTCGTTCTAAGTAATGCACGCTGTACAAAGTTCGTGGTAGGGAACTTCTTTGAGTCATCATATTTTTCTCTGTTCATACGAAGGAAATGAATATGTGATTTTCTAACGAAATGAAGCCCTTTATATATATATATATATATATATATATATATATATATATATATATATATATATATATATATATATATATATATATATATATATATATATATATATATATATATATATATATATATATATTCTTTTTTAGTAGCTCGAACTATAGGACTAGGAGGCACTGGGACTTTAGGCCATGCAACAGTTGTGATAAAATGCGCATAGATCCTTTGCACTGCGGCTAGAACTAGAAGTCACTGACAAGCGGGTCTGGTCCCACGTGAGTGGCTCATACATCGCCAGTGGTATTGCAGAGGGTGTGTATGGCAGGCCATAAGTAGCTATGGAGGCATGGGTAGTAAGAACCACGAGAGAGTTAACGTGCAGCAAATCTATCATCTTTGTCACGCCGTAAAAAAGATGTTGATCATATGTAACATCCCAGCCTAGTACTTAATAGGATTAATAGAATACTCATATCAACAAGTTACAACTTTTTTCCGGAAGCCGATCACTAAGGAACTTTGAGGTTAATCGTGCTTGGCTTGGAGCAATTTAGGGACGGGTGACCGATCGGGAAGAAGATATGTAAGTTCTTCCTGAGTTCACACTAGTAAGGACGGACAAAGTGTGCAGAAAAGATATGTAAGTTCTTCAAGTTCTTCCTGAGTTAACACTCACTAGTAAACCTATAAAAGCTAACATATGTAAGCGGGTCCGGCCTGGGAGAGACGGGACGTTACATCATGAAATCTTCGTCTATGAAGATTTCTTAAGATCTTTTTTTTTTCAGATCATATGTATGCATCTAGCTATGTACGCAGGTTGTTCAGTACAAGGAAAAATAATCCCAAAAATCATAGTGCTGATTTGAGGCTTCTAATTGTCAATACCTATATGAGTTTCAGATTCCAAGTACCTCTATGTGCATGTGTATATCATTGTCTCCATCAATTCTTTTAGAAAGACAAATATAACTAGAATCTCTAGCATGCACTGTATATAATAAATATATAAACAGAGAGCACCCGTGCCAATTATTCCTCTTAACTTGGATGACCATGGAGGTTAAATAGCCTCTACCATTTAATTTGCTCTCTATTTACCATTCTTCCTTGGGATGAACTAAAACGTGGGTTGGAAGGCACCGGCATTTTCAGGCTAGAGACTGACAATCATTTAGCAGCTTGCGGATTTTAAGGATACAGCTTTGGATGGCTGTGTAAGCTCGGGATGAGCTTCGTCGTGCCTCCTCCACTAAGCTCTGATCTTTATGTGCAGAGGATAGTGGGGGCTCCAAATAGTAGTGGCTCATAACACACAAGCATAAATTTGTGTTTCGATCCAAAAATTAGAGAAGAATGCAGAAGGATGAGAGGGTCGTCTAAATAACTAAATTGTTGGGTTTATTTGTGCAGTTGTCCCCAAACTGTATGTATATTAGCGCTGCTGCTACTCTGTATTATGTAGCTGTTCAAAGTGTATTACGGTGTAGCTAGTCTGGTTTTTAGTGAGTGCAAAACCATAACCACTGGTTCATTTCTGGATGTGGATTGAACTTTTTTTCTTAGATTTTCTCTTCTCTCTCTCTCTCTCTCTCTATCCCTAGATTGTAGTCTTACAAAATATACACCTTTTAGGAAACTATTTACACCTTGACAGGATGTCTTCTTGTTTTAATATCACTCAAAAAATCACTAAAAAAATTGAAAAAAGCAAGCTAGATCAATATGTGATATGCCACTCTACAAACGTGCATATTTAAATTCAACTTATACAACAAATTCGACTTTGAATAAAACACGTAATTCACAGTCAAATTTGCTATATTTGTTTCTAATTGTACAAGTTGAATTTAAGCTTACATGGTTGTGGAATGACACATCACATACTGGTCTGTCTTTCCTTTTTTTTTTTCTCAAAATTTTCTGATGATTTTTTCAATGCCATGTACAAGATAAGAAAACGAGAGGATGTCTCCTCGAGCGATAAAAATCCATCTCCCATCTTTTGTTCACCAAAAGACCATACTCAGGGAAACCTTACTTCAGAGTGCCATATAGTGCATCCTTTACATTTTTTTAGATAATGGATTAAACCAGCCTCTACACCCAAAAAAGGATGTACACAGCCCCAACGAAACTTACAAGAGTACATAGACTCACACTCTTACACAAGGTTTAACACCATCACAAGCAACTAGACCCGAGCACTTAGGCTCTAGCAACAGCAATTCTTAAAAAGTTAATACAAAGTTTCAACCATACCACACAAGAAAACCAGAGAGCATTAATCTCCCAATCTTTTCCTTAAGTTCCATCCCTTCATTGCGAAAAAGCCAGAAACTCTCTTCTCTAGAATCAAGCAACATTCTCTCACTTTTTGGCCATCTTCTTCCTTAAGTAGCAAAGACCATTGTCTTGCCCAAAAAGTCCCCCTGAAAATCACCTGCAACAGAAAATTAGTATTGGAGCCATTAAAGACTACATCATTCCAGCATAACCAAACCGCCCAACACAAAGCTGAAATCCCCACAAGGATTTGAGCTCTTAGCTTGGGTTGAACCCCCTTTAGCCAATTGCCGAACATACTAGCAACATTCCTAGGCCGGTGAATTCCAAAAAATATATAGACTGCATTCCACATGAATCTTGCCAAAATACAATCAAAGAAAAGGTGTTGAATTGATTCGTTAGAATCACAAAAACAACACTTAACATTACCCTTCCACTTGCTTTTGGCTAAATTATCCTTTGTTAAAATTACTCCATTCTTTAAGTACCACAAGAAAATTTTAATTTTCAGTGGTATTCTGAGTTTCCAAATCATGTCCTTTTTAGGAACGACTTCCCTGTACATGATTGCTTTGTACATTGAGTTAACTGAGAAACACCCATTCTTTTGTATCTCCCACAAAAAGGTACCATTCTGCTCGGTCAATTTTATTGATATAACCTTTGAGACCACTTCCAACCAAGCTTTTAAATTATGACCCACCATAGCCCTCCTAAAGGACACTTTTAGAGGTCTTTTACTCATAACCACTGCCACTGATTCATTCTTGTTTATCACAAGGTTGTATAAGGCCGGGTAACGAGCAGCAAAGGGAGTATTCCCGTTCCATTTATCCTCCCAGAATCTGACCTGAGTCCCATTGTGTACTTTTAATGATCCACAAGAAAGGAAGATGTTCTTAACCATCATGAGTCCTGACCAGAAATGAGAATCCCCTGATTTTTTATCTACATGAGTCAAAGTTTTCTTAGATAGGTATTTCCTTCTTAACAAGTTTTGCCAAACTCCCTCTTCATTCCAAAGTTTATATAACCATTTACTTAGCATGTATTTGTTTTGTAGTTCTAGGTTTTGTATCCCAAGACCCCCACATTCCTTTGGCTTGCATAAAATGCTCCACTTAGCCAACCTATACTTCTTCTTATGTTCTTCACATTGCCAAAAGAAACGTGACCTATAATAGTCCAGCTTCTCGAGAATACCTTTAGGTACCTCAAAAAAAGAGAGCATGAACATAGCCAAGCTGCTAAGCACCGAGTTTATCAACACTAATCTACCACCTACCGATAGATGCTTTCCTTTCCAACTACTCAATTTTTTCTGAATTCTCTCTTCGATTGTAAGTCAATCTTTGTTTGACAATTTTTTGTGATGCATTGGGATCCCTAGATATCTAAATGGATACCTACCGGAACCGCAGCCAAACAACGTGACATACTCTCTCTCCACTTCCTTAGCCCTACCAAAACAGAACAATTCACTCTTGTGGAAGTTGATATTTAGACCCGCTAACCTCTCGAATGTACTTAGTACAAGTTTGAGGTTTTTGGCTTCTTCTAGATCATGTTCCATAAAGATGATTGTATCATCTGCATATTGCAAGATAGATAGCCCATTATCTACCAGATGCAGTATCACCCCATGAAAGCTCCCTCCTTCATTTGCCCTTTTAATCAAGATTGCTAACATGTCAGCCACCAAATTAAAGAGGATCGGCAATAATGGATCCCCTTGTCTTAAGCCCTTTTTTGTTTGAAAGAAGTTTCCAGCTTCATCGTTCACCTTAATTGCTACACTACCCCCTCTGACAATCTTATCTATCCACCGACATCAAAGTGGTGAGAATCCTTTCATTCTCAACGTCTGTTGGAGAAATCTTCAGTCTACTTTATCGTAAGCTTTTTCAAAGTCGAGTTTAAAAATTACCCCATCATTCTTCTTCTTATGCATTTCATGAATGCATCATCTACAGAACTTACTACTATCACTCTGTTGTAAACCAAAGCTTTCTGTGGCAAGATTGTGTGAATCATTTCGTATGCCAGGCATCCTTGCATAAATCATTGCAGATTTGCAGGGGTTGAAGAACCCATTTAAATTCTGCATAAGATGTTCTAAAGTTTGATGAGATAGCACGATCGAGAGGCCAAGAAAAAGGATGAGTTGTGCTCATGAGCTAGCCGGCCGTAGGCTTGGGAGGCACTGGGAATGAAACTAAACGAAGAAGCATCTTGGTGACTACAACAATACTCCCTTGGTCTCCAAACTCAGCTCCTGATCAAACTCTCATGAGAGTGATCTTGGTTACTTTGTCTGGGTGACCATGGACAATCCGAGGGCTGAACACAGAGTGGAGCGATTTCTGAGCATGTTTTATACCAGAACCAGGTTTCAGGTGGGAGATGGGGGGCAATCACTGAGCTCTGGAGATCCAACTGACTCGAACAGGGTTCATTCGAACATGGGATGCTTCCAGATGAACATCACCAATCCCATGGGATGCTTGATGCTTCCAGCTGATGAACATCCGGAGATATCCCTGAACCCAGATGAAGAAGACACTGTGTGGTGGGAGTTGGAGACACATGGCCATTTCACTGTATCATTGGCCTACCAGATGTTCTTCATGGCAAGCCTTGTCCTTAATCCCCTATGTTTGTTCTTCATGGCAAGCCTTGTCCTTAATTCCCTATGTTTGATGTTGTGACGGATCATCCAGAAGGAGAGAAACACAGGAGCAGTGTTTGATTATCTGGGCAAGTACATATTTCGGTATTTATGTCATGATCATTTGCTTTGGTCTAGTTTTCATGCAGAGTAGGATTAGAAATCTCAGGCCGATGTGTCCGAAATCCCCAGTGAGGGGCATTGGCAAGCGTCTCAAGCATTTTAGATTACTTCAGCTTTTGTCTCTATCAACTCTTTGGTGAAACATTCTAGGCCAATTATTCCTCTTAACCAGGGTTTTAAATTTCGGAAGCAGCAGTTCTGCCGCCGGTGAGCGATAGAACCGAAATTTCGTACGAATTTTTTTGAATTTTTGACGGATTTTGAATAAATTCGAATAAAATCTGACCAAATTCACAAAAATTGCAAAAAACCGAAATTTTCAGGTGAGATGTTAGCATTTCGGTGGGGGGGGGGGGGCGAAATTTCCGAAATTTCGTTCCGAAATTTCAAACACTGCTCTTAACTTGGGTAGCTATGGAATTTTAATAGCCTTAATACCGGTTGATTGGCTGTGCCTTTTTATTGTCAGCTTCAGACATAACAAGGAATCATTCGAGCAACCATACATATATATATCCAATTGCTAGAAGCAATACCTGAGAGATACACGGAATGGCAAGAGACGAAGTTGTTTTCTGCCCATTTACCATTCGTGGTTGAGTCAATGGCGCTTGTGGATTATGTTGCTGAGATGAACTAGACTGTGTGGGATTAGGAGGTACCAGGATTTTCAGGCTACGGGCTTGAGGATGATCTAGCACTAGCAGGTGAAAGGTTTTATGCTTGGATGGATCAGTAAGGTGGATCTACCAGGCCTTGGATGGATGTGAATGCCTGGGACGTGCTTGGATGTGTTCAGCTCAACCACACTGTTCCAGTGCTGAACTATTTAATCATCTGCAGGATTTGAGGCGTTAATTCATACTTCGCAAAGTTCGCATGATTTGAGAGCATAACTGCTCACTGCCCAGCTAGTGAATGGTGCGCGGTGAGGAGACGGCAAGTGCCGGTGTAGCTAGAGCAAAGCTGTATAGGATTGGGAGACAATGGGATCTTTTGCTACGCAGCGTGAAGCGGCGTGTCAACTTTGTTCATGATTTCCACTGTCCATACATACTTGGGAGGGTTACTAGGCTTGTGATAGGAGAGGGGTAGGTTTATATTTTGACCTGCTACATTTTGGAGGAGAATGCATTAACAATGCTATTAAGAATAAGGATGAGAGAGTAGAGATCAAATTGTTGGTTTTACTTATGTCCAAATACCTAGCTACTAGTACGTAGTCTAGTCAAGAAAATACAATCGTCAATTCTTCATTTCTGTATGTGGATATTGGTCTTTTTCTTCTGCCCATTCGTTTACCCTTCAGTCTATAAGCTGCAACAAAAAAAAAATTATAACCTAATTTTGGAGTTGTTTTTGGGTTTTTCTTTATCGTAGTTTAAAATTTTATACTATGATACCACGTGTATTTGGGGGTTTACTATTTTGATATACCACGTGTATTTCTCAGTGCGAGGTATCTAATAAGGTGAAGCAAATTACCTATAAGCTCGAGTTTATGGGCATCTGCATCACTGCATGCAGTCGCTGCCTCCGTGTAAATGAATTGCACAGGACCTATCCGATGTGACATATTTCAATACCAATGTGATATTTTCTTGGTAAAATTAGTTGTGAAGATAAAGGTCATGTAATCTTTGCATATGGTGATTTGAAAAAAAAAACTCTTATTTCTTCAGATCAGTACAGAAAAAAAAACAGATAACTACACCGATGTTTGTGCCATTGGCTTGAATTGGTTGAGCTTGATGTGTTTAGGCCAGCACCACTACTGGAATTACGGTTCTGTTCGTCCGTTGAGTTCTACGGCCCAATACCTGGAGATTAATTAGCCATTCTCATGTTTGCCGATTGGGGCTAAACAAACTAGCAACCGGAACCGGGGCTATCCCGGACGAAAGCTCTATTAAATTATAATATTTTTGAATAAACTGACGATGAAACTTTTATAATAAATGATAGTTATAGTGAAATTTGTCTGGGCTCGAAAATTTTTCTAACCCCACCACTGGCCAGAATTGTTTAATTATCTGTAGGTTTTGAGGTGTTGATACTTCACATGAAGAAAACAGGAACACAAACACAAGAGATAATAGTTTGTACGTATAAATTTCTCAAGATAGGAATATGGCTCTAGAGTCTTTCAACTTTCAAGACTACAAGAACAACCGTAGCTGCATTCTTTTGGGGTTGGGAACCTTCCCCTCATACAAAACCGGAACGGTAGACTAACGAATATTAATTAAGTATCAGCTAAAATAACTTGAGAATTAAATTTATATGATTTGTTAAGACAACTTTTCTACATGTATATATTTTTAAAGCATACCATTTAACAGTTTGAGAAGAGTGTAGACAGAAAACAAGAGGGTAGAAGTTGGAAAAATATAGGTAGGCAGAGATAGTTATAGGGTTAATTAGGAGATGATGAGATGTTATGGTGTGCTTCTTGCAGGTTTGAATGCCGTATTATCAGCTATGTTATCTAGTATTATCATAGATACTACTAGAAAAATCAATTTTACAGTCGGACAAATCAGCTTTTCGTAGGCGGCCACTCGAACCGCCTATAGGCAAAGGCCCACGAAAATAGTGTATTTGCAGATGGGTGAACTGGCCGCCTGCAAAAACCGATTTTTCGCGGGCGGATTCCTTAACAGGTCCGCCTGCGAAAATATTTGCATAGCGCAAAAAAAAACCTGGGAAATTCTAAATCCCCCGTACAAGCAGATTCGAAAGCCCTAAATCCATTCAACAAATTTATCAAATCCTCAAATCCATTCAACAAATTCATCGCAATTCTCAAATCCAGTAAACAAATTCATCACATATCAACACAAAGAAACAAAAATTCGTCGCAGTCGAAGCCGTCACTGCTCATGAACAAACCTGCGACAGATCTAGGCGCCCGAGGACAACCAATGGTGGAATTGCTCTCCCGACGACGACCCGAGGCAGGCCGGCAGCGGATCCGCGTGCCCAAGGTCAGCCGGCGGTGGATCTACGCGCCTGGGTGAGCCGGCGGCGGATCAAGGCGTCGTCGTCATCATCATAGCCGGTGGCAGGACCCAGGCGTCGACGCCGTCGTCGTCGTTGCGGCAGTCATCATCATCGCGGCCGAGGCCAGCTTGCAGTGGATCCGCGCGCCTAGGCGAGCCGACGACGGTAGATCCAAGTGGCATTGTCGTCATCATCGCAGCCGGCGGTAGGACTCGGCGCCGTCATCGTCACCAAGGCGGACCTCCTCGGAGCTGTCGCCAAGGCGCCGATGCCACTCCTCTCCCTAGCCAATGCGTGATGAGAGAGAGAGAGAGGGGGGAATGAGTAGGTTGATCTGCAGGCATGATTTTCGTAGATGGACCACATAAGGTTTCACTTGCGAAAATCAATTTTCCAGACGGGCCCCTTAAAAGGTCTGTCTAGATTTTCACAGGCGGGGTTAAATCTAGAGGTTCTTTAGCTATTTTCGCAAACGGTTATAAGAGGGTATTTTGTTTGGTCCGCCTGAAAAAAATAAAAAGCCAACGTTGATAAAAATCGTTTTTCTATTAATGTGACCATACATGTTTGGAGAGTTAGCATGTCTCCAAATAGTAGCGGTCCACGGGTAAATTTGGACACGAAACACATGCTTAGATTTGCGTTTTGACCTACATAACGGAGACTAAATTGTTGGTTTTTTACTTGTGCCCAAAGTTATTGTTGGCATGCTAGCGCTGATGGTCTCTGTATATGTGCTAAAGGCTGATGATGCGACAGCTAGCGCGAGATGCAGGGGCCAAGAAGAATAGGATTGGGCGGCACTAGGAACTGATGAAGCTGAACGACGAACCAACTTGGGGTGATCTTGATCAGAAGACTCCTTTGGTCCCCAAAAACTTCTGATCTTGCTTCGCAGCGAGATTGATCCTGGTGATTTCATCTAGCTGTTGTGGTTAACTTGCTGATTGTCCCAACTGAATAGAGGGGCGCCCTGCACTTCTCCTTATCTCTACGTATACCAAGTTTGATTTGGATATTTTGAAAGATGACCATGCTCATCTGTTTACACTCTCTTTCGATATCAATTCTTTAAGTTAATTAGTGCTTGGTATTACATGGTAGGATTTGCTAGGATCGATCCAGTGTACACTAAATTTTAGTTTCAGGTATATATCCAAAATCCCGAGAGGGAGGGAAAAGCGTGGTGCTCTCTACTGTTAGTAGAAATTAATTTAAACCGATTATCTAGTTTATCTAAGGGTTTGGATCTTTTTATATAGTACTACCACATTAGTCAACAGTAGTAGAAATGTGTATAAGGTATAATTGTCCAACAAATATAGGAGTATATGGGTAAAATTATAATTTTTTTCCACTTTATTTTGCCCAGAAAGTGCGAACTGCAGATCCTTAACTAAAGTAAAGATAAATTATGGACTTGTACGTCTACAGTGTTTCAGTTCGAAAATAGGACTCGTAGAAAACTTCTTCATGGAATCAATTGGTTCCACATATATGATAGAGAAAATCCCCTGTGTACCCCTGAAAGTTCACCTAATCCCTTCTGTATCCCTGAATTTTGCTCATTCTCTTGGATACCCCTGAATTTTAGTTTGTATCTCTTCCATGCCCTTTCCGCTAGTTGACCGTTAGTTGACCGTTAAATTCTTATGAAAAAGTCCATTTTGCGCTTTGGTATAAAGAAGCATATAAATTAATAGAGTATATTGTTGGAGCATAGAAATGTGTTATATGAGACTATTATGTTTATGACATAGTTATGCACCATATTATTTGCGATAAATATACTTTTAGATATGACATAAAAAATTAATACTTATTTATTTTTTTAGCATATGTATTCTGATAGTAATAAACAAATATGTTATATTACTATGAAAACACAAATGCTACATAAAAGAACTTTTAATAACTAATAAATAAGTATTAAATTTTTATATCATATGTAAAAGTAAATTTGTCACAAATAATATGGTGCATCACAGACTCATAAATATAATAGTCTCATCCAATAAATTTTTACATTCCAACAATATACTTCATTAATTTATTATGTTTCTTCATAGGAAAGGGCAAAATGGACTTTTTCAAAAGAATTTAACGGTCAACTAACGGTTAACTAGCGGAAAGGACATGGAAGAGATCCAAACTAAAATTTAGGGGTATGTAAGGGATTGAGCAAAATTCAGGGGTATAGAAGGGATTAGGTGAACTTTCATAGATACGTAGGGGATTTTCTCTATATGATATTACTGATCGAGCCACAGATCTGTACGAGTAGACTCTTTCGGCTGGAAACTTATCCATACAATACTGCAGATCCAAGGATGGTCGTGTATCAAAAAAGATTTTTGCCGAGCAGTAGCCATAGTAGATCGACACAGGTGGGAGGATTTGCGCGGAATAATGCTCCGTCGTAAAGTACTGATATGTACTTATGAACCGACTGTTTACATCAATTCTGCTGGTAGTATAATACTCTCGAATATCCGTGACGATCTCTAAAAACATCACGAAAATTTCGTCACAGATTAAATAGTTTCTTGTAGTGTTTGTAGGATATGGGACGATCCTAATCGGACAAGCAAGCCGGCGACGAGAAGGCAGAGGAGTGACATGAGTGGACGGGCAGGTGGGCGGGCAGAGGAGGAGCACATGCAGGCGAAGGAGTGTGACGACAGTCGGGCGGGTGGAGGAGTGGCGCGAGCATGCGAGCAGGCAAATGGGCGGCGGAGGAGCTAGACGGCGGGTGGGCGGCGGAGGAGCTGGATGATGGCTTGGCGGACGGAGGAGTGGTGCGAGCAGGTGAGCGGGCAGCGGAGGAGCGCGACGGCAGCTTGGCGGGCAGAGGAGCGGTGCGAGCAGGCGGGCGGGCAAAGGAGGAGTGCGAAGAAGGAGTAGCGCGGCAAGTCGGCCAGCGGATGAAGGAGCGACGCGGTAGGCAAGCAGGCTGACAGGCAGAGGAGCGCGACCGGCGAGCGAGCAAGCGGACGGACGCACGAGCACGCGGAGCGAAGCAGCTTTTCTCACGCCGTGCATCCAACCCAGGTGGGACGAACTCATCCACTCGTTTTTGCTGGATGATTTGGTCTTGGATTTGAGGGGAATATTCCTCTAAAGGGACCAACCCATCCCATCTATCCCCCAACCAAACGCTACGAAAAACAGGTTCGTCCCGTCCCAACCCATTCCATCGCACCAACCAAACACTACCTTAAATGCTGCACAATATGTGATGAAGACTCAGCTTTCACGAGATGTGCAGGGATAAGAAAGAAAGAAAGAAAGAAAGAAGCTGTGCTCATGAGCCATAGGATTGGGATGCACCGGGAAACGAAGCTAACCGTAGCATCAACTCAGTGTGACTACCAGACGATCCCAATGCACTATACTCAACTTCTCTCCAAACCCAGCTCTTGTTAGCGCCGATTCTGATTAGGATATAGCTGCAGCACGTTGCGATGTATGCCCCGAGAAGACGGGTGGTTCAGTTTCACTTGCATGCGAGCCAAGGTAGATCCGAATAAAATGACCATGAATGTTTCACTCTCTCAGCTAATTAACATCGTAATATGTCACATTCCTCTCCTGTACCAGTCTTAAGTGACCACTTGGTATGTTTGACATATGTTACGATTTTCAAAGGTGCTAATGTATGCAGAGGATTGGCTTGAGATTTCAGTCATCCGAAATCGGTGTGTCATCCTATATAAGCATTTTTTTTTTACAATTTACATGATTCAGTCAGTGTTAACATTCTCCATAGCCTTGTTAAGTGATGAGCCATTAAAGGAACACCATATATATATATATATATATGTATGTATATATATATACACACACATATATATATATATATACATATATACATATATATACATATACATATATACATATACATATATATATACATATATATATATATATGTATATATATATGTATATGTATATATGTATATGTATATATGTATATATGTATATGTATATATGTATATATATATGTATATGTATATATGTATATGTATATATGTATATATATATGTATATGTATATATGTATATATATATGTATATATGTATATATATATATATATACCGAGAGGAATTGATGCAGAAGGAAGTTGGATGCCTACATGATGCATACACAAGGCCATGGAATCAGGCATGAGTTTGGTTCTCAATATAATTCTGGCAAGAATTCTGGGGCTTGGGATGTATCAGGAATTCAAGTATGCCTGCTACCTTGGATTTTGCGCAGGCGAAGAGAATTGAAAGCACAATCACCATCAGATCGGTGCCTTCTCCACCAGTAGCAATCAGGACGGAAATTTTCGTCAGCTGTAGCCTGGAAGTAAAGCAATCGTCAGTTTCTTTTGAGGTTGCTCTGTCTTCTGATTGTTTGCCTGGGTATGAATATTACCTTGTGATTTTCACGTTGCTACGTAGAAGATCTGAAAGGATTCGATCCATCTTTTTCCTTGTGTCTTACTAAAAGAAATTAGCATGCAGTATGCGAAATGTTAAGTTTGCTTATTGCTTCCTGTTTAAAGGAAGTCGACTTGTATGTGTGACTTTTGTGTTACTAACTTACTATGCTTAAAAACCAAAATGATCTTTCTGGCTTAGGCTTAGGGCTGAATTGCAGAGCTCTAGCACATGAGGTAGCTGGCAGAGCTCATGTCCGAATTAAGAGCGTTAGGTTGATTTAGGTCGTAAAAAGGGGAAGAGAATAACAATTCAACGAACACCTTTGTGTTTCCTTAAGTTCAATTTATGGGTGGTACAATAATGGAAAAAAATGAGTGCAATTGTTAACTGGTCCTATACCAAGTGAATTTTCTGCAACCATATCTTACGTAAACGCAAAATCTAAATCGGGAGGCATCTCGTCTTTGACCTATCACACTACACTAGATTAAGAAGCGACGCCGACCATATGTGAGAGAACTACTACTGTATGTCTACAGACAAGCTGAAGAACTATTTTGCTACAGGTCATGCATGTCTTTTTTTTCTCAACTTATAGAATTTTCTCTTACAATACTTATCCAATTTATGATCCGATTGCATTGTTGTATTCGTTGCAATAAAATATTTTTAATAAGATCTCACATAATTATATTCTGATAAAAATATATATGTGTATTAAATTACTTTTGTCACATATGTAAATATCACTTTTAGATTTGACTAAATTACTTCTTAGATATTTATTAAAAAAAATTCAATAAAACCTAAAAGTAATTTACATAAATCATAAAAGTAACTTGTCATGACATTATTCAGAGTGCCAAATTAAAAGCGGGTCGGCTGCTGTATTTTTCTTTTGTTCAAAGCATAGGAATGTTGAGCCTTCAAATTTAAATTAGAAATACAGTGCCGTGATTCTTTGATATATATATAGCCCGAGTTCATATTGCGGCCATAGCTACAACTTATTTTCATTTGACATTCAGCTGCTGTGATGCTGCATGGGTGTATATGTAGATTTCTGCACTCTTGGGCTGTTGGCCTTAGAAGGCAGAGAGCAAGAGAAGTAGAGGTGTGTGTGAGGGATTAATTCCTAGGGCAGTTCTCTTGCTTTTCTCCTTTTCATATGCTCAAGGTAAAGTGATCTGGACATGCTAAGGCCAACAAGTATCAATTTCTATTTTCCTTTTTCCTTAGTAGCTCGAACCATAGGATTGGGAGGCACATGGACTTTCCAGGCCATGAAGCACCTCGCGTAATGTTAGGTTCAAGTGCATGTGCTGCAGGCTAGCTATAGGCAGCAATACAAGGCTAAATCAGAAAGAGCCACGAGAGGATCAGAGGCATGCTCCTCCTGTACTTGCTGTGTTGGTACAACTATGATCTTAATAGCTTTTGTACAACTGGATTGATCATGACGTCTTTTGTATACGAAGATCTGTAAAAACTCTTGATCACTTATTTATGGGATCATGTATGCCTCTCGCTACATAGTACAATTGTAGCAAAGGCCAAGATTCTATTCCATTATCTAAGAAACATTGTACAACTGTACAGGAAGAAAACAAATTGAAAACGGTAGTGCTGTTTTGATGTTTCTAATTGCCAGTGCTAATTATGAACTTGAGAATTATAAGCATCTCTACGTGTGTATCATTGTCTTCCATTCTCTTTTTCCCCATAAAAAAACATGAAAAGAATATCTGGCATTCATTACATAAAATGGAGAGCACATGCGCTATAATTATTCCTCTTAACCTGGGTAGTAGGTAAATAGCGTTAATACCACTAGGCCATTTGCCCATTTACCTTTTTCTTTTCTCTCGTGAGCTTTCAGCTGCTAGGATCAAAAACATTTGCCCATTTTTGCCCACTTGCCCACTATATATATTCAGCTGCTAGGATAAAAAACATGAGAGATACACTGAATGACATCAAACAAATAATTAATAAGGCCTAATTTGCTGCCCATTTACCATTCGTGATTGAATCAATGCCGCTTATATATGGATTCCTTCCTTGAGATTAGCTGAATTATTGTGGGATTGGGAGGCACCAGGATGTTCACTGCTTAGGGTACCGGCTTGAGGCCGAAGCGGCAACAGATATGTTTCATGTTGAGCTGCTCTGCTGGGATATGAAAGGTAGGTCTATTCAGCTGTGTGTGACCGTCCTGGCTTGTGTTGAGCTCGGATGTGCTCAGCCTGGCCAGATCTAGTGTTCTGGTGAGCTGTGAGTACCTTTCTAGCAATCTATGCCGCACCACGCGATATGTTTGTGCATGCGCCTTCACTACTCCATGCCAATTTACTATTTTATCACATGTGTAGTTTTAGGCCTTGTTCGGTTAATCACTCCCCGACATAACTGAGGGGATTTAGATGGGATTAACTGAGGGATTTTTTCAATCCTTTTCTCATAAAGATTAACTGAATAATTAAGCCATAAGGAGAGAGGGTCGTAAATCAATTTGCTCTACCATAGATGCAGAGATAAGCGGGGGATGATAAATTGCCCTATGTACTATAGTAGCTAGGGGTTAAAACTCCAAGGCTAAGCTATTTAATCATTTATAGGATTTGAGGTGTTTATACTTCACATGAAGAAACTATAACTCGTACGCGAGAGAGATATTCATGTAAATTCTTAAGAGAATCATGGCTCCGGCTGCCTGGTAATAAGACTAAAGTTATAGAACTGGAAGATAATGTGATCTTATGATATGCTGTTTTTGAACCCTGTATTAGCTTTGATTTTTTTTTATTTTTTGAACTTTTTTATTTTTTTAATTTTAATAATAAACTCATCTGAATTTTTTGGCCACACCAGCCTGCCTGACATAACAAAACAACACTGACACGCTACACACTGCGGACGTGACAGTTTTATCTTGTCACACCAACCAAGGTGAGTATTATGATCATTCATTTACCTTGGCTCGTATCTACTGAGCATAACCATCATCACTAGCTCATTTTTGGATGTGGATTGAACTTTGACTACGTATTTCGCTCACCAAAACACCATGCATACGTACTCGGGGTGTAACCTACCCTCTCCATCCCAAAAAGAGTCTAATCCTAGCTACAAACCTGGATACATGCGTGTTCAAATTCGTAGCTAGAGTTTGTCTTTTTAGGGGACAGAGTAGTAGCTCATTTCAGAATTCCTGCATCATCTATGCAACTTACACTCATTCTGTTGCAAAACAAAGCTGCCGAGCTACAGGCTGCCAAAGACAACTACTCTATCTATCTTCTATCTATCTCATTTTAAGTATAATTATGAGTTTTTTTTCAACGTTTGACCATCCGTCTTATTTGATTTTTTATGATTAGTATTTTTTATTGTTTGTGTGACTTAATTTTTTTAATTTTTTCGTAAGTTTTCCAAATAAGACAAAAGGTTAAACGTTGAACACAGAAACTCTCACAACTATACTTAGAATGGGACGAAAGGAGAAACATAGCATGAATTGTGTCAATCATTTAGTATGCTAGGCATCCTCGCATTAATGATTGAAGCCTTGTACTCCCTTCGTCCCCACAAAAAATGAATCTACGATTGGATGTAACACATTCTAGTATAACGAATCTGGACAGATGTATGTCTAGATCCGTAGTAGTAGAATGTGTCACATCCCGTACTAGGTTGATGTTCTATGGGAAGGAAAGAGGAGGAACGAAAAGCCTATTTAAATGCTGCACAAGATGTGCCAAAGGTTGATTAGACAACATGAGATGCAGGTCCAAGAACGGAGAAGTATGCTCGTGGACAGTAGGATTGGGGGGCACTGGGAACTAAAGTTAAATGAAGAAATAACTCAAGGTGACGTTGAGAATACCCCTTTGCTCCCCAGGCTCAGCTCTTGATCGCACTGTGCACAGAAATTGGTCTTCGTCAGTTCCCTTTTGAGTGCCGTGGATTTCTCAGTGCCCTAACAGTAGGGTTCACTGCACTTCCTTTTATATTTTACTTGAGCTTCATCACATCTTCGTTCAACAGTATGATCAACTCTTTAAAAACACTTGGGTTATATATTTTTAGCGGTTTTCCTAGTTCATGCCCTTGTTATGCATATTAATTTTGTTGATGCAAATGTCACTCAATTAGGTCCGCAACCATTTCTTAATTATGGATATTATATTCTATTATCTAAAAAAATTAGGTCCGCAACCATGGAAATTACCTAATTGAAGTTCATGCATGATAGCTAAAACAAAATTCACCGCTACATGGGGGTAATATCATCCTTTCAGCTTACAGTACTGATTATTACTGCAGGCCATAGGCAGCTATGGAGGGCTTAGAGTAATAGCAACGAGTAATAGCAACGAGAGGGCCCGGCATGCTTATGTTCTTATCCGGACCAATGTGCAGTACATCTATGACCCTCTCTGTACATGAAACCACAAATTTGATCCCTTTGTATAGGAAGATTTACAAAAACACTTATTTTTTAGATGCCCTACATAGCGATATTCGTACTCTCTCTACTATAAAATATAAGGGATTTTGGATGGATGAGACACTTCATAGGATTATCTAGATTCAATCCTTTAAAATGTTCTATCCGTCCAAGATCTCTTATATTTTAAGACGAAGAGAATAGTATATGTTCTATCCGTCCAAGATCTCTTATATTTTAAGACGAAGAGAATAGTATGCAAGAGCAAGCCCCAAATATACTGACAGTTTTGAAGTTTGCACGCTCTAATGATACGTGCGCACCTTTACTCTCTAGTAAATGATCTACATTTCACATCAATGTCGCTGGAAAGAAATTAAAGAACCAAGGATTAGTATGAGAGGGTTGGAGCATGGAAGAGGAAACTGAAAGGGTGCAAATGTATTAGAGTGCACTATAAAGCCTGACCAAGAGTGGCCAACTTATGATTTATAATTTGTGTATAAGTGACGATAACTTATATTTTCACGTGTAGTTCCCATTTAGAAGAGAGGATCATAGCTAATTTTGGCCTGCAAACTAAGCTTGGATGCGGAGATAAGGAGCAAATTGTTGGCCTGTTTGTTGGTGAGTACTTTTTCATGGTGGTCTCTACTATAGTACCATTCTACTGTATCTATGCATAGAAGCAGTTTAAGCTATTGATTTATGAGTTCTACTACCACTTAAAAATATTTTATTATTAATAGCTAAGATGGCACACTACTACACGATTGATTTTTCTGGACGTCCCTCCTCTTTGTTTCCATGCAGTCCATAAGTGGAACCGCACGGAAAAATTGAGAGAGCGGCGCTGGGTGTCGCCCGTACGAAAAAATCGATTTTCCCGTGCGGGCGTCCTAATCCAACAGCACGGGATATTCCTCCGATTTTCCCGTGCGGGCGTCCTAATCCAACAGCACGGGATATTCCTCCCTCCTTTCCCTCCACCCACTTCAAATTTTTCCTCTCCCTCTTCCTTTTTCCCCTTTATTCCCTCTCAACCACTCCCCTCCCTCTCTACCTTATCTCTTTTTTTATCTCTTCTCCCTCAACCACTCCCTCAACCCTCTCTCTACCTATCTCTTCTCCCTCAACAACTCCCTCAACCGGCTGGGGCGTGGTGGCGGCGGTCGGTAGAGGCAGCGGAAGGGCGCGGCAGCGGCCTGGGCGAGGCGGCGGCCTGGGCAAGGCGGCCGCCGGGACGAGGCGGCGGCTGGGCGGGCGGCCGGGCGAGGCGGCCGCTGGGACGAGGCGGCGGCTGGGCGAGGGGCGACCGGGCGCGGCGGCGGTCGGGCGAGGCGGCGGCCGGGCCGAGGGGCGGCCGGGCGAGGCGGCCGCTGGGACGAGGCGGCCGCCGGGGCGAGGCGGCGTTCGGGCGCGGTGGCAGTCACGACGGTGGCCAGGCGTGGCGGCGAGCAGCGAGGTGGCCGTCAAGACCTCGCCGAGGGTGCCGACCGCTTGGCCCTCGCCGTCGACGACCACGAGGTTGTCGCCGACGACTTCCGCGGCGCCACCTTCCACCACCGCCACCACGCACTTGTCGAGAACGCCTACCTCCCCCACGTCCTCGCCGAGGGCCGCGCTGTCACCGTCCGCAACCGCCAGCGCCGCCTCTTCACCAACGGGGTGGCGGCAGTCGGGCGCGGTAGCGGCGAGCAGCGAGGCAAGGCTTTGTCGTCCGCTCGTCGTCCTCCTCCTGGTCGTCGCATGCGGCGGCCGGCGGCGTTTGTTGCTTTTTTTATATATATTTTTTTGGCCTTTTTTGGTTCTATGCGGGTGATATAACACAACCGTATCCCGTGCGGTCCCAGATGATGGTCCCAGATGATGAACTGACAACCGCACGGAAAAAACAAAATACCCGTTTGGAAAAATCATGTTTGTAGCAGTGGTAGTATAAATAGAAAAGGTACGTTAGACAAGAAAAGATGAAAGGAGTATAGGTGGTGTTTACATCCAGGGACTTAACTTTAGTCCCTGTCTTTAGACACTAATTTAGAGTATTAAATATAGACTACTTACAAAACTAATTACATAAATAAAAGCTAATTCACGAGATAAATTTTTTAAGCCTAATTAATCTATAATTAGAGAATGTTTACTGTAGCATCACATAGGCTAATCATAGATTAATTAGGCTTATTAGATTCGTCTCGCAAATTAGTCCAAGATTATGGATGGGTTTTATTAATAGTCTACGTTTAATATTTATAATTAATTTTCAAACATCCGATGTGATAGGGACTTAAAAGTTTTAGTCTCATCTAAACAGGGCCTAAATTGCCCTATTTCTTGGTAGGGGTTCAAACATCCAGGCTGAGCTGTGTAATCATTTGTAGAATTCGCGGCGTTCATTCTTCACATGAAGGAACTATAACGACACACGAGGGAGATGTTCATCTAAATTTCTCAAAGAGAAACATGGCTCTGTCTGCCTGTAAAGACTAGAGTTATAGGACTGGGAGACAATGGGATCACTGGAAATCCATCCTGGTCGACTTCCAGTACCCATACGGATATTTGGAGTTGTGTTGGCACTTAGCACTTGGCTGGGCTCTAGTAGAGATCCTCAGATCATCCATGAAGATAGTAGACAACGACAGACAAGGCAACATATGCATTTGCATTTTGACCTGGAAGATAGAGTAGTCGTCCAAATTGTTGGTTCTACTTTTTGCAAATGTACATACTGTTGGCATCGCTACTCTCTCTGTCTTATAGATTGAAATGTATGTGATCGTTTATTTTACCTTGATAGCTAGTCTAGCTAGTATCTAGTGCGAGCAATAAAACCATGGGATGTGGATTAAACTTTTTTCTGTGTTCTTTAGGATTACAGGATACGTCTTTAATTAGTTCACCAGAAGATCATACTCAAGGGCAAATTGACTTCACAGTTATAGTCGTCATAATTATATTGTGGTACCCTATTATTTAAGAGAGTTGCTGGGTTACAGAATCCGACTCTAACTTTACTCCTATCACCTATTATAACTCTAAGTCCAACTATAACAAAATAAGACTAGTATATTTGATACCTATTCCAACACGCTTAGTATATTTTATTTCATGTTAGCATTTGCTAGGATCTTAGTGCATATTAGGATTTGAAATTTCAGGCCGAGGTATTCAAAATCCCCCAGTGGAGGGCAAGTGTTGCTAGCATTTGAGCTTTTGTCTTATCTTGATGCAACGGTATCAATTCTTCAGGAACATTTTAATTCATGCTAATCGGACTAAGGTAAATTAGTAATATACCTATGTGCTACTCCATCCATCCCATGAAGAGTTTGTTTTTTAAAAAATTTTATTAAATTTCTCCCACAAAATATTCATCTGGAGCACTTACTCTACCCTACTTTTGCTTGATCCACAAATCAACAGAGAGTATTATAACTTCACCCCCTGCACCACAAAATATTCATCTGAAGCACTTGGTTCTACTGCATGCACGATTAAAGGCACCGTTTATTACAGTTGAACAACTGAGCTTGTTGACGGGAGAGAATAATCATAAGCACATTATTGATTAAATATGAACTTATAAACTTAAAAATTGATTTAATTAATTTTTAAGAAACTTATATATAGAAAGTTTTTTAAAAAGTTATCGTTCAACACTTTAGGAAATGTGCTTACGAAAACCAAGATAGTAGCTCAGTCAAGAAGCTGATTCAAACGGTGCCTAATGCTCTCCGGCTTACCAAATGACAAATGCCAGGTATATGATATAACATGATTGATGAGAGAGACATCAACGTGAACTAACCACAACACTTAGACTCTGTTCGGGGGTCCAGATTTTCTAGAGTTGGCTTTAACTTTATCCGGTGGATTTGGGTCAATCTCAGCCGTTATTTGTCACCAGTGGTTGAGATTAAATCAATACAGCTCAACCACCTATCCTTAATTTGTTCCTTCGACTTTTAATCTTACCTTCATCAAAGATTGTAAACGAGGACTCTATCGGCTATATCAACGAGCTGTGCAGCAGCATCAAGGAGCTTGACGTGATGTACTTACATGTTGCTACTTGCTTGCGCTGAGTAAGTTTCTGCACATCGCAAGGCAGCCCATGTTCACCATCTACGATATCACTCTTCTCTACACTGAAAAGATCTTCTATGTTGGTCTATTAATCGTAGGAAGAAGATTAATTACGTTAATTTTCTTGATTACGTTGGAAATAGGACAGTTGAAAAGAAATATTCAAATATGCATCAATTAAGGGAGTCAATTATGATCTCAACCGTAGAAATAAAACGATGGATGAGATTTGGATTTGCCCAAATCCACCAGGTGGAGTTGATGCCAACTCTAGGGGATCTGAACCCATGTTCGGGAGGAGGGGTTTGGTCCCCGGCATGCAAAACGAAGCTTGTATTATTGCAAGATTAATTAAGTATTAATTATTTTTTAAAAAAAATGAATTAATATAATTTTTTAAGCAACT